>NC_086322.1:41045911-41386744 GCF_036172605.1 Pelobates fuscus | reverse complement strand
TTTTATTTAAGTACAAATTGTGGGGGTTTTTACAATTTTATATTGGTGATCCCATTTTTTTTTGCTGAATATCTCTATTTTTTATTTATAATTTTTGGAACTGGATTAGTATTTTGTATTTTTCTCCATTACTAATATAATAAATACTATTTTTATCTATTTCCACTTAATATACTTTATTCAAATGATTATATAAGTTCTGAGGATTATACTGATGTACTATTTCCCTCTATAATAACTTTGATGTGAGTTTGTATATTTGGAAATTCTAAAAGCTCTTTTTCTTGCCACCCAGTCAACCTCTTGGTGCACGTTAAATTTTCTTTTCTTGTAAATTATACTGGCTGCAGCATCTATTCGATTGTACTCAATGTTGCTACAGCTGGATACATTAACCACAGGTGTACCTCTAGGAGTGCTTCAGTGATACTGCTTTCTGAGTTCTATTTTTATTTTTATATTTTGTCTTTATTTTGAAACATTTTTGCCCTTTTCGTCACTTGCATGACCGGAGCGTGACCACGCCCCCTTTGCCTCCCATTGGACAATTAAACAGAGTAGGAGGCATTAACATGACAAACACTTGAGGGGCGTTTCCTGGACGCGGGTTGGTGGACCGGGCTCCGTGGGAGAATGCACCTCCCTTTATAAACAGCTACTAACGCAGACACCATTCAGCTCTTGACAAAGGCGGTTCCATACGCCGAAACGCGCGTCGAGCATAGCCTAGTGCCGATGCATTTATTTTGAGGTTTTTTCTTTTGGGTTTTTTATTTTTTCACTATTCTAGGTGAACAATGTTGCTACTTAAGGATATAATCTAGGTTCTCTATGGGTTGACAGGGATAGCCTGTAGGCTACCTTGAAGCAGCAGGCAGTACAGCCTTTTTTCCCCTTTTTTTGGGAGGCAGTCAGCCAGTTCAGGGCATTCTAGGGTGTTTGTGTGGCGATACCTGGGGGATCCAGAACAGGATTCTTTAAACAGGAGCACTTTTATTTCTCTCAGCTTTTATGAACTTCATGCTCTGGAGGGCAAGTGATCATTTTTTGAGAGCCAATTACCTGTGCATGTTATCCACTTAACCCTAGTATTTCTGCCTGTACTAGCAACTGTAGCTGTTGCCCCCAGTGGCATTATTACTACCACTAATAATTGTATATGCCTACCCACATTCCTCCTCTGATGCAATACCAATGTTGTGGTATGATTACTTTATACAGTGTACATATTGCACTCCCATGGAGATCTACCTACTAAATATTCTATATAATTTTCCAATTTTGTTCACCCTAGCTTTTTTCTGTGAGCATTTATCTCACTCACTTATACATTTTTCAGTTGCCTCTGGTAATATATATATTTTTTACACAGTTTTATACAATTAAAATCCTATTTTCCCCTAATAAAGGTTTAATAACCCTTCCTTACCCCTTTCCCCCCTCCTATGTGACAGTATGTTTACTCTCAGAGGTATATATCTGCGAATGAGCAGGATTCCCACCTATTGTTTTGGTGGTTTTCCAGCCCATTCTCTCCTTTTTTCTGCAATTGTTTCGGGGTTAAGCCCCTTATACCTCTTGCAACCTCTATAGAGGTTGGGGAGCTGGTTTTTCCAACACCCTATATCCTCTGTCTCTTTATCAACAACGTGGACTAGCAAATACAAGCCAACTTAACAAATAATAGATGGACCAGAGGCTGTCTTGTCCCCTAAGTCTGTTAGCGATATAGTTGAGTGCCCAGTCTAATTGGCAAATTAAGTTACAGAAATCATCCCTACCTATTTATGACCAAGGGATGTGCAGCCCACTGGTTTGCAATGATTAAAGCATGAATTAATAACCCTTCCTTACCCCTTTCCCCCCTCCTATGTGACAGTACGAATGAGCAGGATTCCCACCTATTGTTTTGGTGGTTTTCCAGCCCATTCTCTCCATTTTTTTTTAGTCCACGTTATTGCCTTACCTTTCACTCCCCTCCATAACCCACTCAGCAGACCCCCTACATCTTACATCATCCTATCGGCCTCTACCTAATCCTATTCTGGGTAGTAAAAGGAAAATACAAATATGTTACCCTGAACCCCATTGTAAAGAAGCAAACAATGGGGTTCAGGGTAACATATTTATATTTTCCAAACACAAAATAGCAACATTTAAAAATACACTGTACACATAACTATTTAATTTCTCTGAATTGGTTATATTGTTGAAGTCCCCTGGCACTGTCCCTCCATTCAGTCTTAAGCCATTATGAACAGTTTAACATTAAATAAGGGTTCGGGCCACCCACCACCTGACTCGTACTGGAGATGTGGCCAAAGAAGCGATTACACACTTCTTTTACCAAGTCATACTACCAATTCACACTGAGATATGATGAAGTCAGTCAGCTGGCTATCATCCCAGCACTGTAGCCACTTCAATGCGATGAATCAGCTAAGTGTTTTTAACAAGGCTCTTTACTGTTCCCCTGAAAGATTTATTTCAAATACAGTACATGTTTTAATATTCTAAAAAGGAATTTCATATTTTCATATAAACCGTAGCATTCTCACCAAAATTATCAATATTCAACAAACTAGGCAACCTTGTGCAGTGTCAATCAGCAGTTACTAATGCCAGTAAAGTATTGTCATGTATAAATAAGGGCATTCATTCTTGGTATGAAAATATAATTTTGCCTCTTTATATCAATGTCCACACCTTGAATATGCTGTGGACTCACCTTTATTATGCTGTGCAAGTTTAGGCACCTGTTCTACAGAAGCTTCTTATAGCGCTGGAAAAAATGCAGAGGCAGGCTACAAAATTAATGGAAGGAATGACACATGTTAGTTACGAAGAGAGGTTAACACATTTAAATATCTTTAGTTTAGAAAAACAGCACCTCAGATGGGATATGATATCATAAAACATATATTTTCAGGGTCAATACAAACCATTGTCTGGAAATCTGTTCATAAACAGTACTATACACAGGATGTGGGATTTCGCCCATGGAGTCTATACAGATATTTAAAGAGCAACTGGATGAATACAAAAACGTATGATTTTTTTTTTTTTTCTCATTCATAATTTTTATTGTAAAAACGTATGATTTTTTTTAATGTGTGGGGTAATAGCTTCTTGATCCAAGGAGAGATCTGACTGCCATTCTGGGGTCAAGAAGGAATTTGTTATAAAGGTTTGTTACAGAACTGGAAGAGCTTACATTTGTTTTGTTTTTTTGCCTTCTTTTGGATCAGCACCAAAAATAGATGTGAGAAATGATATTTAACTATGTCACTATATAATATTGACATGATGAGTGTTTCTCAATAAAGCCAATTTGTATATTAAAATTGGTGCTGCCAGTTCTGACTCTGGCAAGTAAAAAACAAAATAGTCTAGCCTTTCAATATTTTTCCCCCCCTCTAAAATGACTATTAAGTCAAGGTTAAAGTGAACACAGTTTGTTAGGGCTGCACTGTTCCTGTGGAACTCCCTTCCCTTTTGTTTTCGACGCTCACCCAGTCTCAACTCCTTTAAAAAATCACTTTTTTCACAAAAGTGTATCAATTAAACTGTTAATGGCTCCCAACTGATTCTTCTCCTGCAGCTGTCATTCAAAAAAAAGAAAACCAAACAAAATACACAAAGTCTTCAGTGAATACTAGTCTACCAATTTACTTCCCTAATACTATCCTTACCGTTTATGTCACTATACCCCACTCCCTCTAGCATGTAAGCTCATTGAGCAGGGCCCTCAGTCCCCTCTGTTCCTGTGCCTCCAACTTGTCTGGTTACAATTACGTGTCTGTTAGTCCAGCCATTGTAAAGCGCTACGGAATTTGTTGGCGCTATATAAAAATAATAATAATAACACAGATGTAATATGAATGGTACTAAAGGTAATATCAATGGATTTTTTATGTTTTAATGAGAGCATCCTGTAATTTTATCTACTGATATTGTGCGCAGTGAAACATGCCTATGCACGCAAACTTTTTTTAAGAAGCACCATTTTTTCACTTGTTTATTTTTAAGAAGCACCATTTTTCACTTGTTTATTTTATTTTTAAACATGACTGCTAACAGATGTGAATGGTGTTAATCCATCATTGTGCCCTATTTAAAACTATGTTCTATATGAACCTTCCACATACATTGCATTAGATTTCATCATTTAAGGTTGCTTGTATACTACTTGCATTTCCATCATATTCATATGCTCTTGAAACCCTGGCTTGTATGCAGTCTTTACAGACCTATAACTGCCTTAGACATCAACCATTCACTCTTTGGACCTTAGCATGCATCCTAATGAAAGGGTCCCTAAAGGACCACTATAGGCACCCAGACCACTTCAGCTTAATGAAGTGGTCTGGGTGCCTGGTCCAGCTAGGGTTAACCCTTTTTTTTTATAAACATAGCAGTTTCAGAGAAACTGCTATGTTTATACTGAGGGTTAATCCAGCCTCTTGACAGCCGCTAGAGGCGCTTGCGTGCTTCTCACTGAGAAAATCACAGTGAGAAGACACCAGCGTCCATAGGAAAGCATTGTAAATGCTTTCCTATGAGACCGGCTGAATACGCGCGCGGCTCCTGCCGCGCATGCGCATTCAGCCGATGACATCGCGAGGAAGGAGGAGAGGAGGAGGAAAGCTCCCCGCTCCGGCGCTGGAGAAAGGTAAGATTTTAACCCCTTCCTCTCTCCAGAGCCCGGCGGGAGGGGTTCCCTGAGGGTGGGGGCACCCTCAGGGCACTATAGTGCCAGGAAACCGAGTATGTTTTCCTGGCACTATAGTGGTCCTTTAAGGCTTTGCTCTGGTAAATATTTGCAAATGGAGTTATAGCAATATTATCAAGAACTACGAATACTTTGTAATGATTATTGCTTTCCCTCAAGCAAATTACAAAACTTACCCAAGGTGTGTAGACTAATACAAATGTATCTGATTTATCTCTGTTAAAATGCCTACCACCTTTTTCTCTCTAATCAATGTATTGCTTTTGTATTTTTAATGGCTTCTAGTATTCTGCCCCAAAATTTGACTGCCATTAGTAAATTAGATCATTCCTTGGGTGGGTTCAGCATCTCTAAAAGTATAAAGGCTCATATAAAACAGGAATGTAACTGGTAATTTGAAGGCTATCTGATAAAGTTGACAGTTATTTTTGAGTGTTAAGTTCTAAAATATATAACTATTTTTATTCATGATATTTATTTCCTTCAAACTGACTGATGCCTATCAATTAAAGGGACACTATAGTCACCAAAACAACTTTAGCTTAATGAAGCAGTTTTGGTGTGTAAATCATGCCAATGCAGTCTCCCTGCTCAATTCTCTGCCATTTGGGAGTTAAATCACTTTTTTTTATGCAGCCCTAGTCACAACTCCCTGCATGTGACTTGCACAGCCTTCCTAAACACTTCCTGGAAAGAGTTATCTACTATTTATACTTCCATTATAGCAAATTGTGTTTTATTTAGAATTTATATACTACTGCTCTGTTAATAGCTTTCTAGACTGTGCAGGAGCCTCTTGTATGTAATTAAAGTACAATTTACAGAGCAGGAAACAAAAGCTTTTACAGTAAATTACATCTGATTGAAAGTGAAACCATTTCTTTTCATGCATGCTATGTGAGTCACAGTCAGGGGAGGTGTGGCTATGCCTGCATAAACAGAAAACAAGTGATTTAACTCCTAAATGATGTAGAATTGAGCAGTCAGACTTTAGGGTCATGATATATACACCAAAACTGCTTCATTAACCCCTTAAGGACACATGATGGAAATATTCCGTCATGATTCCCTTTTATTCCAGAAGTTGTGTCCTTAAGGGGTTAAACTTAAGTTGTTTTGATGACTATAGTGTACCTTTAAGTTCTTATTTACTGTGTTTATTCCTAGAAAATAAAATATTTAGCAGAAAATCTAACATAAGCACACCTCAGGCAACCATCTTAAAGATACTATATGAAATAATAAGCAATGCAGAGGAACAATGAAATGAAGTGTCACTTATTGTAACATATTGCATTATTAATCAATATGTCTCAATTTGTAAGTATAATTTGATGTCATGTTCTGTAGAAATTACTTGATGTATTCCCTTTAAATACACAACTGAGTCTAATAAACTTTCATAATTTATTTTAAAATTTAACATTATATGATCATTACTTACCCACTGAAAAATGATTATTTTGCTTTGCTGTTGTTTTCTAGTCCCTCCGAGCATTATATTAGAAAACAAAATGTGGTATTCTTAGTTTGCATTTCAGAATCTAAAGGGAGGAACATTTACTGAGCTTGTGCAAAGTTCATTTTTTGTTAAATGTAGACACAGCATTACTGTAATTACACTTTTAGTTAAAGGTTAAACTACTTAACTTGACAAGTGGATGGGGATTGGTTAGGCTTGTTGTATAATTTGTTATTGTTTAAACAAAATCTACAAAATATTTAAAAATGGATTAATGACAGAAAAATTAAAATAGGATTATTGTGTGATAAGTATTACAATAATTTAACTAGAGATAAGTATTAGAATGATTGATTTAAATATTGATGAATATAAACCTTTTATTTTGTGATGTGTTATGTCACAACACCTAATTTGTGGAAAGTATTGAAAGTGATACAGTGTAAAATACATTATAGTTAGGAAAAGTGACAAAAATATTAATTGGAGAGTCGTTCTACAAGGTTGAGTTGCATCGACTCTAGTAAAAGAGCCATCATGTGGAAAAAGCCTAAAGCTGGCTATTCACAAAACCGAAATCAATACAACCAGTTATTAAAACTTATTCAAGCTGTAAGGTTCAAGTCAAACACTGAATGTAATACAAAGCAGATAGTTGAATAAAGGCCTAATTGTGGTTTACTATCATGAAAAAGCTAATAGGGGGAATTCCGCTGGGATGATCTGTATGTCCCAACTTCAACAACACTGAAGTGACAAAGTCTGTTGACTGCATTGAGTTTTCGATACCATCTAGTTAAGATTAATACCATGCAGGACTAATTCATTTCTCCCATTGTTTGTGGGAAAGGAATTAATTGCAAATGTCTGATACGCCTATACTTTATCCCCTGTCTTCTATAATGTTGTAGGGTTCAGCTTATTTGCAAGTCATTGATTTGTGTGGACTGGTTTTTGTATATCCTCGTTTTTTTTTTAATTGAAGATGGATTCATTTGCACAAGTTTTTTTTTGTTTTTTTTAAAGCATGTTTCAATCTTAATAACTTATACTAGCATTAATTAAATTAATGTATTTAAAAGGGAGAAGTTCCATGTAAATAAGCAGATGTTCGCAAATACTGTTGGATCCCAATTATGTTTCTTAAAGGAACACTCCACTGCCCAAATGGGCAAAACAAAGGAAAATCACTGTTTAGTAGATATATATCCCTAATAAATGCATGCATTAATTTCTCTTGCATGCATTCATTGAGGGTATATCTTAAAAGAGCATGCAAAGGCTTGGGGAACTTATGAACTGCAACCTTAGCAAGCACTCCCTTTTATCCCAGTCGCCGCGGCAGGCGAACATATGCGATGTTCGGTCCGCCCCCTATTCGTCATGGAGGTGGGAGGGTCTGGGAGGGAGGGTCTGCTGCTGATTGGCTGGAATGTGTCTGCTGACTGTGAGGTACAGGGTCAAAGTTTACTCAATGATGACGAATAGGGGGCGGACCGAACATCGCATATGTTCGCCCGCCGCGGCGACCGCAAACAAACTATGTTCGCTGGCGAATAGTTCCCGGCGAACTGTTCAGGACATCTCTATGTGGGAGGAAGCAGGCATGCTCAAGTAGAATATGCCTACTACTTTTGTTAGCATAGGGGAGCTTATGGAAGGAGGCTGCAAACTGTCTGTTTGAATGACAGCCACGGAGGAGTTCCATAGTTAATTTATTAAGGTGACGATTTCTGATAGAAATGAGCACTTTTTATAAACTAGGATTAAACTTGGATACTCATCATCCATAAACGACTTCGGCAAGCTGAAGTTCTTTTGGTGTGAGGAGTGGTCCTTTCATTTCATTTTACCAACTTTCCTGAAAAACTGTGCACATATTGTAGCTATTTATGTTTGACTCATGTGCAGCAATGAATACATGTGACTCAATGATGATTTCATATCAAGCATAGCTAAACATTTAAAACTCTTTGCATGTTGATAAGAATCTTCTATGTTAAATGGAAAGCTGTTTATAAACATCTGCTACAAATTTGGCTCACCTTGCAAAGATACTTAGATGAAATGTCAATGCACGTACATCAAGTTGTTTGTACATGGCATGTGATCTTGAATATTTAATACTAACTAATAATCAATAAAGGCAAACAATTATTACCTGCATTTAATACTCAATAAATATTTGCAAAGCTGTCATCATTTCCATTAGAATTAACTTTCTCTCTTCATTGGTACCAAAACTCTCTACTTTCCACTGTTATTATGAAAATGAACTTTGCTTTTTACAATTCATTGTTCTAATCTAATTTGTATTTTGTTTGTCTTGCTTTTTGTTGACTGCTCTATGTTGATTAATGGTATAAGGCGAATAAAAATAGCAGGGCTTTAATAATAATCTGCACAAAAAAAATAAATAGATCATAATGAATTAATTTGTCCATTTTGTTATGTGCAGTTTTCAATGATGTGACTACACGCTAGATCTATCACAAATGAATAAGCTTGCCATGCCACATTCTACAATTTATCAAGTAATTATTAAACGTGATTGAAGTAAATTGTAAGCAAAATACAGAGACAACTTAATATACACCTTTGTACTTTCCTAATTCAATTTCTAACCTAAAGTTGACCTTGGAAATTCCTTAACCATAAAAGAATACATAAACATATATCCACAATTATCTAACTAATTATTTTTTACCTGTGCTTCATTAAACCTCAACAAAATTAGCATTTCCTTTTTGTAATTAACTCAAAGTCCAATTATATTACTGATTAAAAGGAAGCAGACAAGGGACATTTGAACATTGCATAAATCCGATGTTCTTGAAGAATGAGCCAAGTCCCAGCGTGGAATATTGCCTTGATATGTTTTTGCCAGTTATTTGTTATCGTAAGAGACAGGATTCATCATGCAGTACCACCACAAACAATAACAGGCATAGGCATGATATAAAAAAACACATATCAGTGTGAAAATGCATGTATGTAGAGATGTGTTTTTTACATTAAAGTTCATGTGTGTGTTTCATAGTAGTGTGTGAATATATATATTTATTTATGTGAAGTGTTATGTGTATAGTATGAAATTTGTGTATCAATTTCTGTGTTTCTCTATATCAGGGCTGCCACAAATGTAGAACCCCAGATGTTGTAGAACTATAACTACCATAATGCTTTGCATGCGTTTAGAATGACAAAGCATGATAAAGAATCATGGTAGCTGTAGTTTTACGCTTTGGGAACCCCTGATATAGGTGCACATTCTTTGTGCATATAGAGTGGGTATATTTTTGTTTTACTGTGAATACATGAGAAAATACAAAAAAATACAGTATTATGCAAACTTGAGCACAGCAGAAAATTTGGTTTGTCCGAATCAATTCTTATGTAAAAAAAAATATTTGCTTTGGGCGATTTGGGTTTCACCCATGGTTTTGGTTAGTACGAATTTCATCCATGAACATGTTTCAGGGAAAAAGTTGGATGTTCTTGTTCTACCAATCAACACCCCTGGTTCTGAACTTTAAACAATGATGTCAGGGAATAGGGGAAAATTGTAAGTTTTAGTGCCTGATCTGCACAAAGTACTCTTAGAGCACCGTAATTGCAAGCCAAGAAGGCAGACCTACTTGGAGACAGAATTTCAGTAACAAAAAAATGATTTGGGAAAAAAAGTCCAATTAATGAAAAGGGTGCAAAAATGAGTCAATCAGTGTATAGGATTATGCTTATATTTTACAGTACACCAATATGTGTATTTTCTTGCCATTTAGTTCACAGATTAAGTGGGAAGAGGTAGCCAACAGAGGGATAAACAGGTGGAGCAGTAAAAAAAATAATAATCTTTATTTACATATTATATATGACAGTCTATGTCATCATGGAGTGCAGGGCTTTAATGCTCAGTGACATTGTAAAAAGTTATGCACTAAAAGTACTAGCATGGGTTAAATCTCTACTGGTCTACTATATAGTAGATGAACATTTTTTCTTTATATCATTATTCGCTAATTTAGAGTGGGGTCAACATCAAACATGTACTGCATGGGTAGGGTTGACCAATTACAATTGTATCCATTTCCAGTAAGCTTGTATTGCTGGACAAGACCACCAAATATGGGTAGTGGTGCTCCCCTATTGATTACACCTCCAGCATATGTCTAGTGTTGAGGGAAAGAAGGTCTTTAGCTTGGCTGGAGAGTAATGCCATCTGGAAATATGTCTATACGTACTTTCATTGACATTTGTGCTGATGGCAGAAGTGTGTATGTTTGTGAATGATGTGTGTATCAATCATGTGGTGATACCGAGATGTTCAATTCCTGTTGCCATGAAGTTGTGTATGAGGGCAGCTGATCATTGTAGATGTCAATCAGGCGTTTGTAGAAGGTAGACAGGTGTTTAGCTTTGAGATATCGGGAGGTACAGTATGATTCATAGGGGGCTAGTGGACATTTGCCTGTTAAGAGGCATTGATTGGTGGTCAGGAAGTTGGAGAGTTGAGTGTAATGAAATTGTTGTATGATCATGGGGTGGTCTGTTTGGGTAATGTTGGCTAGGGAAATTGATCTCTCATTCTCCAGGACAGAACATAACATAGGATAGTTGGTATCTCATAGTGGAGGGAAGGATTGGAGAAAGCTCTTTGCAGACCCCGGTGGGAAGTGAAGATTGTGTGATAGGGGATATAAAGGTGATAGGTGTGGGGAGATTTTGCTATAAATTTGATAAATGTCTACAAATTTTAAATAGCTAATAACAAATTATATATAAACTGGCAGTGCCATGTCATATATCTCTCCAATTCTTACCAAAGGTCAATTCACTTGAAAATATTTTTCACATCTAGAAGCATAAATCAGCTTGAACTCCAGTCATCCCATGTAGAGCACACTTGAACTAGATCATATATATGTGATTAAATTATTCATTTATAAAGACCAAAATATATACAAAATACAAAAAGACAGGAAAGGACCATCCACTACATAATGTGTAGAGGGTCCTTAGGGGTTACTGGTAATCTAGAATGGTAATAACCCTAGTTAGATACTTAGAAAATTAGAAGAAAGAAGGGAGACACACTAAGTGTGAATGCCAGTAGATTACCACAAATTAGATATACAAAATACAGATTAAGAAACAATGCACACACGCACAAAAATGACAGTTTTAAGTTTTACAAGGCTACTTAAAATGACCTTACTTGGCAAATAAATATGGGGATTCAGTTACACCAAATGATCATGTTAGGTAGAACCCACTACTACATCATGATACCACAATATTGTTGAGTCCTACGCTAATTTTAACATAGGAGAAGAATATTCTCACTGCAATACTTACTACTTAACCCCTTAAAGACACATGACATGTCATGATTCCCTTTTATTCCAGAAGCTTGGTCCTTAAGGGGTTAAACTGCTTCTAGAAACATTACTCAATTTATACTTTCCTGTGAAAACCTCCAAAGTTTCACCTCTAGTGGAGGAATGTAGAGACCTTTTTGTTATTAAAATATTTATAATCTAATTATCTCTTTGGGTTCTTGTATTTGGACTCATGAATAGTGATCTAATAGGATTTTGCAAATATTATAGATATTGTGCTACTTTTCTTAGGAAAACCAAGGCTCTCAAGATTATCAATTGGCATTGTGCAATGGCAGCTTTTTGATATTAGAGTTACGTGTGGGTGGTGTTACACTGGATTATTTTATATTTTTTTTGGTCTAGTGAAGGCAAATAGTGAATGTCAACCTTTTCACCCCCAAAATCAAGTCACAAACAGGCTTGGCCAGGTCCAGGTTCTGATTTTTACACCATTTTATCTTTAGCCTCAAATTCCATGTAATATTGAGAGATAGATAACACCTGATATTATATATCTGTTTCAGTGCCACCTTGGTGCCATATTTGGAGTTAAGTAGATAGCAAAGTGTGGAAATATTGCTCTTTTGTTCACAGTTTTAATTTAGTTGTTTTTAGGTTAATGCTACAAGTTTGGGGTTAATGTTGCGATTCCAGGGGTAATTCAAAATAGTGTTGGGTAAATACAGTATTGGCATAGCTTATAAATATAGGTTTGAATAATAATTCAATTAATTAAAATATTTGTTGTTAAAATGTGTTGAATCAAGCATGTTAGGGATTCGAGATGGATGCAGGGCATGGTATAGGGTAGGGTTTTGGATTACCTTAATCCAACAGTTTTCCTGGGACTGAAGCATTGTGGTCTTTTTCCACCCATCAACTCCTTTTTCTGAGCTCTGAACAGGCAGGGAATAAAGGAATATTGTTACTTGTAGTGCCTCATCTGCACAAGGTATTCTTAAACTACCATATTTGTGAGTCAAGAAGGCTGATCTACTTGAAGTCATAATTTCAGTAACGAAAAACTGATTTAGGAAAAATAGAATAAAATCAATGAAAAGGGTACAAACATAAGTCCAATCAGTATATGTATTATATATATGTATTATATGTATTATACATGTACATATTTTGCAGTACACTGATAGTAGTATTTCCCACCACTTAATTCACAGATCAAGTGAAAAAAGTAAGAATATTTATATATTGTATAATATATGATACATAAAAAAATATTTTTTACTACTCCTTTTCCCCTCTATTGGCCTCTATTTCTTCTAAATTAATCTGTGAATAAAATCCTCAAATAGTGTCTGTGCCCTAGCAATCAATCATCTTTTTTTCCATCAATTTTTTTTCTTTTTTTTGGGTGCCACAAGCAGAACGCAGTATAACACATTTAAAAACAAAACAAACAAAAAACATGCTCGGCATAGCACATTGCATTCACTTGTTGATTAGAGTTAACAAATTCAACCAGTCATCCGATCAACCCAAATTCAAAGGAATTATACTTTGGGACAAAACAAATCTTCAAGTCTAATATACATATATTTTTTCATGTGCTGCTGATCAGCACATAGTTATTAAAAGTATCCAGGAAAACATGGCAACCCTGATTCACAAGCACATGCTTGTAAGGGTCCTTTTACGTAAGAGTTATATAAAAGGTATATGGGTTATTTCAGCAGTCATGGGTATAAATCAGTAGTTTAGCATACAAAAGAGTGTTCAAATCTTATTAGGCTATCTCCAAAATACTTGGTTCAACACTTGGTCCAAGACATCAGGTTCAACACTTTAAGCAAAACAGTTGCAAACGGTTAAATGTTTTAGATTCTACATAATTATTAAATCCATACTTTATAAGAGTAAACAAAATTGTTATGTGCACAATGCTTTCAGATTCTGGCTTCAAGGGCCCTCTTTGATATGTGCTTTGAAATAGCCGTTGGGGTTATATATGAACATTGTTCAGATCACATCATTTGTAATCCTAAGAGTGTAACTGTAATTAATTTTACATAAAATAGATGCAAATATGAAATGAATAGTTATTTTACTTTATATCTAACTGTCAATAAAAGGCTGAAATTCGATTTATTCTATGCCACAAGATCTGCAAAGGTATTTATTGAATTTTTTATTCAGACACCTGTCACATAGAATTATTTTATAATTATGATAAGAAATCTAACCGTCTATATCCAGAAGGAAAAAAAAAAGAAAGAAAGAGTAATTTGTGACAACTTCTAACTTCTAGAGATTTTTTTATTTGTATTTTCTGTATATTTGTCTTGTCTTTTCATATTTAAAATCCCACAGAAAATCATTTCTCTTGCATTTTACTTTGTAAATCTGGGCATAAATCCAAAATTGTAACTGATGTGAATCACCTGAGTTCTAATTAAGGATATATAGTTAAGTCGCCAAATGAAAACATGTTGTGGATGCACTCCAGTGGCTCTCAATCAGTGTACAATAAGTTTCTTCCTAATTTAACAATTTTGTGTTACATTTTTTTCAATTAATAACTACTGCAAGCGGTTACTAATGTGTGTGATTTACAAGCCCTTAATGAATGCTATAGTGTTAGGAATACAAACATGTATTTCTAATGTAAACAACAAAAGGTGTGGAAAAATATGGCGCTTAGTAAGAGACTTTTGTGTTTTTTGTAATTTTAGCTGCTGTAAACACTCTGTGGGTATTCCCAGTATCCCACCATAAAGTAACACCAAAAACAACGGATAACTTGGGATCTGGTTAGTGTTTCCACTCCCCAGATCTCAAATATGGAGTGCAGCGCTTAATGTGTAACACAAATAACTCACCCCAATGTAGGTAGCTTGAGGGGGTATATATATGAAAAATAAAAGAGAAATATAAACAATGATAGTACAGTATTGCTTATACAAGGTATATTGTATACAATGTGAGTACAAAATTACTCACATTATTTAGAGCCTTTTTAGTTTTTAGGCTCTAAACTTCCAGGCTTCTGTGTCTTTAAGGTAGACAGCACAACCCCTTTTTCCTTTTGGTTCCTTTTTCCTATTTATCTCGCCACCATATGGGCATGGGGAAGAAAGAGAGAAAAACGGGATTCTGGGTGTAGTAGTTTAGCAGAAATTCCCCTCTAATGGAAAATAAAAGCAAATGTGCTCACCTTGTATAGAGCCTATAAATCCTCAGCTCTAAGTTTTCAGGCCTAGTGTCAAATTGGGGTGACACCTCCCCTTACCGGACAAAGTGCAGGATGCAATAATAGATGTAAAAGAATTTATTATAAACTATAGTTAAAATAATATATATAGTATCACAGTACTAGAAAATAAAAAAGTCAGAATCAGGTAAAGTGCAATAGTACATCTATTCTCCCCCGCCAAGACGCGTTTCGCTGTAACCAGCTTCCTCAGTCGGCCGTGGATTGCATTCTGCCGGTTCCGGTTTATGTGTATTTGAAAAGCCCGCCTGTTCGTCAATCAGCCAATCGACTCTCTTCCTTTCCGGCGTTTTCGTGGCGTAACGTCATTTCCTGTTTAAATGCTTTGACGGACTTCAAATCCCATAATGCTTCTGGGTCTCCTCCGTGATTTCCGGATTGGTTCGTGAAAAAAAGTCCTTTCCGTGAATTAAAGTCCTTGAGTGCAATTACCTCCAAATAAAACATACATATCAAAAAAAGGAACTGTGTTACTTTCTTTACTCTTTTCAATGATAATTAGTTCAATATAACCAAGTTGTATACTTCATATATATAAAAACGTCTATATGTACACAGATGGTAAATTTAATGAGGATAACCTTTTTTGCATAAATAGGATCGATGTTATATAAACGTGTTTTAACATTGTGAGGTTTATGTATGCTGATGTCCTTAAGTGTACCAATTTCAGATTAAAAAGGAAGATAAATATATTGCACAGAATATATTCTTATTCATTGTGCACTTCAAAATATGTGTGGACATCCATATGGTTCCAAATAGCAGAAAAAATCCATATACATATAGGGAAATTAATTATATAACTCCATCTATTAAAGGTATAGCATGGGTGGATGTGTTTCACTTGTATTGAATATGGATGATTCTATGACATTAGGATACATGGATATTGCCATACGGTGACATATCCCAAAGGGAAAAAAAAAATTATAAAAAGTGACATAATTCAAAGTCGGCATTGAGACCAAATGGAATCAGGGTGTTGAGATTAAAGATCCATTTGGTCTCAATTTTTCCTAGTGTTTTAATCTCGTCCTCTCCTCGCCAGTTTAGGTCTACTTTCTGTATACCAAAAAATTCAAGACCTTGAGGATTGCTTTCATGTGTTTCTTTGAAATGTGTTGAGACGCTGTGTTTCTCAAACCCTTTTTTGATATTTCGTATGTGTTCATTTATTCTAACCTGTAGGGGTCTTTTTGTCCTTCCCACGTACATTAAATTACAGGGGCATTTTAGTATGTAAATTACTCTTTTTGAGAAGCATGTGATCATATCTTTTATTTTGTACTCTTTTTTGTTCTTTGGGTCTTGGAATTTTGTCAGATGTCTCTTTCCATCTTTAGTGCTTCTACAGGCCAGATAGTTGCCACATCCAAAAAAAACCTTCCTGATGGAAGAAGGTTTTTTGTCCCTAATATGATTATGGGTTAATTTCTGTTTTAGATTAGGAGCTCCTCTATGTATAATTGTTGGTACGTCTGATAGTATAGTGTGTAGCATAGGGTCTTTTCTTAGAATAGGCCAATGTTTTTTTTAAATTTGTTTAATTTGTCGACTGTTTTGGTTGTAATTACAGATAAATGGGATATTAAGAATTTCTTTTTTTTCTTTTGGTTTGTATTTTAAAAGTTGTGATCTATCTGTTTCGTCTACAGTTTCCAGAACCTCTTATAAATGGTTTTCTTCATACCCCTTTTCTATGAATTGGTTTTTTATTCTTGTGGCTTGGTTTTGGAAGGTGCTCATATCTGTGCAATTTCTCCTCATTCTGAGAAATTGAGATATGGGGATATTTCTCAGCCATGGGGAGAAATGGCAGCTGTTGAGATAAATATAATTGTTAACGTCTACTGACTTAAAGTAGGATTTAGTTTTGATTTGGTCCTGTTCTACGTTGAGATCTAAAAAATGTACACTCTTATTGCTGTATTCTGTAGTCAAATGAATACCCCAATCATTCGTGTTTTAAAAAGCTAAAAAAGAGATGAGGCTGTCCTCACTGCCCTTCCAGATAAAAAAGATATCGTCTATGTATCTTTTGTAGGTGACCAGGTTCGCTTCCCAGTCAGTGTTGGATGAAATAAAATGGTACTCCCAAAAGGCCATGAATAAGTTGGCATAACTGGGAGCGAACCTGGTCCCCATAGCTGTGCCGACTTTTTGAAGATAAAAATTGTCGTTAAACCAAAAATAATTGTTAGATAAAATTAGCTCTATTCCTTCCAGTATAAAATTAATTTGTTCTAAGGGATATGCGTTCATTTCTTTTAGAAAGAAACTCACTGCCTCTATACCTTTTGAGTGGGTAATGATCGTGTATAGGGAGCTAACATCTGCAGTCACTAAAAAGAAGGTAGGTTCCCAGTTAATTTCTTGTTATACCTGTATAATATTCAGGGTGTCTTTTAAATAACTTTCTCTTTTTTGTACAGTAGGTTGCAAGCATTTGTCCTGGTACTCCGACAGTCTACTGGATACTGATCCTATCCCTGAGACTATCGGCCTACCTGGCGGGTTAATTGGATCCTTATGGATTTTGGGGAGATGATAGAATACAGGTATTTTTGGGACAGGAATATTTAGGTATCTGTATTCATTATCATTTAGAATCTCCTCCTCTTTTCCTTTATCTATCAGGTGTTTAAATTTTTGTTTTATGTCTCTTGTTGGGTCACTTCTAAGTCTTTGATATGTGTCAGGGTCTTCTACTAGTCATATTCCTTCCTGTATGTATCTTGATGTTTCCATAATTACTATACCCCCCCCCCCCCCTGTCGGCTGGCTTTATTACTATTTCTTTATTCTTTTGCAAAGTTTTTAATGCCAGCCATTCTTCTTTAGTGAGGTTCATCTGTTTTTTATTTATTGGTTTAATGCTATTTATGTCCTTCATGACAGATTGTTCGAATGTAGTTATTTCCTTAGATATAAAGTTCTGTGGAAAAAAGGTTGACTTCTCTTTAAGATTAGTATGGATGTATTTTGGGGCGATTTCTTGCTCTAGATGTCTATCCACTCGCATAAAACATTTTTTTAAGCACAGTTGTCTTTTAAACTTGTTTAAGTCTATAAATAGTTCAAATTTGTCTAGTGGTTTGTTTGGGACGAATTTCAGTCCTTTGTTTAGTACTTTCTGTTGTGCTGCTGTGAGGGTGTTCTTAGTGAGGTTAAAAATCGTTGATTTTATCTGGGATGTATTTTTTATTCGATTTAGTTTCTTTCCTCCTCTGTTTCCCCTCCTCTTAAATTTCGTTGTCATTTGAGTGGGGACCTGTGTGGTGGAGTAGTGTCGTGGGGGCATTGATGGGTTTTGTATTTTCCTTTCTGTCGGCCCTCCTGAAAAAAATCATCATCGCCTCTTTGAGTGTCTGTCAGGATGTTAAACCTGTTGTGTGTTGAGGTGTAGTTGTTGTGGGATTCCTTTCTGTTTCTAGTAATTATAGGTGACCTCTCGTTTCTTTTGCCTCCCCTCTTATTTTCTTCCTCTCTATTTATTTGAGTTTGTCTGTCAGGTCTATATTCATTTCTGGGAAACCTAACAGGTGATAGTCCTCCTGGAAGGTTGTCTTTCTCTTGGGGGTATATACCTTTTGTTATAGGGTGTTCTATCTTTTTTTGGGGGGTTGTCTTTTCTGACTGTATCTGCATAGCTTTTTAGTTGTGTGTTCCTAATGGTTTGATTCGGTCTGAAGTATGTTGGATGCTGTGTGTCTGGACGGTTGTACTTAGTGTCATATGTCCTCACTTGATGAATATCATAATCATATCTATCTCTTTTGTATTTTTTTTCTTTTTATCTCTATGGTTTCAGTTTCAACTTTCTCTATTTGTTTTTGTATATTTTTAGTTATTGTCTCATACTCCTCAGGGGATGTATGGTTTAATAATTCATTTTGGATGTCATTGATATCCTTGTCTAGTGATTGTAGTGTGATTTTCCTTCTTTTAATTATTTTTTCCATGGTTATAAAAGAGAATGATTCCAACATTTCATGCCACACTATTGTTTTGGACTAAATATTTGGGTATCAGACCCCCTCGGTGTGGATATATAAAGTTGTTTATTTGCAGTTTCTCCTTCATGATGCTGGTCTCACATTGGTTGGCCCCACCTCCATGGCTAAGATCATCAATGTTGACAATCTCAACCGATTCAATGCCTTCCCATAGAAAGGATTCAGAGGCTATTGCTCATGAGCAAAATGCTGCACTGCACCAATCATCTTCTCTTCATAGAGATACATTGAATCAATGCATCCCTGTGGGGAACCTAGAAAACGAAAAGTCCCTGAAAGAGACGTATGTGGGCTGTATAGGAATCCTCGGTTAGGGGGTAACCCTTTAGTTACACATAAACAAGTACAAAACATGTCCAAATGACAAGGTCCAGAGGACACAAAAAGATCCCTAACAAATATAATCTAAATAATAATCAATGTACAACTTTATTGGAAACAAAGAACTTACCTATAGGGATCCTTTTGCGTCCTCTGGACCTTGAGTCATTTGGACATGTTTTTGTATTTACCTATGTACTTACCTATGGAGACGCTCAATGCTAGTACTGAACACTGAAATAGGAAACACCTCTAGCGGCTGTCTGAGTGACTGTTACTAGAGTTGTTACTTGGCAGCAATGTAAACACTGCCTTTTCTCTGGTAGCCAGAGAAGGACATGTTATACACACCAAAACCACTATATTATGATATAGTGGTTCTGGTGACTATAGTGTCACTTTAATTTTGCAGATAAAAATGTTAATCAGTGAAGAAACTCTAAAATTAATCTGTCATTCATAAACCAAACAAACAAAAAAACTAAATGCAGGAGAGATTAAGAATTGCTATCTTGTTGTTGCAATGTCCTTGTATTATCAGTCACTGGGCTCACGAATACATATTAGAAATGGCACCTAATATGGATCCTTTCTTCCCTGGTACTTGTTAACTAATGCTTGTGTTGATAAGATCAAAGTTACTCTATAGTGAGTGACTCAGGTCACATAGAACAAAATTCAAAGACTAACCAATTACAGAAAGCAAACTAACAAGTTTACTGTCAACATACTGTATTACATATCACTTTGTACTATGCCCATGTACAATCTTGTAACAAGCTAGCATACAGAAATAAGTAGTGAAAAATACTAAGACTGGAAGAGAGAATATGGAAAACCGATAAAGTAGTAGATGAAGTGAAGTGTGGTGTATGCATATATACTTATGCAAATGCAATACTTGTGTCCGTAAGATAGCAACTGACTTAAATCACATAGAACAATGTTCAAAAACCAGTTAGTTACAGAACACAAAGTTACATTTACTCTTTAACCCCTTAAGGACCAAACTTCTGGAATAAAAGGGAATCATGACATGTCACACATGTCATATGTCCTTAAGGGGTTAAACAAAATTGTATAAAACACAAGAAATATATTAGTTTGTACTATACCCATGTGCAAACATTAAACATGCTAGCAAACAAAAATAAGGAGTGTAGAATACTAAGACGACAGAATACAGAAAACATTTGTGGTAGTAGAAAGACAGAACTGCAATGTATGTAAAATACCCTTAAATGGCCACTATACTCACCACAACAACTGCAGCTTATTGTACTTGTTCTGTTGTCTATTGCATGCCCCTGCAAGTTTTTGAATATAAACACTGCCTTTTCAGAGAAAAGGCATGTTTATATTTCTGCCTAGGAACACCTCCAGTGGCAGTCACTCAGACGGGTCAGTGCTAGACAATGTGCAGCCAAGACGTTCAGCATCTCCACGCTCTGCATGGAGGCACTGAACGTTCCTCATGGAGATGCATTGATTTCATTTGAGAAAATCTAGATTTTGGTGAACAACATTCGTGTTTTATTCTGTACATTTATTTTATTTTGTTTTAATAAAACTATTTTTTAAAATTTAATTTGGACCTTCCTGATTTTATCCTGAAGATTTTATCTGGAGGATTCACTCTTTTGATGGGCAATATGCTACCTATGCTTTTTGGGTTGAGCAAAACTTTGTTGCTCTTCTTGTGAATATACCTCCTTTTATTATTTTATATTTATCGACTCACTGAGCACCGTATTCTGATTTATTTCCATTTTATATAGCAGAGAATTTCCACTGCTACAATGTTGCGCACTGAAGTGTAACACACCCAAAGGCTATCATCAGAAGTCAGCTACTGGCCTTGGGATATTTTCCATCAAAATTTCAAGACCATAGGCACATACATAGGAGGAGATTGTACCATCCAGCCACATATACCCGTAGCTGAGTGTAAGCTCCAGAAAGTTGTAAGTAGTGTTTTTTCACTTATTTAATTCACCAGTAAAAATACTTCACTATATTCCACTTCTTTGTCCTCTTGTCTCCCATATAGCTCTACTCCTACTTGGATTTGAGAACACCTGCAAGGCACTGCTTCACTGCACCCCTTTGTATACATAGAAAAATCTGTCTGTCTGTATATCTATCATTAAAAATATACAATATATAAATATATATTTTTAAAGATCTTCCTCTTTTTTCTTCTGTTGGTTACTTGGGAAAAGTTCCTGTCAGTGTACTTTAAAGTATATGCATGGTGTTATATTAATTATATATTTTGCAGTATACTTATTTATCCATTTTCATGCTCTGTTTGTTCGTCTGATTTGGTTTATGAATCAGTTTCATGTTAACGAAACTCTGCCAAGCCAAAATGATTTTTAGCTAAAATTCGAGCATACCAGAAAAAAATTCTATTTAATGAAAAAATAGTTCCACCAAAATGAATTAGGTCCTCAATGAATACTATCCTAGCAACCTAGTTTTCTACCCTATCCTTGACTTTTGTGTAACTATAACCCACTCCCTCTAGCATGTAACTAATTGAGCAGGGCCCTCAACCCCTTTTGTTCCTGTGCGTCCAACTTGTCTGGTTAAAAATACATGTCTGTTAGTCCACACATTGTACAGCGCTAAAAAACTTGTTGGTGCTTTATAAATAGTAATAATATTAATATTAAGGAAATTAATATACGTTTTGGGCCTAACTATAAGTGTTGTGAGCAACTGATTTATGCTCAGCCTTATTTGTTGAAAACCCAGTAATATGTAGTTTATAGACAGAAATCTGATTGACACTTTGGAGTTGAGAATTGATTTATTTCCCTTCGCCATGACTGGAAATCACTTCAAATTACGTTGTTTGCTTTCATTAGAACCACCAGCAGCATCCGATGGGTCAAAAAATGAACTTGTTGGGCTTGAGTCTTTTCAATATATATTCTGATATTTTTCAAAATGTACGTTCACGCAGTCCATCTCTCCTGAACTGCAAAGTTTCATTTTAGATCCAAAATGCTACTATACATAAAACCTGGATTCAGATTTTGAGGAGTTGCAAAAAAAAAAAAAACATGACAATTGAACTTCACCTTCCAAAGACCTTACACAAAACACGGCTTAAGGCTTACAAGTTAAGCACGGCAGTGCTCTAGAAAGTTACATGATAATTTTCGTTCAGTGATAATTTAGTTTCAGACTCTCCATATGCTGTGGATTTGTAGCAAATATAGGAACTTTCTTTCACAGTCTAGACTGGAGCTGTTATATAGTGTGATGCTTTATTGGTTTATATGATATACAGTATGTGATTACAGCTTGGGTTATACAAAATATATAGGGAATATATAGTGGATTAAGAACTAGAATTTGTGAATATGGTAGAAACATGCAAAATAAGTATTTTTTTTAAATAATACAATTTGACAATCCTATTGTTCAATAACGTAACAGGTTTGGAAACATGGCTGAAATAATACTTATGTATTAATCTAGAAACGTTAAAACCATAAATTCTAAATTTTAACACTTTACCTACTAAAAATGTATATACACTAACAAATGAAGATATCAGAAGTATATATATTTTAAACATGGAACAAACACAAACTCCAAGGAATCCATGCTTAAAATGTAACGAGACAAAAATGGGATTCATTGTTGAACTAATTTGCATATACCCACCCAGAATCCTGTGCGGTAGTAACATCCCTGCAAATTTGTGATTTCTGTGGGAAAAGCAAGTCTTATGGCTTGACTGTTGTGCAGATCTTTGTTTAACATTGTATAAACTATCCACTGACTTCAGGTGGAAGAGGTTTTCAATCACAATTTCTCCCCCATAACTTTCTTGGTTTTTGCTTCACAAGTACTGCCACGCCTCAAAGTTAGCCAGTAACCAACCTCATGCTGATGAGTTGCATTAACAACAAAACATATTTTCCTAAGTTGTGTTTCAAAGCTGTTGTATACAGTGACATAACCTCCAAGGAATGTTTAAAATGGAATGAAGCAAAAATTCCTTGTTCAGCTAATTTGCAAATGTCCACCCAGAATCCTTTGCGGTAGTAACATCACTGAAAATGTAGAATTTCTGTGGGAAAAGCAAGTCTTATGGCTTGACTGGTGAGCAGATCTTTGTTTAACATTGTATTGACTATCCAATCGATTATAACATATACTCATTTTACTCTTTATTTTATACATGTGCAGTCTGTTTAACATTTTCCAAATGTGTTATTTTATTCATTACTAAAAACAAAAAAATTTTTTAGTTTATTTACTTTTAATTTCATGGTGTTAAAATAAACCTGTCATGTGGAAAATAACTACTTTTACAATAATCATTAGAGCGTAAATATAACAAATATTTGTTATATTTGTTATATCATCTTTTTTTAAAAAACAATCCAGTATTTTTAAAGATATGTTTACCAAAATCATTTTGACTTACCTGCTGTGAAACTCATTAAGCTACATGATTTGTCACACTCTTTTAAATTCCAACCTGTTTTGTGTTTCCTACATCAAACAAGGTGGAAATATTAAAAAAAAAGAAAATTAGCTACTTAACAGGTAAAGGACGTCTTGTGCATTCTGGGAAAATCTTTAAAACTTACATTTAAAACATACAGGCACTGCAATGGTATTTTAAGAATGCACTGGTTTAAAAAAAACTTACAAAGCAGTCATATAGTTAGGAGAAAACTCTAGTAATCCGAGATAATACTTTTACATTTAACCCCTTAAGGACACATGACATGTGTGACATGTCATGATTCCCTTTTATTCAAGAAGTTTGGTCCTTAAGGGGTTAAATTACACTTGTTTGATAGAAAATTAACCCCTTAATGACACAACTTCTGGAATAAAAGGGAATCATGACGGAATATATCCGTCGTCTGTCCTTAAGGGGTTAAGACATCTACAGTATCCCTTCTGAGAAAATTGTCATAAACACATTTTTTAAATAATTCTGTCCCTCTTCCTTTCTTTATTAATTTATTTGCATCACAGTTTATATTCACAGCAGTTTACTTTGCTAAGAACTACTCTCTCCACCTTATCCCTCTAATTGCAACTTTAAAGCCAACTATTATGTACACAGATTCAGAAAAGCAAAATGTGTGTATATAATTTCTATATTTCACAGCCTATCATACATGATGTGAAGAGGATGACAAGTTATATTAATGAGAGGATAAGATACACATTTTAAATGGACTTCCAATAAAATGCAGTCTTTACAATATGTACATTTTCTAACCTTAATGCATTGTAATTAAGCATCCTGATACCTAAGTCAAATCTTACAACAATGAGTTAGCACACATAATAGTAATAGCTCTCCAATTAGAGAGAGCACAGATGTAGAAAATAGAAATAAAAATAAAATAGAATAAAAATATATATTTAGAACTTATTAAATCAAAACAATGTCCAGGTATAAATATACTTTCTTATATGTTCAAAGTTCTTCATGGATATCCTTATGGTCCACATATAAGGGTCCACATATAGCACTTTATATACAGGGGTTAGCACCACTCCCCCTATATGTTGTGCTCACCTGGTCCAGGGACTTTAACTGGTTAGCACAGTGTACTCCCGGTATATGCAAGTAATGAGCCTTCAGTGGTAAAAAGGATTCCCCCACTTTATTGATTGCATAAAACAAATTTAAAACAAAATCTTTGTAGCTGGCTTACAGTTCGTAGGGGAATTGCAAAGATCGTGATCAGTTGATCGTCCACCGATACCGCTGTTAGATCCTCTCCCCTGAACACCAGGAATGTCAGCACCACGTGACTTACTAGATTTGCCCTGAGTGGGCTTTCTCTGAGTGGGTGCTGACATTCCTGGCATTCAGGGGAGAGGATCTAACAGCGGTATCGGTGGACAATCATCCGATCACGATCTTTGCAATTCCCCTATGAACTGTAAGCCAGCTGCAAATGAGACAAGAGGCATACTGGTTGAGGGAGATTTGCAGATTAAATCAGACATGTGAGATACTGCCAGCAGCAGCACAAGTCCTACACTGCATTTTGGGCAGTTTGTTGTGAGCAAGTTAAGCAGCAAGCAGCCAGAAGTTGACTGGTGCCTCCAAAATGGTAACAGCTTGCCAGCCAAATCTTCTTTGCCCCCTACCATTGACCCTCTGAGTTACTGGGATGAGAGAAAGAGTGTTTTGCCTGCTAAGTGGTTTCTGTTATAAGGAACATCCTGAATCTACAATGCTCACATCTGAAGTAGCAGATAGCCATCCTCAAGTTCAATCTATCAGAGTTGTGTTACCCTGCTCTTCAGTTTCATGCTTCAGGTGGTATCATCTGTCAGCCAAGATACAATTGACTGCTCACCTCTACTTGCATAACAGTTCCAACATTTTTAAACTTATTTAAAAATCTGGCAGTGAATCAAAAAATCTAATTAAATTACTCCTACTGATCCTGTGGCTTCCATTTCATTCCTTTTATTCACATGCCTCAGATGCAGTTGGGAGAAGCTAATAGGACACTGTTTGTTTCCCATACTGAGGGATAGTTACTCATGCTACAGACTAGATATGTTGGAATGCTTTTTTCTTTTCAGGGTGGAAGGGGTGAGATGTTTATTACAATTTACTGTGCCCATTCCTTTAATATTTTGAAAAAAAAATAATGACTCCTGCTGCTTGTCTAACTTTTTTTGAAAATGTCTTTCATTGTTATGGTTATGCCCTGCATGACTTAGTCTGCTACCTCCGTAGATGCAGTTGGGAGAAACTGATAGGCACTGTTTTTTCTACAATGATGGACGATCACTTATTTTCAGAAACAAATTAGTTGGCATGGGCAATTGATGACTCACTCATGCCTACCACCAGTGGTTGAATTAATGCAGAGTGGGCCCTAGTGCAAGAATTATTTTGGGCCCCTCTAGCACAAGGGTGGCCAAAAGGTAGATCCCCATCTGTCAAACTCCCATGCTATTCCAGCTGGAGATTTACCATTTACAATTTTACATCCTTGCAGGGTTATATTTGAAAGTGTTTGTGTGTTTGACTGTTAGCATATTTTTGTATATAGTATGTGTGTGTATTTAGGTTTGTATTTGTCTGTACAGTTGCCATTGGAATGCAGTGGTGAACTTGTGTGTAGTGTTTACATTTGAATGCAGGGGTGTGTTTGTGGTGCTTTTGTGTGTAGATACACACAGTGATATATACATACAAAGCCTGATATATACATACAAAGCCTGATATATACATACACACCCTGACACATAGATACACACACAAACACACACAAAGACCCAGACACACAAACACACACACTGATACATATATATACACACAAGCTCAGATATACACACCTTGACAAACAGATACAATCACTAACACACATACATACAGAAACACACAATGAAACATGCATGCTCAATAGATAAACACAATGACACACACACATACACTGACACACATACACACACAGATAGATACAGATATACATGCCTTACATTATGTATTTGTACCCACCCTCCTGTTTTCATATATTTTGTATGCCGGACGGTGGTTTCCTTAACCCCTTAAGGACCAAACTTCTGGAATAAAAGGGAATCATGACATGTCACACATGTCATGTGTCCTTAAGGGGTTAAAGTTCTTCTGATACTGGCTCAGGCTGATGGGAGTGTGGGTCAGGAGTTGGCTCTCTCCTTGCTCCTGCCCACTCCTGTGCCTTCAATCTTCCTCCCATGCAGCTCTCTTTGATTATAAGAGGAAGTGACCTGCTATAACTTCCTCACAGCATTGCAATATTCCCCTGTTCACCCACACCCATCGAGTGGGCCTAAGTGCACGGGCCAACTGCTGGTCCCCTTGACCATCTGGACCCTATGTGAAGCCGTACCAGCTGCATCATTGGCAGTTCCACCACTGCCTACCACCCTGAGAAGAACAAAACGTTCCCACATATTAAATAATGAAATTAACACCGTGGGATCAGTGTGATGAATCCAGGAGCTGGTCCAGTAAAAAGGCTTTGGTTGAATTTTTTGAAGATGGATGGCAGTATTTATATATATGGAGTGTATACCTTTAAATCTGCTATAGGCAGAATCAATCTGGTACACGCCAAATGTTATACTTTATATGGAAAAGATATTGACCATTTCATGTATAGGAAAAACAGTGTGAGGAACTGTTTCCTCAATTGTACTGAAATTGGGTTTGAAAATTAGTGTATAATGACACAGTAATTTGTGGTGTATACACCTTTAAATCCATATAGACATAGTGAGTGGAGTGTATACCAAATAATTTACTTTGTGATCCAAAGATTTTATAAGGTAGAGATACAGTGCAATTAGCTGTATTCTGTAATATAGTATAATCAATAAAGTCCAATATATTGAAAGATAGCATCCATTATATTAAAAATGATAATAGATGAGAATTACAAATAATACAACTTTTTATTTAGGCAAAAAGTGACTATGCCAGAAGTATACAAAGTATTAAAATCAATGAAAGTTATAAAAATATAAAAATAACAGCCAGGGATGGTTTGCAAGAATGTTACCAGCACATCTGTATTGGACTTTGTAATCTCTGCCTATATCCAGTTTTGAGTGACTCCATCCACCAGTCAGACTCCCTCATTCCTGTGTGTTGCACTAGGCATACCAGACTAACCCAATTTTGTTCCCACATATTAAGTCTGTTGTGTCAGTGACCATCCTTTGGACCCTATCACCTGCTTATCCCAATTGTGTCTGCAGAGGTAGCAGCCACTACAAGACTCAGAAAGGCCGGGTTAAAGAAACCACTACAAGGAAGTGTATTTTTATAAAGTGGGATCAGCAGCAGCAGTCATTTGATTGAATAAAAGAAGATTTCTTACAAAGGAAAAGGAAAAGTTGAGTAGAACACATAGTAAAGACCCACTCACCTTTACCATATCTTAATTTTTTAAGAAATCTCTTTTTTAGCATTAAAGCCTCAATTAAATAAGCTTTCCAAATGAATCAAGCTGTTAAAAAAACTTTCCAAATTATTACTCTAACTGCTTTTTGTTTTAAAGATGGTCACTCGTACTATAGACTGGATTTGTGGAAACGTTTTTCCTTCTCGGGGGGTGGAGAGGTCATTGGGTCATCAATTCCCCACTGTTCTTTTCCTTTCATTTAAAAAAAAAAAAAAAAATCATTATTTGGGGATTAGTGCTGCTGCGGCCATCCTTTATTCATTAAAACAAGATTGCAAAAGGTAAAACGATTAATCATCATTACAAAACAAAGTTCACTAACCTAGTTTTAATATAATAACAATAATATAATTAAGACAAAGTGATAACTCAGAACTGGCATTGCATAAATAGCTGATATTGTATATCCACTAGGTTATGCAATATTATAGCAATTATTGAAATAAAACAAAGACTGGGTGCTTAAATAGGATATAGGGTGTTTGAAATTGCTTCACACTCTGGTATAATTCCCAAGTGTTCTATATTTGTATACATTTTTATATTTATCTATATTAGGAACAATAAGCTATAACTCTTTAATGTATATGTGATTTTCATTTCTAAAAAAGATAAAATGCATTTTCTATATAAAGCTTTTCCGTATAGATGCTACTATAATAGATGTCACATGTACAATATATGATCTCCTTTCTAAAGATTAAGTAAATGTTGTATTTCAATATTTTATAAATAATGAGTTCCCTTTAAGAGAAAAAAGTCAGTTTTATTTGAATGAATTAAAAAATCGATGTAGGTGAACAATTTCTCTTTTTTTATAACATTATATAATTTTTAATTGGTAATATTGATATAAGTTGTATCTGAAGGAACCACTGCTGTTTTAAAGTGGATATTATAATTTTTTATTGATGGTTAACCTGCAATTATGAAATAACCTATCACGGGGGACATTGCCTTATATATGCCCATAACCAACATGGCGGTTATGAACACGTCCTGAGGAAGCTGCAATACGGCGAAACGCGTTGACGTCACATAAGGGGGAGGAGCTTGTTTGTTGCACGGTACTCGGAGCTGATCTCTGGATATCCACATAGACCAACGGAATTACAGACCGTCCGAGCCTGGAAACCGAACCACAGCCTGCTTGCCTGTTACCCCACCATTCAAAGCGAGTTTGTGAGTTACAGCGTATGCTGTTTTAACTCACCATCATATTTAGTAAGGGGCCAACCAGCCTTCTTTTTTAACACTATTTATATTTAGTATATATACGATTTTTATCTGTTTTGTTTTGATGTATTTTCTCTGCATGTAGCAGACAATAAATCCATGTTATTTTGCACTTATATTTGATAGCACTTTATTATGAATAAGGTTGCAGCAAGTGACATCAAGTTCTTTTTAATAGATGAGGAATACAGTTTCTCTAAGTGTTAACCATCTGCACTACTATTGTATATCTTTTTTTCTTTTTTATATAGTACTAAATCGTTTGGAGGAAATTGCATACCAGTATAAAGTCTGTATTGTACTTTATTTTTATTTATTTTTTCCTCATCCTCTCTATACTTGGTGTTTTTTCTTTGCTCCACTCATCACTACACATTCTAGCAATTATTGTTTGTAGCAAACCATTAGGTGCCTTTATTTTTCCTACCGTTTTTTTAATATTTCACTGAATATTTTTCGGAAGACGTTGTTCGGTCGAAACAAATTTTATAAAGTATAATGAAAATAGTCTCCAGACAGAATTTATTTAGATTTTTTATATTAAGTATATAAGGTTTTCGAGAAGTGAACAGAGGAAAATAGAGCTTGGGAACTTGATCAATATTTTCTGCAATTAGAAGTTTGGCAATGTTTTTTTCCAGTAAGGTTCTTTTGCTGATCTTGATCAGAAGAAATCTCTGTGCTGGAGAACTCTGTAAACTCTATATGAAAGCATTACAAAGATGGTGATTTTTTTTAATCGTTTATTTTCTTAACTATTGCTATTGTTATAATTAATAGTATCAAAATACCATAATTTTTCAAAGTGATGTACAATGAGTCCACAAGACAAACAAAGTGGTTCAACACACAAGTTTGAGATATCGGTACCCAGAAAAACAGGAACTCTAATCAAACAAACTATCTGAAGCAGAGGGTTACAATTAAAATGTTTCTCTAAACCTATTTAGCTACTTGACATCCTCTGTCAAGAGGGATTGGTGTAAATAAATTAAAAGTCACTAAAAATAGTACGGTATAATTAGATACATTTATAGAAATTAAGTATAGTCATGAAGCAATAGGCCATCTTGGAGGTTCTTACAAGTCTTTGTGGATTTTAGGAAGTGCAAAAAATATATATTATTTAAATACTTTTAATTCCTGTAATTTAGGATCCTTTAATCTTACTATCATCTAACAATTGAGTTAAATACTTTTTTTTTTCTTGTCTGGTAATGTATAATAATAATATTAAAAATAATAGCAATAATAATAATATTTATTATTATTCATTACCAGACATTTTATGTATTATTATTATTATTATTATTATTATTAATTATTATTTTTCCTTCCTTTCAGTTGTCTTCTACATTCTTGCTTCTAATCATCCTTGTTCATAACAACCAATCTCCTATCTTTATCTTTATAATATTGTTATTATCTCTAAGGGCTTTTAATGATAATCTTTTATCTTCACTCATATGATTTGTAATAAACCTATTATTCTTTATCTCTACATTTTGCAAAACCTCTATAGCATCCTTTTTATACGTCCTAGGAAAAAAATAGATCTATTATAGAATCTTGAATGTTGAAACTTTTTGGTAATTTTTCATAAGAGCTAAAATGAATTTCACATTATGAAATTAAAAAAAAATATGTCTGTATTAAACTTTGTATTTCTCTATTTAAGGATGATCTGCAGTTATCTGCTGGCTAAAAGAAGTATTACCTATTTATTGTGAAATCTGCTTGTATGTTTATAGTGTTCAACAACACATATTTTTTTCTCTGAGTGCTCTTTTCAGCTTAAATTAATTAGAGGAGTGTCTTCTTAATTTTCACCTGTGTGACTTTGTGTGCACCTGTACATCACACAGTAGCAACTCACAGAACCTGCTCACTAAGAGATTCTCTGTTAGACTTTCTCTAAGTATGTGTTTTTTAACCAACATTAGTTAGAACAAATTAATTGCTTTAGTGGGGCAAGTATGAGTGTTAGCAAGTTTGGAAATTTGACTAAGTGCACAGTCTGCTGTATGTATGCCTACCTGGAAGAGTCTTTTAGGGGTTCATACCTCTGTGGCAAATGTGAGCAAGTGGTTTCTTAGGAGTGGGGGGAGATGAGACAGCTGGGGAACAGGCAGGTAGCTGGTAATATAGGCAAAAACAATAGGGTTATCCAACTATAGGGAAACAAAGAAGAACAATTGCAATTCTGTATGACACTAAAAAAAATAACTGTTATTGCCAAGTGGTCACTCACACTTTAACTGATAAAATAGGGCATGTAGTAATCAAATGGAGAATTCAGGCAGTTCCTTGCTTCCAATGGCTGGTCTTGTAGATCTCAGCAGTATGTAAAATAAAAATGCATCCAAATTGAAGTACAGGAAAGAATGGATAAAGTATAAAAATAATTTATTACTTAACACAGGTAAGGATCAATCAGCATAAAACACAAGTAAAATCTGTCCACAATCTGTCCAACGTGTTTCCTCCCTATCAGGGACTTCCTCAGGGACTTCTTTACAGTGGTAAGACAGGATAACAAATAAATACCTAGGTGGCTGGTTAATAGCTGAGCGAGGCAGCAGGGTAGAGAAGATGAAGCATGTTGCCAGTTCTGATTTTGTACAACCAAGCAGATTTGCCTGTTTGAGTGTAGATGGTGGGAGTAACAGCTCAGAAGTGGCTTTGCTGGACAAAGCTGATCTTCTAACAACTGGGGGAACAGCTCCTCTAGATGGATAGAATTCAGAATGAAAGGCTAGACAGGTTGTGGTGGTAGGGGATTCTACTATTAAAAGAGTGATCTGCCACTCTGACTGCATTATCCAGTCAATTTGCTGTTTTCTGGGTGCTCGTGTCATGGATGGAAGCTGGCAAAGTGTATTGATTATTTGAAAGGTTGGGGATGACCCAGCTTTCATTGTCCATATGTGTACCAATGGCAAACTCAGAGGCAGATGGAGGGCCTTGTGTGAGAGGTCAATGTGTGACTAAAGTGTTAGTGTAGGAAGAAAGGTTTTGGGTTTTTAGAGCACTGGGCTGATTTTGCACTTGGGTACAATCTTTATTGTGCTGGGGAGATGATAGTTAGAAGGGTGAAGGAGACTTTAAACTATGAGTGACGGGAGGGTAAAAGAAGGGTGAATGTGATAGTACAGAAAACAGAATGAATTCAGCTAAAGTCAAGGAGGGTTGATATAGGGTGTGTAGTAGGATTACCAGGCAGAGCTTAAAAGTTCAAGAATCAAATGGTGATTTTAAATATCTGCTTACTAATGCAAAGACGCTTGTGGAGGAAAGTGGAGGAGCTTGAGATATTGGCATACTAAGAGCAGTAAAAAAATGAAAAGGTCCAGACACTTCCAAGGTTACATATAGTTACATAGTTACATAGCTGAAAAAGTGACTTGTGTCCATCAAGTTATTATTATTATTATTATTATTGCCATTTATATAGCGCCAACAGATTCCGCAGCGCTTTACAATATTTTGAGAGGGGGGGGATGTAACAATAAATAAGACAATTACAAGAAAACTGACAGGAATAATAGGTTGAAGAGGACCCTGCTCAAATGAGCTTACAGTCTATAGGAGGTGGGGTATTAGAAACATTAGGATAGGAAATATCAAGTAGGAGTGAAGCAGAGCTGGAGGAGAGAGCAAAGCACTATTCCATAGGGACAGGTATGTAAGGGAGAGATTACTCTGGGAGGCCATACGCTTTCCTGAAGAGATGGGATTTAAGGCCCTTCTTAAATGATTGAAGACTAGGGGAGAGTCTGATGGCAGTAGGCAAGTTATTCCATAGGAGAGGAGCCGCCCGTGAGAAGTCCTGCAAGCGTGAGTTGGCCGTACGGGTGCGAGCAGCGGTCAGGAGGTGGTCGCGGGCAGAGCGGAGGGTACGAGGAGGGGCATACCTCTGGATCAGTGAAGAGATATAAGAGGGGCTGGAATTGTTCAGTGCTTTAAATGTATGGGTTAGCACTTTGAATTGACTCCTATAGGATACAGGGAGCCAATGTAAGGACTGGCAGAGGGGCGAGGTGTGAGAGGACCGACTGGATAGGAAAATCAGTCTAGCTGCAGCATTCATTACAGACTGTAGCGGGGCAGTACGGCTTTTGGGGAGACCAATCAGGAGAGGGTTACAGTAATCCATGCGGGAAATTACTAGAGCATGGACAAGCTCCTTGGTAGCATCTTGCGTAAGAAAGGGGCGGATGCGGGCTATGTTTTTGAGTTGGAACCTACAGGACTTGGCAACAAACTGGATGTGAGACTCAAAGGTGAGACCAGAGTCAAGTATGACGCCAAGACAGCGCGCTTGTAGGGATGGACTTATGTGGATATCACTGACTTGAAGGGAGAGTGAGAGAGGAGGATCAGTATTAGGAGGAGGAAAGACAAGGAGTTCAGTTTTAGAGAGGTTAAGTTTGAGAAAGCGTGACGACATCCAGTCAGAGATGGAAGAGAGGCAAGCAGTGACACGTTGCAGGACGGCCGGGGAGAGGTCCGGTGAGGAGAGGTATATCTGAGTGTCATCAGCGTACAGGTGGTAGTTGAATCCAAAAGAGGCAATAAGTTTTCCAAGAGAGGCAGTATAAAGAGAAAATAGAAGGGGACCAAGGACAGAGCCTTGGGGAACTCCAACCAAGACAGGGCGAGGGGAGGAGGTATCCTTGGAAAATGAGACACTAAATGAGCGTTGGGAGAGATAGGAGGAAAACCAAGAGAGGACAGAGTCACAGAGACCGAGTGATTGAAGAGTTTGAAGGAGAAGAGAATGATCAACTGTGTCAAAGGCAGCAGAGAGGTCAAGGAGAATTAATATGGAGTAGTGACCTTTGGATTTAGCGGAGATTAGGTCATTAGTCACTTTGATAAGAGCGGTCTCAGTAGAGTGGAGAGGGCGGAAGCCAGACTGAAGAGGGTCAAGGAGAGAGTTGGAATTAAGGAAGTGAGACACACGGGTAAAGACAAGTCTTTCCAAAAGCTTTGATGAGTAAGGGAGCAGGGATATGGGACGATAGTTCGAGGGGGAGGACGGGTCAAGAGATGGTTTTTTCAGGATAGGTATTACAGTGGCATGTTTAAGGTCAGCAGGAACAGTGCCAGAAGAGAGAGAGCAGTTAAAGATGTGTGTTAGGATAGGCACAAGACAAGGGGAGAGAGATCTGATGAGGTGAGATGGGACAGGATCAAGTGGGCAAGTGGTGGGGCGAGTTCAGCCTTCCTCACATTTGTTTTTTGCTGTTGATACAAAAGAAGGCAAAAAAAAATCCAGTTTGAAGCACTTCCAATTTTGCAACAAACTAGGAAAAAAAATCCTTCTTGACTCCAGAATGGCAGTCAGATTAATCCTTGGATCAAGCAGCTGTTACCCTACATTGAAAAATTATATCCTTGAATATTCTGCTTTTGCAAGTATGCATCTAGTTGCTGTTTGGACATCTGTATGGACTCTGATAAAACCACTTCTTCAGGCTGAGAATTCCACATCCTTATTGTTCTTACAGTAAAAAAACATTTATTTTGCCTTAGACAAAATCTTCTTTCTTCCAGTCTAAATGCATGACCTCGTGTCCTATATAAAGGTTCTTTGGGATGGAATGTTTATAGTTTCTTTAATAACCGAGGTTGCCTTTTTACACATATTGTGTGTGTTTTAACAACACAGTTACATTACACAAAGTTTTCTGAACTCCTCAAGGCGTGTTTTTCAATTTCTATTTTTTTTCCACATTGATTATTTTGATTACTAATCAGCACTTTTTAGGATAAAATCAATTATTTTTGTCTAGCTATTGGATGTCAGTTCTCCTCCATACAAGTCTATATCTACATTGAGTAAGTCTTGCATGTGTTTAACAATATTTGAATAATGATTTAATGATGTGTTGATTATGCAATGCTTCACTTTAAATATGTTACATATGTTATGAATGTTTTTAATCACTTGTACTGCTATAAAAAGCAATTCTTTTGATGTGTTTGTTAACTTGAAAAATACCTATTAGGTCGAAATGTTGTTCCGTGTTACTGGATTCCAATAAATATTGCCACTAAAAGAACCTTGGAAGTGCTTGGACCTTTTATTTTTTTTCCTATATTATTGGGATCTGGGTGCTGGGTCCTGGTCCAGCTGCATCCTCGCTCTGAAGAAAAATGTTTGGCTAAGTGCAGTTTCTCTCTCATGTAAGAGTACAATGAGCAGTATGACATAACTGGAATTACTGAGAGTTGGCGGAATGAGATACTTGATTGGGCTAATAATTTAAATAGATATACATTATTTAGAAGGGATAGAGAAAATAGAAAAAGAGGGCAGGGTATGTCTCTATATTAAACCTGATTTGAAGCCAAGTGTTATAGAAATTGTATGCATCATCATTGATGATGATGTTGGCTCCTTATGGGTAGAATTATACAAAGGAGGAAACAGGGTATACCCATTAGTAGAATTAATTTGTTACATTCCCCCAAACATTAATATTGATGGGGAAGAGCAACTGTTACTTTAAATTAATGTCTGCACAACTGGGTAATTTGTTAATCATGGGAGATTGTAATTATCCATACAATGATTGGGCTAGAGGGACTAGACGTGGAATAGAGACGTGGAATTATCTGCCTAAAGAGGTTGTCTTTTCAGAATTTATTACTAATTGTAAAAAAAAAAAAGGATTGGCTACTTTTTGGCATAAACAGTACATTCAATGATACAATGATATAATTCATATGTATGTAAACAGGTTGTGGTTCTAAGGAGAAATTTGATTGTCATTATGGAGTCAAGAAGGATGTATTCCCTTTTTTGTTGCATAATTGGAAATGGAAATTGTTTTGTTTTTTTCGTCTTTTTGATCAACGACATAAAACAATGGCTTCAGAGTTGAATCTGATGGACTTTTGTCTTGTTTTTTTTTTTTTAACCTAGACAACCTAACTATGTAACTTTCTTAAAACCTAGTTTAAAGTAACACTATAGGCTCCCAGACCACTTCAGCTTAAAAAAGTGGTCTGGGTGCCATGTGCCCTTCATTTTAACCCTATAGCTGAAAACATTGCTATTCTACAGGAATGGTAATGTTTTCATTGCAGAGTTAACCTGCCTTTAATGGCTTTCATACTGACAGCCACCAGAAGCACTTCCACAAAATAATGGAGTATAACTCCACTATTTCTATCAGTTGAATTCAGAGTGACCATCTGATTGGCACAGCACTGCATTTGCTGCACATGTGCACTAGTCTCTCAATGCTTTTGTAAATGGTAATTAGGGCACCATAATGTTTGGAATACTTATTTGTATTCCTCACGCTATAATGTTCCTTTAAGTCTCTAAGTACATTTGAGGACCCTCATAGTTCTCTCCTATTTTCTAGCAGTGCTCAATTCAATCAATAACCCAGTGAAATGTGCTTATATTGTAACTCGTATAAAATATATTTTGCTGAGTGATTTTGTGGAACGTGCTTTTATTAAGTGTTCTTGCATAGCAAGACCACTTAATGTTATCTCACATATATATTATTCTTATTCTTATTATAGCCAAATTTACTACCCTAACTCCTCCCACAGTTTTGACACTACATAGACAGAAATATACCAAAACGTGCGGATTGTTCCCGATTGGATTGCTATTACTTTGTGGAACGTTTCGCTGAATGGTTCACGGAATATCGTCGTTCTTGTGGCAAAATTGGTCCCATAGGAATGAATGGCAAAATGTTTAAAACTAGAGTGGGAGCTGTCAAAAGCTGAAAAATCAGGACATGATTTCTAAACTGCAACCACTCCCTCATTTTCAAGCTACACAAATCTTATATCAAAACGTTCAGCTATCCATGCTGCCACTAAACATGTCCACGGCTAAGCCATAGTCCTGGTAGTTTTCACAATATGGCCATTTGTTTGCAACTCACGCCGTCCATTGACATTCATTGAAACTCCGCTCTAGCCAGCTCAAATTTAAAGGGCAATTTCTAAACTGCGACTGTGCCTCCATTTATAATATTTCAGAGACATACTATGCATCAAATGGTAGGACTGGGTCTTGTGATTCTCACAATATAAAGCTCTTCGCTGTAAGATTTATAGTTTTTAAAATACGACCATTTGAAGACGGCAACCGCCAAAATACTCTGACCTGTGCCAGGCTGGAGCAGCAAGTGATGTCATAGACAGGGCCTTTTGTACACCTGCTAATGTTTGTATAACTGTATGTTTTAATGTAACTGTGAAGCCTTTTGGGCAACAACGTTGCAATTAAATGTGCTATATAAATAAATAATAACAGTTACTCTGCCCACTCCAGTTGTAGACTTCTGGTGGAGGCAAGAACACTTCACACAATTTCCCCAGAAATTGTAGCTTTTCTAGTTATCTGTTATTGTTGTATCACTTTTGTTTGTTGTGTTAACATCAAGCCGGTAGCGATAAGAGCACTTGTGGAGGAATACAAATAGCATAAAAACCCAGGGGTGGACAGCTAGCTGTAATATACTTTGAGACTTTAGTATGTGATGATGCCAATAGTAACCTTCCATGGCCAATACATAATTTTCACATGATGATTTTGTAATGGCTTTTTTAAAAAATGCAAACGATTCTTCCTCATTCTATTTTCGAGTCTTTATATTTTGGTTTTGGACCGTGGAAAAGCTTACAATTTTATTTTGGTAACAGTGTTGGGTATATTTCAGCCATTAAAAAATATAATGGTTGCATTATATTGCACATACATTTCCATGTATAATATTATTCTTAACAAACTAATAGCAAATTCACAGATTATTATTTTATTTATTTTTGTATGGCCTATTTTACTATAATATTACCATTGTGGCAAAATCTAAAAATAAAATGTTTACTTCAACACTGAAATATTTCACTCTCGCTGTGCATTTTTATCAAATCATTCTCGAATGTACATTAATATTATTCCACTGGTGTATAGTATCATAAATTAAATGCACCTAAAGCAATTTAAATGACTATGTTCAATAACTCACTGTTACTATTTAAAACAGGCATCTTCTATAATAAAAGGTTTATCACATTACATTTACTGTTAAACATGATGAGGATGCAAATAGAAAAAGCACATTAGTTATAAATGATCTAATCCCTAATATGTTTTTTTTTGTTTGTTTGTTTTTTAAATTTATTTTTTAAAGTGGTTCAGCAGTTAAGGGCAATGACAGATACTGATCAGCCATAACATTAAAACCACTGACAGTTGAAGTGAATAACATTTAATTAAATCATTACATTGACACCTTACAAAAGGTGTGATATATTAGGTAGTAAGTTAACTGTCAGTACTTGAATTTTACCACATGACAGGAGGCTTCATATTTGCATATCTTTCTTTACTGAAAACTCCAGCAGCATAGAAACAGTAACAACCAATCAGAGAAAAGATATGGTGCCCATAAAAGGCCCTGTCTATGACATCACTTCCTCTTTCTTTGCTGCTGCTCCAGCCAAGATCAGGTCAGAGTATTTTGCCTCTCTGGAAATTGCTTACTATACTGTGTTGTTTAATGAACTTTGTTTGTTTCACTGTACATTGATTTATTTTTCGATTGTCCCTACCTTGGTCCCCTTATCCCTGTCCCTGTATTCTGTGACTTTATGCTTATGCCCCCGTTCGTTCCCACTTTTCTGCCGGTACCCGCGAGCGCAACGGCTCTCAGTGCTGCGCGCGCCACGCGGGCCGGCCCCTTCTAATTTCGTGGGGGCCTGTATGGGGACGGGTGGAGGGAGACTGGGGTCAGCGGTTATTTTGTGTATCTAATTCCCTTTGTTTCGCGACGCGCGAGCGACCGCGGCGCACCTTCACGCGGGTGGCGGCCATCTTGGATCTCGCGGCTCGCGAGATACCGGACGGCCGCCTTTCCCGCTCGCTCGGCGGATCGAAAACTCACCTGACCGCCGAGCTCCACATCTGTATACCCTCCCTAGTGTATACTAAGGGAGTGGATTAGAAAATTAAAGTTAGTTTGCTCCATGTGTTTTCCCCCTGTGGGGATTTGCCTCAGTGCCTGCCAACTGTGCTGCCTCAATTACAATGCACGCATGCATTTAAAGAGACAAACAAAATTTTTTCAACACAATGCAATGTCTGGCTTAATTAACCATTCACCTACCACTGATTAAAGCTAATACAATGAAATCTGTTAAATCAGAGATTACAACTTCCACCTTTACGTGTCATACATTTGCCTCTCTTTGTATATCATGCTAGTGACATGCAGTATTTTGACATCTATATGATTGAGTTTGATAATTTACTATGAAATGTTACCCACATGACCCACATGACAGGTGTGCTATGGGAGAGGACATGCAAGACATGACATATTGTATGGTGGCTCAGTGGTTACAGGCTTGTACTGGGAATTTTCCTCCATGAATTCAAGTCCCCTGTACAGCAAGAGTCCCCTGTACAGCAAGTCCCCTGTACAGCAATCTGCTGTGGACTTACACACTGGCTAGAGGATCCTGTGTGCTGATTTTTCTTTAACAATTCCCCTGTTGCGATTTTTTTGCCACAGTGCCTGCCAACAGTGTCTGCCAAACAAATACTTACAGCCTCAGGCAGGCATTAAAGGAGACACAATGTTTTTCCTATACCCCAGGATCTTTATGTCTTTGTACCTTACTCAGGGTCACTCTATATTACTATACCCTAGCCAGGGTCATACTATATTACAATTCCCTACAGGAATCACCCGATCACCGCGCCCTGCATCTGGATTAACCCCTTCAGGGGTTCCCCTCTCTGGGCACATTCATTTATTGATACAATTTTTATTCTCATGGATATATCTCTGGATGACTATATGTTGAGCACGCACACAATCTAGGTATTATTGTGAAACCATACAACATCACAGTTGTTATACAAAACATATACTGTACCTATTACAAGACCAACTATATCACTGTACCCCACAAAGGGCATTTTGTATTACTGTACCCTACAAAGGGCATATTATATTATATTGTTGTACCCTACAAAGGGTCATATTATATTACTGTACCTGACGGTGCAAATTTATGTGGGTGTCCTCTGGGTATTTTTTCATGGCACACCACCTGGGGTGACCCCCCAGATATGCATGCAAGGTCATTCATAGACCATTACGTTGATGTGGGTGTCCTCTGGGTATTTTTCATGGCACACCACCTGGGGTGACCCCCCAGATATGCACGCAAGGTCATTCATAGACCATTACATTGATGTGGGTGTCCTCTGGATTACCATGGCACGCCACCCGGGGTGAACCCCGATGAAATGCACTAAGCCCTACGCCTCAACTTTATCACTGATTACTGCATACATATATGGATGTTTTAACACTGCCTGGCAGTTCTACATTAAAGCAACAGTACCACCTTGCTGGATACGATTTGCAGGCAGGATCATGAGTGAACTGAGTGTATGGCGGAGTACCCTTCACAGGGATACATATCGGTACATTTACTGTACCTGGCGTACATATTGAACGTGGGTGTCCTCTGAGTAGATTCTCATGGCACACCGCCTGGGGTGACCCCCAGACATGCATGCAATGCTTGTAAAGTGCCAACAATTCTAATGTGGGTGTCCTCTGGGTTTACCATGGCACACCACCTGGGATGACCCCAGTCGAATACACGTGGGGAAACAGGTCCCACGGGCTTCTATAATAAGCCTGTATAGTTACATCCGTGCATACAGCTCTGGCGTGCATTTATGGTGAACCCGGCTAACCGGAGCAGCACTACCGGTCAATCGCGCCTACGCCACAGCTCCCAATAGCCGGATTAATTTAATGGAGGTGACCCCTCCACACTTGACACGAGTATTTCATACACTCCGACAATCTGATGCAGGCAATTCAAGCCGCTTTACCTGGATGATCCCCAGTGCTACCAGGAGTCTAGCAACCCTACGTGCGGACCCTCAAACTTTACTCCCACTGACTACCACTATCTCCCAACAGGACGAGAGCGGGTCATGAAGAACACTCTCAACCCCCTAGGACTTCTGGGCATTGATAAACGACGCAGTAGCGGCCTCAGTGGAGAAGGTTTTCTTGTTATGAGCTCTGCCCCAAACTGCTTGCTGGAGACCTCAGCAGCAAGGTAGCGTGGCCGAGCGGTCTAAGGCGCTGGTTTTAAGCTCCAGTCTCTCTAGAGGTTCGGGTTCGAATCCCAGCCCCACAAGCCTTCATGTAAAAACGGCAAGAGAAGGGCTCCAACCCCCCCACCCCCCTGCCACTAAGGTCTAAGGCAAGTCGCCCATTGAACAGACCAAGTAGATGGAACACCGGGAATTCGCGACCCGGTCCACCACTATCTTCCGACAAAGAAGACTACTATCCACCACGCACGTTGGACAATAATAGAGCACTCACACGAAGACAACTCGCCTTCTGAGGAAGTGGAACGTAAGAACGACTAATATTCGGCCCAGAAGCAAAAGACCTACTATTTGACAGCGGGAACTTACCCACCACACTAACTTTAGTCCAAACCTCGCTGAAGCAAATCCTCCACACCCCTTTGGGGAAAGGTGTTTTTGGGAAGACTGGTTTGTAGCGGAACCGAACCACCAACCACTTCATCTACTAGTGAACCATCCTATCATCAAGGGAACTCCTACGTGGCATACAAACGCTTCAGGATAGAAAAATCAACCTTCTACTACATCTGGACCCCGAGGACACATACTTGTCAATATCCGCTACCCTACACTACCTAATTTTCCTCCGATCCCAGTGATGAGGACTAACACAGCAGTTTACGACTCCGTGGTACCCACAAAGCTACTGAAGCCGGTGAGGGCTCACATCCGCGAATTTGGACGTGCGATGTCTCGGGTACCTGGAAGACTTGCTGACCCTCTGCGAATCCGGGCTACGTTTGCAGTCAAAGTGACATTCACGTTCTGGACTCCACGGTTTTTTTTGGGTAGTACGCAGACAAATCGCTCCCCCATCTGTGTTGGGTCAGTTCCTCATTTCGACATCGGCTTGGAGAACTACGTTCCGCGTCGGTCCCCGACAAGATCACCCCTATACGGATGGATGTCGGACACGCTCTAAGGTTGGATACGATTCCTCTCAGAATACCCACCGGATGGTGGGATCCCTCTCCTCCTCTATACAATCGAGATTCCCTGGCCCACTACACTACGGGGCCATGCAACGACTGCTGGCTAGATACATACACGCCGGTCACTCATGCGACCACTGGATCCCACTGTCGGCAGAAGTGAGGACGGAATTTCGATGGTGACTACTTCACTTGCAAACTTGGATCGGCAATCGATCTTTGACTCTTCCTCCGGATACGTAGTGGCGGATGAACCCATGCAAACGGACCAAACCGCTCTCCACAATGGCAAGGGTGCTTCGATACACACACTGGTTATCGCTCATGCTCATGACACTCCTCGGACAATGCCAACCGTGATTTCCCGGATCGCTTGGGGACGTCTCGCGAAGACCCTCTACCACTCCCTACCTTCCCTCTGCTTTTGACGGGACCTCAGGGGAAGCCCACTCCTTTGACAGGGAAGGACGACTGGCACTAGTGGACTGGACGATTTCAGGGCCTCCTGAATTATCCACGACCTATTGCATCAACTAAGACCTCTGATGGGACTCAGGTCCCCGGCACCAGGAAATGCTATTTTTCTGCCTGACCGGCCTGGAGTGTTTGTAGGGTGGAAAGGGATTCCGATCCCTTTACCGCACCTGCCCCACCGATCCTTAACTATCTGTCACACCTGGTCTCGTTGGGACGGTCATATCGATCCCTCAACGTGATCGGACCCGCCATATCGGTGGAGCACGTTCCAGTACAGGGCGGACCAGTAGGTCAAGATCCATGGGGTTGTCGACTACTACGGGATGCCGAATTATCGAGACCCGGCACCCAAGTATTCACACCTCTGGCAGGTGGATGTGGTGCTGTGATTCCTTGAGGGAATAGCAGGACAATCCTTGCTTGTCACGGAAACAACTTTCAGCCAAACTAGCCCTCTTGTTATGCCTCGTCTTATTTAGACGGGTGACGGACGTTAGGGCTTTCGATATGAATGTTTTTCTCTATTACACCAGATGGGGTTACCTTTACCATATCGAGACGAACTAAGTCCAGTTCATCTTCGGTGTCATACCCATACTTTGTGTCAGACATCAAACTAGGTGTGGTCGGAACGCTAATGGAGTATACCGAAATCATTCCCCCTTCGTATTCATGCGACGGGTCTCCTCCTGACTTCTTACGTGGAACCTCATGGAGAGGTGCCTACCGCTACACTGGCCAGATGGAGCCGCTGGCTATTGCATCTGGCAGGCGTCGAACCTTGTTTCGAAACCCACACGGTCAAGGGAGCGGTGGCCCCACAAGTCCTTTTCGGCCGACGCTTCCCTAACCGACACTACATGATGCGCAGTTTGAGCGCGAGAGGGTACGTTTAGAACGCTCGATTTCGGCAAACATCTCATACTTCCTTCACACTGGTCAATTCTAGCTTTAAAAATGCAAATATGAAGCCTCCTGTCATGTGGTAAAATTGAAGATTATACTAGCTTTAGTGTACTAATAATCTTAATTTTAGTAATGACAGGAGGCGAATATTTCCCACCCTATAGGATCCCTCCCATGTTTTTCTCGTGTTGAACAGAATATACACTTTATGTTCAGGAAGGTAAGTACGTTATGGTTGTATGTTTGCTACTAGATATGTGGCTTGAGAGACTTGTATAGGTTGAATAATTAGACATGTACCTTGAATTATGTTGTGTTTATAGATTCTTAAATATCATTGCTTTAGAATTAATATATATTGATATGTTACTCATTCTAGTATCCATTGGTATATCAGATTCTTAATGTTTATTGTATGCGGACAAGTTATCACGCCAGAGTCCTTTCACCTTTTTCTTTTTCTTACAGCGTGAACGTCTTCTCCTCAAGACAAAGACTCACCTCCCATAACTCTACATCACGGAACTACTGGAGTTGATTATTCTAATATGTTGTGGAACTGTTGACGTAATATGATTATGTTTATTGTTGCTATTTATTGTTTCGCTTCAAAGAAAGAGGAAGTGATGTCATAGACAGGGCCTTTTATGGGCACCATATCTTTTCTCTGATTGGTTGTTACTGTTTCTATGCTGCTGGAGTTTTCAGTAAAGAAAGATATGCAAATATTCGCCTCCTGTCATTACTAAAATTAAGATTATTAGTACACTAAAGCTAGTATAATCTTCAATTTCATGTGTTGGAAGCAAGAAAACTTGGCAAGCGAAAGGGTCTAATCGACTTTGACATGGACCAAATAGTAATGGTTAGACAACTGGGTCAGAACATCTCCTAAACAGCAAATCTTGTGGGATGTTCTTGATATGCAGTAGCTAATATCTACCAAAGTTGGTCTAAGTAAAGACAACAGGTGAACTGGCATCAGGGTCATGGGTGTCCAAGGCTCATTGATACATGTGGGGAGCAAAGACTAGCCTGTCTAGTTCGATCACACAGAAGAGCTACTGTAGCGCAAATTGCTGAAAAAAGTAATGCTGGCCATGATGGAGAGGTGTCAGAACACACAGTGCATCACAGTTCACTGTGTATGGGGCTGTGTAGCTGCAGTGCCCATGATGACCCATGTCCACTGACAAAAGCGCCTTCATTGAGAATGTGAGCATCATTGCTGGACTATGAAGCAATGGAAGAAGGTTGCCTGATCTGATGAATCATGTTTTCTTTTAGATCAGATGGATGACCGGGTTTGTTGTTTACCTGGGGAAGAGATGGCAGCAGCATGCATTATGGGAAGAAGTCGGGCCGGCGTGTGGATGTTACTTTGACACATACTACCTACCTAGAGAGTGTTGCAGATACATACACCCCTTCATATCAATGGTGTTTCCTGATGCCAATGGCCTCTTTCAGTAGGATAATGCACCCTGCCCCACTTTACAAATTCTCAATGAATGGTTTAAATAGCATGACAAAGAGTTCAAGGTTTTGCCTTTGCCTCCAACTTCCCCAGATCCAATCTGATTGAGCATCTGTGGGATGTGCTGGAACAACACATCTGATTTACAGAGGCCCCATCTCGCAACTTGCAGTAGTTAAAGGATCTGCTGCTGATGTCTTGGTGCAAAATACCACAGTACATGTTCGGAGATCTTGAGGAATCCATGCCTTGACAAATCAGAGCTGTTTTTTTCAGCAGGAGGGGTACCTACACTACATTAGGCAGGTGGTTTTCATGTTGTAATTATAAGTGTGTAAGTGTGGATAACATAATATAACAATAGACAATGGTTTCTGACTGCTCAGACTTACAATCAATTCTCTAGCGTGGGGATTCAAGGGATTCCCCACATTAGAGAACTGGTTTATATACATTTCGTTGTCATGTTTCAAATGTTTTCTGTTTATTTTATTTTGAGGGGGAGATGGGATCTTACTTTTTTAATTCTAAAGAGTTGCATTGCAGCATTGATGGAATTTGATTTGGTCTGTTTTGGGGATAAAGATAAAAAAAAAATTAGAAGAAAGAAGATTTATTTTCAAATTATTTTTATTAAACAATTTTTGAAAATCCTAATGAAACAGAAATATAAGAATAAAAAAAAACAACTGAAATAAGAATAACAAAAAAAAGGTGGAGGGGCGGAAATCCATGGATACGGGAAATACAATTATCAAAGTTACACAAAATAAAATGTGGTACAAAGTATATTAAAACCATTAGTGTGTATATATTTAGATATTATTACACATTGTGTCATGGGTCGTGTAGGAAAGAAGACTTCTGATGGGTAAGTATATATTTTTTTTTATTTTACACATATTTATTGGCCCCTTGTCTTACTATTATTATTATTATGGTGATGGTGCAGATATAAAACTTTATTTTTTAATTGGTATTGTTCTAATGGCTTTTTAAAGTTTTAAATGTTTAGCATACATACATCATTTCGAAACTCACTTATAGTAATATAGAGGTCATCATTTTTTTTTTTATAACTACTTAATGTGGTGGCTGACTAGACAGTAGACAAATAATTTAAAAATTGTTTAAGTTGGAAGCAAATTTGCCAGATTTTAAGCAAATGAGCCTATTTTTGAATCATGCTGTCCACATTTTAGCCATCAGGGGTGTTTGTTGCCTGAATTGCGTAATCTTAACATTGTTATATAGCATGAACAACGTCCAGATTTAGAAGTCTGAATGTCCTTGATACAGCCAGATGTTGTTTTTTTTCCCCAGTTCAGTACAGGGCCATGTGGAAGGTTCTAAACTAGCCATTAAAGCCTAAAATGTTATTTTATGACTTCAATTTGTTAGAATTCAAAGTTAGTGAATAAACTCCTTTGCTTCCTCAATACTTTAAAGGAATACTATCCCTCTAAAAAAAATAATTATAAATTGTTAATGTTTCATTAGTTTTCAAAATATTTTATTACATTAACTTAATATTCTGTATCCTTGAGTAATGCATTTAATTATCTAAACATCAATAAAAACAAAGACTCCATATAAAAGGATCCTTTTATATTTATATATTCTTTTAACTCTTGTAAAAAGTTTCTTTAAAGATAAAAACAAGGATCTTTAATAAGAATTTCTATTCTGCATTACAAGGCTTGAATTTGTTTTAGGTTTGTTTTGTTTTTTTGTAGTTTTTAATTTTTACTGAAATAAAAAAAATATATATTTTGATGATGTGAGTGTTGGATAAAAATATCATTATTATGTGTATTAAAGAAATGGCACTTAAATTATATATTCAACAAGCTAATATTAGACCTTGAGCTGTTTACAATTAAGAAAATTAACATATCAATTCAAAGAAACTGTTTGAACATGTTTTGAACCATGTTCAGTAGTTTTACACACCACTGGAATATTTCTAAGATGAGTATTTTTGTAGCAATTAAAAGGTTTTAAGAAGAAAATTCTCATCAGCATAAAAAAGTATTTCTTAGAAAAGAATAAGATATATATAGTTATTAAATATTTATATATATATATATATATATATATATATATATATATATATACAGTCATGTGAAAAATAAATTATACTCTCTTTGATTTCTATGGTTTTACATATTAGAACATTGTAACAATCATCTGTTCTTTAGCATGACTTAAAATTAGGTAAAAACAACCTCAGATGAACAACAAAACAACAACAAAAATATACAATACGAATAGCACATATAGTGTAATACACTCTAACACCATATAATAAAAAGGTGGACTATTGCACTTACAAATGTCAAAGTGTCAGAGATCCATTGATGTTCCAGCTCCCAATTATTTTCAGTGATATATAAATGGAAATATAGTTACACATATAGTGCAAAACTGTATAACATTTAAAAGCATTAACTTTAATAATATTGCACTCACAAATGTCCATATAATAAAAGGCACATCTACAAGATGTACTTCTGCATGATCCACAGCAAGTGGAACTTCTCCTAAGCTGTGTTCCAGATGATCAAGTACCAAAGTATCCCAGCATACAGCATAACAAAAACAAAATAAAATAAAGATCAATGTAAAATTAGCCCTACGTGTTTCGTCCGTTTGTGCGGATTTTCTGCAGCCTGAAAGCCAGTTGCCACACGTCCGGGTTTAAAAGTCCACAGAGGCTCCTCTTCTGGATCACTCTGAGCCAATCCACTTGAGGTCCGAAGTACTTTGCTGCTGTTCCATATTAAATCTTCATGTACCCGGTTCACGTGTATCAGCTTCCATCTTTGAATATGTAAAATCTGTGTTTCAAACCTGCGTTCCACACTGAGGCTTAGGGTCCATGAACCGGGTAAATGATGATTTAATATGGAACAACCACAAAGTACTTCGGAAGTGCAGGGCTAGGTCACTGGATGAGAGCATTATCAAATCACTCTCAGTCAATGAGTTAAGCCCTGAATTCCCAGTCTTAGCACAGACAGAGAGCTTTGGGCTTGATGTAGGGGAGAAATGGAGAAGCTCTACCTCAAGTTAGACGTCAAACCAAACTAAAATTATGATGGTGATCTCACTGACAGATCTTGTGAAAGTATTTACTATTCAAACAGTGGTATACAAACACACAACTTCATTACTGTTTCAGCCCCAATAAATCCATCTTAAGCTGTGTTGATCTGTACAAAGGCTTACACTGACTATTTTCCATATTAAGGGTAAGAGCACCACAACACATAATTTACTCTCACTTTATCTCTCTTTGTTTCTCCCTGTTTCACTCTCTCTTGAGAGAGAAAGAGACAAACAGGCAGGAAGGCATCCTGACAGCATACATCATGATTAGAGTTAGTGTAATGTTATTATATGAAATGGAGTTCACCTTGTTGTAATGCTCCACAAATGTATGAAAAAATATGCAGATGTATGCAACATACTTGGTTATCTATCTTTGTTCAGAATATACCTCGCTTCAACATGACCAAATTATAGCTATTCTCCTTTCTCTCTAGCAGTAAGTACTCTGTAACATGGATTTTTCGGTACAAGTACTTGAATACATGTTCATTAATATGAAAACTAAAAAAGATACGATACACTGAAACTTACGTAATTATATATATTTTAGGGTGAGTTTATACAAATTTTGGAAAAGCTTATAAATACAAGGCAAATTATACAGTATGAAGTAATGAAGTTTGTTCAGTGACCTTAAAACAGAAAATAATTGATTCTATGAGAAGGCTATATACTTTCCTTATAATGCATGTGTTGAATGTAATACATGTATAATCAATTAACTGTGCTTATCCATGCTCAGTCCCATTGACATCACAAGATAATTTGATTGTAAATCCAGCTTCTTACTAGCTTTTATGTCACACTGCACTCCGAGTAAAGCTTAAAAGCTTCCAAATCTAATCTACCATATTCTTCAAAACTGTATACATGTTGTAGCTACATTTATTTTACCCAAAGCAAACTGTTGATTTTGTTAAAAGTTTTTTTTTTTATAAAAGTATAATTTTAGAGGGGAAAGGATAATTTGTGAATTTTGGAAATACATTTTAAACATGGATATTTTACTTAAAGGAAAACTCCAGTGCCAGGAAAACAATCCGTTTTCCTGGCACTGCAGGTTCCCTCTCCCTCCCACCCCACAATCCCCAGATGCTGAAGGGGTGAAACACCCTTCAGTTACTTACCTGAGGCAGCGACAATGTCCCTCGTAGCTGCTTCCTCCTCCACCCTGCTCCTCCTTCTGACTCTGTCGGCCGGTGGGCGAGACTGATCCCGCCCACCGGCCGAGGAGACCGCATTAGCGCTCCCCATAGGAAAGCATTGAAAAAGATTTTCAATGCTTTCCTAGGGGGAATTGAGCAACGCTGGAAGTCCTCACACAGCGTGAGGATGTCCAGCGATGCTCTAACAAAGAAAATCTTTGCTATGAGTCAGGAAGTCCCTCTAGTGGCTGTCTAGTAGACAGCCACTAGAGGTGGAGTTAACCCTGCAAGGTAATTATTGCAGTTTATAAAAAACTGCAATAATTACACTTGCAGGGTTAAGAGTAGTGGGAGTTGGCACCCAGACCACTCCAATGGGCAGAAGTGGTCTGGGTGCCTGGAGTGTCCCTTTAAATGGTACACAATCGCTGTAATTAATATACTTGTACCTTGCAGAAAGCAAATGTATGATTAAAGCATCAGTCTAAGCATTGTAACATCTTTGTATTATGTTATGATGTGATATGTACACTGCACCCACTCTCAGCCCTTAGCGTGACTTATAGCTGCGGTCATTTGTAAAATCCATTGCAGCTATTAGCCATCACTGCAGAGTTGTTAATAAAAGCATCTATAACTCTCAGTTTCCAGTTGCTTATGCCTATGTTATCCCTATTTTACATATGGATTGTGTACAATGTGCATAGACTGAATGCCCAACATGGGCTGAGCAATCACTGCTCACTGGAGAGAAAATCAGAAATACAAACCGTGCATGAATGATGCTAAATAGGGGTTTAAGGAATAAGAATAAGGGTTGCCTAACCGATGGGTCTATCACAAAATTGAGACTTCTGAAAGATAAATATTTTTTATTTGTATGCATATATTTGCTTTAATTCATTATCTATACAACCCTTTAAAAATAGGTAGTATTTTTCACAATACTTTCCCTACTAGGTAGAAAGTAAATATTTCGATGAATACTACTATTATAAACAGCATGGACCTATCATTCACATAGGTGTTAGTATCAGATCTTATGGGGTAGGGTTGGGGGACGCGGTCTGCAAGTATAATTTTACCAAATCATATTTTAGCATGGCAGGCAGGCCTGAAAGGATATAGGATAAAGGATACTTGACCTGGCTTTGTTTCCTGTTCCCTGACTGAGGCAAATGTGACTTAACTCCTAAATGGTAGATAATTGAGCAGTGAGACAGAAGGGGCATGATCTACACACCCAAACTGCTTCATTAAGCTAAAGCTTTTTTGGTGACTATAGTGTCCCTTTACGTTTTCCAGCAAATAGAGCTACAGTAGCTATTCTGTGCGATCGGCTAGAGCATTCACTCTCCACGTGCATCAATGATCCTGATGCCAAGTCAGGATCATTCACTACTTTTGGTAGGTACCAACCACTGAATGCTGGGAACACCCCACAAGACTAGCTGTTTTGGAAATAATCTGACACAGTCACCTAGCCCTCACTGTTCGGCCGTTGTCAACGTCACTCGGATCGTTTTGCTTGCCTATTTTTCAGAGCCAGCTGTTCACTTGCTGCCTAATATATCTAACCCCTTGACAGGTGCTATTGGAACAATATAGTCAATGTTATTCATTTCACCTGTCAGAGGTTTTAATGTTATGACTAATCAGTATATATACATGTGCATATATTGATGAGCCCACATTAGCTCTCTTATAATGGTGTTGACTGTTATAATCTCCACTCTAGAATCCTTGTTGCTATGGATGAACAACATAATGTTAACTATAATATTATAACAGCATACAAAAAAAATAACCCTACTTACAATTTGTTGAACAATATGGAATTACTCAACCCACAGGGCTTAGGTGGTAAAAATCCCCACCATATGATATAAATTGAATCTTTCAGCAGGAAATCAACAAAGGATAAGTAATAAAAGCTGTTTAATAAAGCTACATAAAAAAACTAACACATTTCACCCACTACATGGAGCTTTATCAAAGTCTTCAGGCGGTCCTTGAGATTATTGTTTGTATATGTTACAAACTGCCATTTGTAACTGTTATTCTATTCGACAAATTGCCCTGCTTCCCTCTGTTATGGAGAAGCCTAATTGCCAGCCTTCTCCCCCATGACTATGGACCAGACTGTAAAAGACTTATTTTCCCTGCAGAAAGGCTTATTCGTGCCTTTTCTGCCAGGGTATTCGTTAGATTTTATCTACCGAACAAACTAACGAATGTGCGACCACCTGGGAGCTGGAGTATGCCATCAATTTACCTCCCTGAAGCTGCGGTTAACTGCAGCTTAATTGACGAATCCAGTGTGGTCTTTGTTCGGTTGCCGACCACGAGGCGGCGGCCATTTTAATCGTACGAAAGACCAGCGGTGTTCGGAAAATATTCTATGGAACTATAAACGGACACTTATTTGCACGAACACTGCTGAGCCGTCCGTCTCCTGGTTCCTATTCGTGTGGATGTAGCCGAACAGCCGTTCATTCGGTATTTTGTTCTATGTGAATATGTGTTAACCCAGATAGCTATGCCATGGAGCCTATTAGTGTGATTAAAGACTTCGGCTCCATGGCAATTAAACTGTATTCGTGTGGTGTGAGTGCCATTCACCTAATAATGTGCACTCAGACCTGAGCTATCTGGGAAAATGTGACATGTCTATGTTTTATGTGTAAAAGGTAACTTTATATATTTTAAAGTGTTTGCTGTTTTTGTGTCCCCACGTGTGTAATGGAGTTTTGCCTTTGTCCTGGGAGATAATTGAATTACTTCTCAATTATCTCCAGGGCAGAGGGGAGGAAGCCAGGATGCATTGTGGGGATGTTTTACTTCTGTATGTCCTGAAATGCTTCTTGTCTGTCCGTTGTTACAGTCTTCCATCTGGTCCCCTGGGGGAGTGTCCACCAGGTGGGAGACCTGCATAAATAGATGGGCAGGTAGCCCTCAATAAACAGACCACTGCTTGACCCTCAAATCGCAGCCTCGACTCGTTTTGTGGGGATTCACAGTATGCTGCTAGGGACTGATTGCCAGGAGTGTAAGCCGCTTGGGAGCTTTTCCTGTTCGTCTGCTAGCAGCTATTTGTGAGGTTCCAGTTCGGGAGTTTGGAGTGCTACCTTATTCCCTTGTATGCAGTTCGGGAGTTTGGTGCATTCACTTATATCCAATTCGTGAGTTTTGGTGATTTTACAGTAGCTGTGCCTGTCTTTGAAAAGGGGATTATCGCCTAAACGATTTTAACCCCTTGTCTGCTGAAACGGTCCGTTACAGTATATGCTATAAAACATTAGAAAAATAGCAACTAGATGGACTGGAAAATAATTAAAATAGATCCCCAAATTATATGTTGTGGCTCTATTGTAATTATTCTCCTTTCCATCTAGTTGTTTTTTTGTGATCATCTTAGATACCATCATGCTCTTTTGTAGCCAACGGTCACGTGATCACAGCTTTGCACCATATGTTTTTTACATATTTAGTTCTCTTTTACCTAGTATTTATTATTGCTTTAATTCATACTCCACTTTGTTTTTTTTTTTGCTAGATCTTCTTGTTGCCATAATGTACTGTATGATCACCTGGGCGGATCTTTACTTGGTCTGATCATGTGACTATATTATTTTTTTTTGTTTCTTATAGATATGCTGACTAAATGATTTTTTTTTTTTACTGCTTGCTGCACTAAAACGATTCATTTACACAGATGACCAGGTTGTCCTAATCTTCCAGTCATCTTATTATGTTATCAGATTGAAAGGTGATCTTATTTATTTTACCCAGCTGATTAAATGCTCACAGTTTCTGTTATTAGTGGAATTAGATTTGTTTTTGTATTTTGGCCTTGGATGTTATTAATTCACATTAATTATATATAATTACTACAGTGTTTTTCACTAAACGGATGCACTATTTTTTGATAGTTATGCACTTTATGACACATGACGCATTTGCAATATTGTGTTCATTCTTCACATGTACTAAGTGAGGCTTGAACAACCTCAGGACCGATTGAACCCTGGGAACCTTATTGACATCAGATTTCAAGACAATTTATCTTTCTTTTACCTTAAATATATTTTTAACACTGTTATTCAAATTTGTTATTGGACTAGGAATTTGTACTACAATGCTACATTATTCATTATTATACTATATTAGGATATAACACAATGCTTGAAATTGTATCCTTCACACAACAACAACAAACTAAAGGGCTTCTTTATTTATATGTTTTCTTTTGTTAAAAAAAATAAAATAATAAAAAATCTGCATTAACTTTTGATACAAATTTACTTATGAACTTATTATAATTTCCACTCAGTCCCTTCAGATATATAGTATTAACATATTACGCAACAGCTTCTGGGATGTTGTTTAAAGTTCATCTTATCCTCTGAGACACAACTCGAAAGCTCTGAAGTTGCTTTTGACAGTTTGCATTCGGTACTTTGTATTTAACATACTTGCTGACTGCATAAATCAAACAGTGACTGCACCTGGCATGCATATAAATAAACATAGTATTAATCAAAAAGCTCTGTTTAGTTGTAAAAATATACAGCGTGTTGATAAAATAGTCAGAAGTCAAATGTACCACTTCAAAACATTTTCCCAGCGTGTCTGTTACATAAAGTGCAAGATTTTCAATTGATAATTACTGGTTTCAAAGATTAATTGAATTCCTATTTACAATAACAAACGGATTAGATGAATCTTATCTGATCAAGCAATAGAAAAATGTCCTGGTTTGACTTGTAAAAGTTCCTTCAACTTAAAATACAAGAGTAATGCTTACAAATCAATGTACTTATCCTGTACCTGGAATTTGGAAACAGTTTGAGTTCTTCATCTTGAGAATATTAATGTAATGACTTGTGATTTAAAAATACCAAATAAATAGCATTGGGGTGACAGCAACCCCAAAACATACCTAGAAATATTTATTCTGAACATTGCAAATTACAAGACTGATCTATATGCAAAGCTAACGACTTCCTTCAACTTAGTGATTGATGATTTTATAAAAAGCTGCTATGGTATATTTATATATGCAGAATGCTCCTAGTGCAACTGAAAGAGACTCTGCTAGGTAACTTAAATGAAAAGGTAAAGTTTACCAATCTGGGAATGGTTCATTGTGCGTAATTAAACAATTGACACTGCTAGGTATAGCATGACAGCTTGAGCAATTAGTATCTTCTGTCATACTATAGTGCAGGGGTAGGCATCCTTCCGATGCTTTGCCAGTATTGTGGCTGTAAGAGCATTATATGATGCGTATATGTGCAAAAGTTTTAGGCTAGGCCAGGCTTCCCCAAACTCAGGCCCTCCAGATGTCGCTGAACTACAACTCCCATGATCCTCAGCCTTTCTATTTCATTTATAGAATCATGGGAGTTGTAGTTCAGCAACATCTGAAGGGCCAGAGTTTGGGGAAGCCAAACATAGGAAACAATGTTTTCCTATGGACAATGCACACTTTATATATTAAATAATGTTCATGATACTTAGTATTTATTAAACTGAAATCACTATCATATACCTACATTGGATATATGTGTCCAGTGTGCTTTATATAATACCTTATTGTTTGTTCTATCATGTATGTTTCAAATGAAAATGCAGTAGAATGATTTTTTAATGTTGATATGGTATTTACTCTGTGCTCCCTTGGTATATCTCCAGGTATGTAGTTATTTTATGGGCACATGTGGTTAAGCACATTACTTTCTTATGTTAACATTGCTTCTGCTTTTAAGTGCCTTATATTTTAATTCATTTGACACTTATATGTTAACCTCGTGTGTATATACACAAAATAGGAAATAATGCAGTAGACCAAAATTTCAATTGAAGTCTGCACACGGTTGTGGCTCCAAAATTTTGCCACAGGTGAGTAAAGAAAAAGTGCACAATGTATAAAAAAATAGATAGAGGAAAAAATATAACACAATGGCAGCAACTAGTAGCCACCTAATAAGATGTTACCTCCAATATTTGCACCAAAAGCCAATGTGCAACTGATATGCACATTCCAGTAGGTGGAAATAAAACACCCTGCATGCCAAAAGGAAAAAAAAAGGGAACAGGGAAAGGCAAAAGGCAGTTGGAGATAGCAAAATGTACTAGGAGGGAGAAAAGAAGAGACACTGGAGAGGGTCCCAGCAAACCTTCAAGGAGGTCCATCCTGGATGTATTTCATGCCTGTCTTGGCACTTTCTCAGTATGGACCTCTGATGAAAATACCTCAGTATATAAATGTGTGCCCTGTGCTCTGCCGAAGACCTACGCCTATCCTATGTCCGTACTCCCACATCTGATGCTTGCCTACAAGACTTCTCCAGGGCTGCACCTTTTCTGTGGAACTCCCTTCCCTTCTCTGTTAGACTTTCACCCAGTCTCCACTCTTTCAAAAAAACTTTGAAAACACACTTCTTCAGGAAAGCATATAATTTAAACTGTTAGCAGGTTTTCATCCACTCCCCTCCCCATGACTCCTCTCTTGCAAAAAATAACCTACTAAGCTCTCAGTGAATACTTTTCTAGCAGCCTATTTCATTAACCTTACTTATACCCTTTGTGTCACTATAACCCACTCCCTCTAGCATGTAAGCACATTGAGCAGGGCCCTCAACCCCTCTGTTCCTGTGCATCCATTTATCTGGTTACAGTTATGTATCTGCTAGTCCACCCATTGTACAGTGCTATGGAATTTGCTGGCACTATATAAATAATAAAATAATAATACTAATAATGTGAAGAAGAAAAAAAAACAATCAGGACCCTGCACCTCCACCCTGCAATTGTTCCCATCCAACCAGGGAGACCTTTTAAGTGCTGGAATATCCACAGTTATTCAAGCTTCTTACACAGTACTGGTGTAATTAAAAAAAAAAAAAATAGAACACTGTAGTTAAGTTCAGTAACCTGAGTTACAAGAATTAGTATATTCACCCCAGAACTTTATATGCTCATTTGCTTAACCCCTTAACCCCTTAACGCCGTTACGGCGTTCTATGCCGTCGCGGCTTTAAAGGGCTTTAAAGCCGTTGCGGCGGCATAGAACGCCGTAACGGCTTGCAGCCCCAGGAGCAGAGGTGTACTCACCTCCGCCGCGATCCTCTTCTGGGGGGCTGTCTGAGAGCCCAGGCAGCCCCCCTCCGGCAAATGAGGCCCCCGGGGGCCATGTGATCGCTCTCAAAGAGCGATCACATGGCCCCCTATAGCTGGCTATGGATCTGCCAGCAGGGGGACTGTCTAAAATATTAGACAGTCGCCCTGCTGGTAGGTAGTGTAAAAAAAAAAAATATAAAAATGTTATAAAATAAATTAAATGCCTTTTTATATATATATATAATATGTATATATATTATATATATATAATATATATACATATTATATATATGTAACGTCATACGTAATGTATTTTAATATTAATATTAGTATATATATTAATATTAAAATACACTTAGAATGACGTTACATATATATAATATGTATATATATTATATATATAATAGATCTACATATATATATTATATATATATACGCATAATTACAATAATAAATAAATAAAATAATTAAATAAATAAATAAAATATTGAAACAAAATATAAAATAAATTATATATTCATATGTAATTTCATTCTAACTGTATTTTGTTATTAATATATATATATTGGAAACAGAATACACTTAGAATGACATTCTATATATATCTATCTATATATAAAATACAAATAACCGCAAATATATATATAGAGATAAATACATATAATTACATAAAAGATTACATTAGTATACACGTAGAATTTATATACCTATAAATGCATATATATTAAAATTCTACGTGTATATTTAAGTAATTTTTTAACATAATTATGTCATTTGATTAATTAAAATTTGATTGACATGCCTGACAACACAGGGAGAAAGTGCAGAGAATTTAATTCACAAGCACTATATTAGACCCTGTAACTCTCCAAGACACCATAAAACCTGTACATAGGGGGTACTGTTTTACTTGGGAGACTTCGCTGAACTCAAATATTAGTGTTTAAAACTGGTAAATTGTATTACAACGATGATATTTTAAGTAAAAGTGACGTTTTTTGCATTTTTTACAAACAAACGGCACTTTTATGGACTATATTATTGTTGTAATATGTTTTACTGTTTTAAAACACTAATATTTGTGTTTAGTGAAATCTCCCGAGAATAACAGTACCCCACATGTACAGGTTTTATGGTGTTTTGGAAAGTTAGAGAGTCACATATAAGGCTTGCATTTCATTTTTTTGACATTGAAATTTGCCAGATTAGTTATGTTGCCTTTGAGACCGTATGGTAGCCCAGGAATAAGAATTACCCCCATGATGGCATACCATTTGCAAAAGTAGACAACCCAAGGTATTGCAAATGGGGTATGTCCAGTCATTTTTAGTAGCCACTTAGTCACAAACACTGGCCAAATATTAGTTTTTTGCTTTTTTCACACAAAAACAAATATGAATGCTAACTTTGGCCAGTGTTTGTGACTAAGTGGCTACTAAAAAAAACTAAACATACCCCACGTTCAATACCTTGGGTTGTCTACGTTTTCAAATGGTATGCCATTATGGGGGTAATTCTCATTCCTGGGCTACCACACCGTCTCAAAGGTAACATTACTAATCTGGCAAATTTCAATTTGAAAATGGAACGTTCTATATTTGACCCTGTAACTTTCCAAAACACCATAAAACCTGTTAATGGGGGTTACTGTTGTACTCGTGAGACATCGCTGATTACAAATATGTGCATTTTGTTGCCGTTAAACCTAACAGTATTATGACATTTACAGCTAAAATGTGAGGCGGAACTACAAATTTAAAAAAAAAATTAAAATTTCTCACAGTTTTTTTTTATTTTATTCATAAAAAATTGTTTCATATACAAATATTTTATATGAAATGAAAGCCCTGTTTCTCCTGAACAAAATGATATATAATAAGTGTGGGTGCATTTAATATGAAAGAGGGGAACTACGGGTGAACAGACATATAGCGCAAATTCCAGTTTTTGTTTTGATCAGAACGTGTACTATTGACTCCGTCCTGAAGGGGTTAAGGACACATACTCTACTGTCTCTACTGTTCTACTGCATGGTTTATATCCCAAAACCTTCTATCTCAAGATGGTAAAATCAAAGTGAAGATGAGGCTTAATGATCCATAACCATCCCCATAGACAGGAAAGATTAACTCACAAAAAGGATTAATAAGAAAAAATGGAATCTATGTTAAAAACATGTTTTGATTGTGTTGGAATTTTATTTAAATACCAATCCAATCAAAAGCTACTCAACAAACCAAAGATATCATAAGACAAAGTAGGAACTACTTGACAACAGTCAATACAAAGTGGACCTTCCACCACCAACTTTTGTCTATTTTTACTGTTGTCAATAATGTTTCTTCTTGTGTATTATGAGAGTTTGTCTAAAGAAAATCCTGTGACCTATCAGGAACCTTCATAGTGCTCTTGACTGTTAAAGAAAGAAGATGGTGATGTTATTATTATTATTATTATTATTATTATTATTATTATTATTATTATTATCGCCATTTATATAGCGCCAACAGATTCCGTAGCGCTTTACAATATTATAAGAGGGGAGATTTCACTATAAATAGGACAAGAAAACTTACAGGAACAATAGGTTGAATAGGACCTTTCTTAAACAAGCTTACAGTCTATAGGAGGTGGGGTATAAGACATATTAGGACAGGAAATATCAATCAAATACGGTGGGAGTTGTAGCGGTACTTACCCTTCCGGGTGCCGGCCGGGGTCCTCTATTCAAGCCGCGCGCGGCACAGCTGCTGCACGAGCCACGCGCGGCTCATCCGACGGCTGGAAATGGAGGGCGGGCAGTGACCGCGAGAAGCGGTCACGTGTCCCGCCTGACTCGAAGAGCGCGCCGTGAGTCTCGGACGCGCTCTTAAAGGGACAGTGGGAGCCTAAATTAGAAAAGGTCTCCCATTGGTCCCTGTCATGCCACACTCCCCATACAATTACCTTTTGGGGGTGTGGATATGACAGGGACCAATCATAATAGATGTTTGGCTATTTATACTTACCTCATTCCCTCAGTTCCTTGCCCTATCGTGGTTTCTGCTACAGTTCCCTTTAGCGCTTGTGGTGTTCAGTTGTGTTTCTTCGTATTGACCTTGGCTTTGTTTTCTGACTTTGTTTACTCTTTATCCTTATCTGTCCTGTTTGCCGGCTTGCGGTTTACTGTGTACCAGACCCCGGCTAGTCCTAGTTTACGCTGTCTCTTTGTGCCCTTGACCTCGGATTGTTCCTGACTCTGTACTTCTCCTATATACGTCGAGTCCGGCCACTCTAAGGACCGGTAGACGTATCTTCCCTCTGTGTTGTCTTCTGTTTAGCTGGATCCTGCGTGTTGGGGTATATTCTCGTTACAGGAGTGAAGCAGAGATGGAGGAGAGAGTGCTGCCCTTTAGGAGAGAGTAAGAGACAGGTATGTAAGGTAGATGTTACTCTGGGAGGTAATACGCTTTCCTAAAGAGATGGGTTTTAAGGCACTTCTTAAAATATTGAAGACTAGGGGAGAGTCTGATGGGGGTAGGCAGGCTATTTCATAGGAAGGGAGCTGACCGTGAGAAGTCCTACAAGTGCTAGTTGGCCGTACGGGTGCGAGCAGCGGACAGGAGAAGGTCACGGGCAGAGCGGTGGGACCGAGAAGGGACATACCTATGGATCTGTGAAGAGATATAACATGAAGAAACATAACGTGCAACTGTAACCTCAATTATAAATAAGCCCAACCTTGACCCTAACTCCCCATCCAACTACCGTCCTATCTCGCTACTGCCTTTTGCATCCAAGATCCTTGAAAGAGTTGTTTATGCAAGATTGAAAGACTTCCTCGAGTCCAACTCTCTGCTAGACCCGCTTCAGTCTGGTTTCCACGCTAATCACTCTGTGGAAACAGCACTGACCAAAGTATCCAATGAACTACTCGCTGGAAAATCTCGTGGTCACTACTCTATCCTAATTCTCCTTGACCTGTCTGTGGCTTTTGAGACTGTTGATCATCAACAGCTTCTTCCCATCCTCCACAATATTGGTCTACAAGATATCACTCTCTTCTGGTGCTCCTCCTACCTCTCCCAGCGCTCTTTCAGTGTTTCGTTCTCTGGCTCTGCTTCTTCTCCCCAACTCCTCTCTGTTGGTGTCCCCCAAGGTTTAGTCCTTGGTCCCCTACTGTTCTTCATCTATACTGCTTCCTTTGGTAAACTCATTAGCTCTTTTGGCTTCCAATATCATTTCTATGCAGATGACACGCAAATCTACCTGTCCTCTCCTGATCTCTCCACCATCCGTCTTGACTAGTGTCTCTGACTGCCTCTCTGCTATTTCTAACTAGATGGCTGCCCACTTCCTTAACCTAAACTTGACCAAAACTGAAATTCGGGTTTGTCCTCCCTCAAGTGTTGTTACTCCTGTATCTGTCTCCCTCCAAGTCAACGGTGCTACCATCAGCTCCACCATGCAGGCTCGCTGCCTAGGTGTTCTTTTTGACTCCGACCTCTCCTTCAAGACTCATGTTCAGTCTATCGCCAAATCCTGTTGTTTCCATCTCAAAAAGTTTGCGCGCATCCGACCCTACTTAACGCCAGATTCGACTAAGGTGCTGGTCCATTCCACTGTCCTTTCTCACCTTGACTACTGTAATCCGCTTCTCAGTGGTCATCGCGCTCCTAACTTGCACCGTTACAGTCCATATTGAATGCGGCAGCGAGGCTAATCTTTCTGTCCGCCCGCACTTCTCATGCCTCACCCTTCGGTCAGTCCCTACATTAGCTTTCTATAATATGGAAATAGGGCTCAATTTTAAATTCTGGTTCTTGCTTTCAAATCTCTACATAATGCTGTTCCCACCTATCTATCCTCCCTAATACACAAGTATGTCCCATCTAGGCACTTACGCTCTGCTGAAGACTATCTTCTGTCCGTACTCCCACCTCTGATGATCGCCTTCAAGACTTCTCGAGGGCTGTACCGTTCATGTGGAACTCGCTTCCCTCCTCCGTTAGATTCTCACCCAGTCTCCACTCCTTCAAAAAAGTCATTAAAAACTTACTTCTTCATAAAAGTGTATCAATTAAACTGTTAATAGCTCCCGACTGATTCCTCTCTTGCAACTGTCACTAGTCTAATACTATCCTTACCTTTTTGTGTCATTTTACCCACTCCCTCTAGCATATAAGCTCATTGAGCAGGGCCCTCAACCCCTCTGTTCCTGTGTGTCCAACTTGTCTGGTTACAACTTCATGTCTGTTCATCCACCCATTGTAAAGCGCTGCGGAATTTGATGGCGCTATATAAATAATAACATAATAACATACTATTTGATGTCTTGTTTTTTCCCAAACCTTCTTTTTTCAGCCCCCAAAAAGGCCAAATTAAAATTCAGAAAGCCTGTCGAACCTTGAAAATAAAAAAAGACCCAAGTAAAAAAAAAAAATACACTGAAAAAAAAATCCAGATGCAAAAAAGAAAATTTTCACCCAGCAAGGGCACTGCACAGACTGAGCTCCGCAGGGCAGGGAAAGGCTTATAAAACCTTCCCACGCCCTAAATTTGACTCAGAGCGCTCTGATTGGTTGGTTTAAGCCAACCAATAAGAGGACTCTGATAGCAAATAGTGAACCTTACCTGATTGGTTATCTGGAAGAGGGGTTGAAGGTGTTTTGTTTTACAACAGTGAGCTGCCAAAGGTGGCTCACTGTTTAATAGAAATCCCCCTACTTGTGGCATATCAAGTAGGGGCAGTCTAATCTTTACTAAGTATTAGTAAAATGGCTGAACTACCAATCTTACAGTGGGAATTAAGGAACTATCTACTAAAAGGCTGCAAGATGCAGCCACAGCACAGATCTGAATTTCATTCATTCAAATGAAATTCTGATCCGAACAGAAAGTACCGAATGTCATCCTAACACGAATTAACAAACTGTTCTCATTCTGTTAGGATGAAATTCGGTAGTTTCGCTGGCATCCTGTCTAAATGACAGGACATTCGGGAATAGTGACAGGAAGCATCACGAGTATGACAGAGGAAAGGGTGAGTATTGTGGAAAAATGTCTCCGACCCACAAGAAGTGGGTCAAAGCAGGTCAAGCGTAGGAAAAATACATAAGACAAAGTAGTCCCAACTTTGTCTTATGTTTTAAAGAAAACTAGATCAGATAGGAAGAAATGGAGAACAGATCCTGAGAGAGGGAGAGAAGGGGAGGCGATTGGGGAAAGGTAAGTTCGGCATGACAGTGCCGCTTTAAGCTATAGCAAAGAGGACAGTTGGAAAATATCTAACTAAGAGATCAATAATATGTTATGCAGTTTAAGTTCAGAAGTTAATAAGATAAATAATCATGAATGTGTCTTTTGAATGACAATTTTAATAATATGTGTTTTTATATTGAGAGCATAATTTTCCCCATACATTTTTCATAATATTTTATAATATTTAGCTGTTTCTTTATTTGGTCATTTTGGCTGCCCTATGTAAGCAGACACTGTATAATTCATGTTTTTTAAATATTGCTACTATTTAGAACATCAGTTATTATATGAAATAGGGAGTTTGATAACTGAGATACATATTAATCATTCTTTTTTATGTATAAATATATTCTTTCTGCTCAGAAGCAACACTATATAGATTGATTGATTTCATTATTATTTTATATGCACCATACAAATAAAAGATGTGACAATAATAGAGTAAATTATATTCTTGATTCTCATTAGTTTATATTAGAACATCTGTACTTTGCTTAGAATGAAAAAGAGCACAGCAGCACAAAATGCAACTCTACAAAATAAGCTCAATTAAAATTCAATAGATGAGTGCCTTTTTGATAAGAGAATAAAAATAATAACTCAAACCCACCATGCAGAAGGAAGACGAATTAAAACCTTCATGGAATTTTTGTAATTACATGATTCATAAGTATGCTCTCCAAATACAATCTATGTTTTGTTAAATATTGTAACTATTATGAACCAAAGAAATTGCAAATTTGAATTGAATTCTCTGATAGTCTCATAAAATAATTAGGAAAATATATCTAACAGATAAAATGTCAGTCTTTTTAATGTTGAAGGAAAGGCACTAAACAAATGAAAACTATCAAACAAAAAATAAAATCTAAAAAAGATTGCATGAACATCAATTCACTACCTAACACAGAATAATGCATTAATAATACAGAAATATCAGAAGAAAATATATATTTGCCTAATAAACATATTAATTTGATCAGAATCCAACTTGTGAATGGTAAAAGATTGTTACAGACAGTGAATAACTTACTATTGTATCATAGTATATCTGTCGTAACATGACTTGAAAGGAACACGCTGTTAGAAAAACAAACCTGTACTGTATTTGTAACATTAGACTGTTTTCCTGCTTATTTAGATTATTTGTCCCCTCTGTAAACAAAAATAAATAATTTCTTTTTACCCTTCCACTCTCGCCGCACTTGTCTGCTAGTGGCTGCCGCTCTGCCCCAGGTGAGTTCATCAGTGATGATGATCAAAGGTTCCAGGAGAGCAATAAGACGTGCACCTAGTTTCTGTCTGTATAACAGGTTTAGGGGCTGTCACTTAGTTGAAAGAACTTGTAATAATTTGCAATATTTGTAATAAGAATGTATTCATTTATTAGGATGTGCTGATTTTTAACTAATTTAAAAACAGTAAAAAAAAAAAAATTATATTTAATTCTTCATGTAGCACATTCACACAGGATAGACAATACAATGAAAACATAGATTCCATACAACTAATATAAAATAAAAACATTTCCAAGCAGAAACATTGTATACTTGATTGCAAACATACAACCAACCAGTCAACCAATAGACGTGACATTAAAGACTGACGACTGGAAGGTGTAAATATGAATGTTTCCTCATTGTCCCTGCCATTTGGAATTAGAAAAGGCCATCGCTTGTATTGTAATTGTTTTTGGGTTTTTTAGCTAACCATTCAAAGTGCATCTCAAGACAAGTCACACTTCCACAAAACTTGGCTAAGGGATGGAAAAACCGGTATGGGTCACAGGACAGCCACTACAAGGTACTTATTTCCCTTTACAACCCTCACACACAGAGTGAAGGGAGAGAGGGGTAATTGAATCCTTTGAATCCTACTGACTCTGGATTTGTAAGCCCCCTAATTCTCTCTGTATAGGAATAGTAGAGTACATATATCATGATTATATATTGTATTCATTGTGTTGCTCTTTAAATATACAATAGAGAGCAATTAGTTTAGATCCTGGGTTGTGCACATGCCTAATGAGGTTAATATAAATAGCCTTGCCTATTGCATTTGGGATTTATGTTCCATCTAACCAAATAATTTTCACCGGAAAATGGTTTCATTTTCTTAGTTAAAAACATCAACCCAATTTGGCAGTGCGGTTTCTATGGTTTTCTTTGGAGCAGTTAGCGAATTGTATTGTGGTTTTTTAAAAAGCAGTGTAAATAGAAAAAAAGAGACTGTAGTAAATAGCATGTTTATAGCGTTGGATTCTATGACTTTCTTGGGTTATCTTCATCAATGTATATCCTATCTAAATCTTAAATAGATTATGTCAAATTAGATATTTCATATGTGGTTGTTTTTCATTATTTTGATGTTTTTATTTAAAAAAAAACAAAATTATTATGGCCAATCCTTTCAGCATACATTGTACATAGTCTATAACATCACGAATATGTATTTGAGAATCAATGCATACTCATATAGCACAATTTGTAGAACACATTGAAAAATAAAATCCCCAAACCAACACCCTTTCCAAATTCGCTCCTGTGATTAACCCCTTAAGGACACATGACATGTGTGACATGTCATGATTCCCTTTTATTCCAGAAGTTTGGTCATTAAGGGTTAAAGAAGCATTAGTATATCAAATTATGTGTATTTTGATATTTTTAAATGAGGTTTAATTATTTTAAAATATTGATTAAATGCCATGTTAAATAACTTTCCATTTACATATGTGTTCAGATTTTACAGATGAATGCATCAGAATCCAATTATGTGAGAAGGAATTACTGAAAACTGTCCCAAAAGAATTGATTAATGAGCTCTTGGAATTCAACAGATACATTTTAAAGTCAAATGGGCATGTTGTACTTGTATCCAGTATATTGAATCTGATGTTGAATGATGTCTTCCTCTTGTTAATAAAAAGTAGAATGACGGCACAACAAAGATCATTCATTAAACCCAGAAAGGGGTACTCTAAGTACCATAACTACTTAAACTCACTAAACTGTTTCTGTGTTAGCATGACACTATTCTAATGGCTGGACAAAAACTGAGGGTGCCCATGTGCAAGTGGTTTGATCCCATGCTTCAGCTGTTCAAATCTGTGTTAAATTCATAATACATGATAAATACAGAACCAGATGGTTCCAAGAACATTCTTGCATCAAAATCAGTACATCGGGATACATTAATTGCCACTTTACGCCTGTGTATTTATTATGAAATCTGGGGGATATGTGTTATTCTTCCCTTAACATTGGATGCAAGATCTCAATGTTTCTGCCTTTTTAACCACAAAAAAATGAACATATTCTGCTAAGTAAAGTCAACTAAAACTTTTTTACAAGATGCCTGTCGTGAACAAAGCAACATAATCAAATGGAAATCTAAGAAATCCCACAGGCATCCAGTTTGCACAAGCTCTAATAGGACTTGAACCCCTGTGTTCTACTTTCTGTTGCTTTGAATGAACTTGATATACAACGGAGCTTTTATAAGAGATTTATAGAGCCTATTGGGCTGCACTTCATTTGTAGTGCAAATAAATATTATACAGTACAGGAGCAGGAATAATGTGAGCATAGTGGCCTAGCAGGTGGCACATACCAAAATAACATACTTCCCATCATTTCAAATGGACAAAGAGGGACACTTTAATTTTAGGGGTGGGAGTGTGGCCCGGGGCAGAGATATTCTGATATGTTTTATGTGACACAAATAACAATTTATACATACTATAAATTAATGTCTCAAACCCTAGCACAGCCCTTTATTAACGCATTTAATGCCCAAAAACTGTCAACTAGTATTCCCAAGTCTGCACTAGAGGCGACCATTACTTTAATACCGAAACCGGGAAAAGATCCTACATCGTGTGGCAGCTATCGACCTATTTCGTTGATAAACGCAGATCTCAAAATTCTCACAAAAATTATGGCTACGAGACTTAAACCTCTATTACCTAGCCTTATCCACCAAGACCAGGCTGGTTTTGTTCCATGTAGAGAAGCAAAACACAACACAACTAAAATCATTAATCTTGTACATTGGGCTCAATCGCGCAAAATAAACAGCATTCTATTGGCTATCAATGTGGAGAAAGCATTTGATAGAGTTAGCTGCAACAATTAGGCTTTGGCCCACGCTGGCAAGAGTGGTTGAGCTCCATCTACTCCACGCCGACAGCTAGACTGAGGGTCAATGGTCAGTTATCTCAGCCAGTAACGATCACTAATGGGACGAGACAAGGGTGCCTTCTTTCTCCTATTCTGTTCATCTTAGTCTTGGAACCGTTCCTTCAGGGTATCAGAGACAATAAAAATATCCAGGGCTTTGGGATTGACAAACAGGAATACAAGGTCACGGCTTTTGCTGATGACCTATTATTCACAATTACAAATCCGCTCTTGACATTACCCTATTTAATAGCGGAGATGGAAACATATGGTAAAGTCTCCAACTTTCAGGCGAACCTAACTAAATGTGACCTTCTACCAATTCACACCGCGGGAACCACAGATACGCTACTTCAGTCTACATTCAATTTCAACTGGGCGCCACGGTCAATTTAGTACTTAGGTGTTCACATCCTAAACAAATTGGAATCGACTTATGCACTACATTTTCCTCCCCTACTAGCAGCCATTAATAAAGATCTCCAGACATGCATAAACCCTGCTTTGGTTGGCTGTGTAGGATCAATATAATTAAAATGAATGTCCTACCTCGACTTCTATATCTCCTACAGACCCTCCCTATTGCTATCCCACGCACATTCTTCAACATGAGCAGATCCATGTTCACGAAATTTTTTTGGGCACACTCACCACCACGTTTGGCCCATGCCACCCTGACTAGAAGCAAGGAAAGTGGAGGAGTGAACCTCCCCGATATTGAGCTTTACCACCAGGCAATACACCTACAGAGGGTTTATGAATGGACCAGAAACACACAAACCCAACAGTGGGTTACCATTGAGAAAGCCCTCTCCAGAACCCCACTACACACTTGCGCTTGGTCTCACTCTAACCCTATATTTTCCCTGAACGGACTTCATAAGTCCCACCCGACAATTGACACAACCCTCAAAATGTGGCACAAACTCAGACAAAAATTAGACCTCTCTCCAGTCCCATCTCCACTATACCCCATTACGCACAATCCCTACGTCCAACAAGGGGACTCGGGCAAATCGTTCGAGCTTTACCACAATAACACGACACTACAATTGCGAGATGTCGTACAGAACGGCAAAGTTAAGACTCTGCTCCAAATCTTACCGACTGGCACTCCGACAGTAATACAACACCTACATTACCACCAACTGAAATACTTCATCAAGACTTACAACCTTTTACCCATGGGGGACAGGCCACTGACAAAATTTTAACAACTTTGTTCCTCCCATCCGCTCTCTAGAAAAGTTTTATCTACCATGTACATACTAATTAGGGAGTCACAAGCGACTAATCTTCCAGGGTATACAACTAAGTGGTCCGATGAACTCAATGTAAATTTCACGCGCCCACAATGGCACTCCATCTTTAAAGCGGCACATATCTCCACCATCTCGTTAACAGCGCAAGAGAGTAATTTCAAACGGTTAGCACGGTGGCACTTTACACCAGCGAAAATCCACACGATACATACCACCTCCACAGACAAGTGTTGGAGATGCTACCAAACAGGAGCAAACCATGCACACATTTGGTGGCAATGCCCGCAAATAGCAAAATTCTGGAACAGAATTCATACTATTATTCAAAGCATCTTCCAGACCAAATTCCAGACCACTACATCTTTCTCCTGCCCCCCCCCCCCCAGGGCTTATCAAAAATGCAAACGGCCCTTTTCCATCAATTGGTCATGGCCGCTTCGCAACTAATTCCCAAACACTGGAAGCAGCCAAACACCCCCTCGCTCAGGGAATGGATCCAGAGGGTAGAAGACACGAAACAATTAGAAGGTATAACACAAGTTAAGTAGGGAGCTATGTGCAATATACCAAGATTTGGCACCGTGGAATACATTCACAACATTGGGGTCACACTAGACAATCAACAGTGACCATCTCATGACAATTGTTTGTCACTTGGGGGAAGGGTGGCGCCGGAAGCGGCCACGGGCATCTGGGAGCGCAGTGGGAACCGAGAACTGACACTGACGAATCTAGATGACTGTTATTAGCGACAGTCGCTACACCAGAGACGACTTAGGACTTAGTGGCACAACTATGTGATATAAAGACTGAAAATAAGATGTGGGACAAGAAAAGAATCGCAACCTCCCCATGACTACACCAGTACTAACAGGCGTTCTACTCAACCGTGCAATTTCTACAATTTACTACTTGAGTTATATACTAATCGTTACCAAGTTTTGATACTTACTTTGCAACATTGATCAACCTAACCTGACCAATCCTATGTATCGAGAAATCGCTAAACAACATATTGTACTGAATTGTTCAATTCTGAAACCTTAATTCATTGTCTCTCTGTAAGTACTGTTTGAATTTGCTCATTTCACAACTGTTAAATGTGATTATCCTGAAAAATAATAAAAACTTAAATAAAAAAAAATAAAAAAATAACAATTTATACAACCAAAATATTAATTATAATAGATAAAATAATAGGATTTATTGCACTTGTCTGATATGATTGTGGCAGCTTGTACTTCCCAAACCAGAGTCTCTTCTTTTTGGCCTTGAAAAGATACTGCATGAAAGGGGATGCAGGGAACTAGCGCCTTCAGAGAATCCTCAAATACGTGTAGTGTTGAGGTAACATGAAAGAAAAGAGGTAAAACAGACTGTAGTGTAGTATCTTTGGAAAATGTTTATTTAAATAAGCTGATTTGCACTTTCAATTTCCTGGAGCTTATGATCAGCTCTAGATGTATGCACTTGTGGATGTGTTGATGGGGCCCAGTCAATTACAGAAAGATGCTCCAGGTCAACCAGTCAATCTTGATGTCAAGTGTTCAGGAGTTTTCTCATTCTATGTGCAACATTATGACGACAGGAATTTACATAAGGAGATAAAAAGTAGTTTTTGCTTCATCCCACACAGCATAGGTGGTATCTTAAATCAACCAAGGAAATAAAAGTGTAAATCCTGCAGAAAAAGTCTTCATGGATAAAATCAGGAAGGTCCAAGTATAGTAAAAAAAACTAGTTTTATTCAAGACAAAAATAAGAAAACCAATATACAGAATAAACACACTAACACATTTCACCAGACTCGGCTTTCTCAAGGTATTACAGCTTAATGAACTTGTTTCTGTTTAAATAGTTACACAATTTTTAAAAAAATGGCCAGATTATGTTCTAAATGTAAATTAGATTTAAAAAAAAAATGTGTCTTATTTGCACAGTCTGATTTCTGATTTTCTAGTTTGTGAAGCTCTGTTAAGTACTCAGACACAGAAATAATATGATAAACAGAAAAAGAAAGTGGAAAAATCACCCAGTACACGTATAAAATTAGAATCAAAACATAACCTGGAAAGATGAACCAGGATGGTTGGATCAGTGCAAATCTAAAACAATAAAATGAAACTGCACATAGCGTAACAAAATTAAATGAGAACAGAGTGAGTGATGTTGTATGTTAAACTCACAAACATAAGATGAAACAGGCTTTTCACCCCACCAGGGGTTCAAATGAATCAGGGAACTGAGGGAACTCAGCAGTGGAAATCCTCATATATTCCTTAGATAAGTGGAGGAAAAATAACCATACATAGTGAAGTACAATTAAAACCAGAAAGTATTTATTGAATTGCACTTACAAACAGGCAGTGAATCTAGGCATATCTCCACATAAAGTGGAACCAGGTAACAGCGAGGTAGATCTTGAAAAGCCAAAGGATTCAAGCAGTACGAATAAAAACAAATATAAAACCAAAATAAAAGTCCATGCAAAGTCTAAGAATTCTGTGTCCAACGCGTTTCGTCCAGTAAAGGACTTTTTCAAGGATCTGTGACCATTCTTCTTTGTAAAGATTTATTATAGTGCCAGTAATCTTCATCCATCCGTTCCACCTGATGGCATGCGTTTCAGCTGTGGAACGCAATGACGAGTAGTCTGTGTGACTCAGGGACAGGGTGAGTGACATAGTCGCAATCATCCAGGCATAATCGGGAAACATAGTAACAATGGTACATTAAGGAAAATACACTAAGCTTAATTGAGGGAACTGGTGTAATAGAAAAGCCCTGAAATATTAGTATATGAAAATCCTATTATTAGTGTTTAAAATTATAAAATAAAATTTAATAAAAAAAACTGAATACAAAATAAAACAATGTATATTGCTAAAAATAAATATAAAGCAAACCGGATTGGAAACCGGAAACATCTGCCAGCTTAGTGCATGTTCACAAATGTATCATATATTAAACAAGTACCCACAATTTTATACAACATACCATATATAAAGGACTGAAAGGGAAAAAATATATTATAAAAGGCCTTGCAGGTCTATTTCTGCATTTAAACCTTGATGTAGAGTTTTTAAGTTATGAATCCAAAAGGCTTGCTGGCAGATAAGTTCTTGCAGCTTATTGCTCCCTTTCCAACCTAAGTAAATTTTATCTATACCAAATGCTAAAAAGTTCTCCCAACTAAATTTAGGACAAGCATTGCAATGTTTTGGGACTTTGCCCTTTTTTATATTATTAAAGTGCTCTAGGAGTCTAACATGAAGTTTGCGTGTGGTGCGACCCACATATTGGGCTCCGTACCCACGTTGTAAGAGGTAAATTACAAAGGTGGAAGAGCATTGAATATGTTCTTTTTATTTTATATGTTTTCTCGGTATAAGTACCAGTGAAATTTTCAATCTTTCTTTTTGGTGTTTACATGTAGAACAATGACCACAACAAAAAAAAAAACAACATATAGGGGTTTGTAATAGATTATTAGAGGTTGAAGAAACAGTGTGAAGAAGACTGGGGGCCAATTTATTTTTAGAGATTATTTGCTCATCTGTATGTTACCGTTGGGAATTTGTATATCATTCTTCTTTAGGATGTTCCAGTGCTTCTTGAGAATTTTTTCAATTCTTTTTGCTTGCGCATTAAATTGTGTTATAAAGGCGAATTGGAATTAATTATTGTTGTTATTAGTGTTGAGTTTTTTGTTATTATTATTATGTTGTTGATCCTGGCTCTTTTGTAAAAGAAGGGATCTGTCAGTATTTAAGATCGCTTCATCAGTTTTTAATTTAGTTGGATCATAACACTTTTCTATATATCGCTCCTTGATAATATGGGCTTGCTGCAAAAAAATGTGGTCATCTGTACAATTCCTTCTGAGGCAGACCAGTTGGCTTTTGGAGATATTGGTAAGCCATGGGGGTGGGGGGTGAGCTGGAATGTTCTATAGCGGTATTACAATAGCTGGGTTTGAAGTACATTTTAGTTTTTAATTGGTTTTGATCAATATAGATGTTGAGATCCAAAAAAATCTATGGATGTTTCATCTGATTTGAAAGTAAAATATAAATTGTATTTATTTTGATTGACAGTTTCAAAAAAATGATTTAGACCTCCAATATCTCCCTCCCAAATCAACAGCAAGTCGTCAATGTAGCGCCGCCACAGGACCAGTCTGCCCCCTGTAAAATCTCCCAGGGCTTTATGATGTTGTTCCCAATTGGATACATATAAGTTAGCAAAACTGGGGGCAAACTTGGTGCCCATGGCGACGCCACACAGCTGTAAGAAATATTGTCCGTCAAACCAGAAAAAGTTCAGAGTGAGTACAAAAGTAATGCAATCTATGAGAAAATTCACTTGTATATCTTGCATATGCATACAGAAATAATATGTATCTCCTTGAAAAAAGGTAATTCAAATGTAACAAAGGATAGAGGGATTTGGGACCAAATTCTTAAATGTCCCTACTAAATATGGACATTTGGAGGTATGAAATAACACAGTTATTGTACTATCAGAATGCAATTAGAGTCACCAAAAAGGAATTAAACATACAGGGTTGTTCACAAAGGTAAGAATTCAAGGTGAATTTCAAATTTAAATTTAAAGTCAAAGTCTTCATCCTCAGTGCATGCCAGGGACAAAGTAGGGATTATTTTGTATCTGTATATTTCCTACACTTGAAACTTCTAGACACTGGGCTGTGCTACCGCTGTCTGTAAGTGTCAATCCCCCCAGTCATTACCAGTGATGGCTGCAGGAATTGGCTCTATGGAGGATCCTGTGGTCTCAAAAGATGGCTGCTCTAAAAGAGACAGGTTTATGTAAGTAAATTTCACCTTCACCTGCCCCCCAAGCCACAGGACCCCGAGTGGCGATGTCACCATCAGAGGTCTTTGCAAATTTCGCAAAGTTCTTAGATGGTGACAGGGCCACTTAAAAATGAAGAAAATAATCAGTATTTATATAAATTTATGTAGCAAGACTCCAAAACAAAAATCTAACCCTTTCTGCCTGGAACACCCACAGATTATTCACTAAACACCAAATTATAGTGAACTGAAAATTGAATTATAAAACTCAAACTAAAATAGCTAAGCCATCACCATAGCTGAGGTGGAAAATGTTACATAAATGTTGCAATTTAATAATTCAGTGTTTGCAGAAAAAACTATTTTACTTTTGCTGATCATAAACTCCATACTATCTCCGACTCACACATTGAGTAATGCAACAAAGACTAATCAACAAGTATTTTCAATCATAGGATATGAAACATTTCGAACCTTAAAAGCCTTAGCTATTTACTAAAATGTGAATTGCTGAGATTCAAAGAAAATTAAACATGTTAGGACAAAACTGCCATAAAAAGTCCCCAAGTCAGCTGTGTATTTAATTTAACTATTTTGATTCTAAAATTCTAAATTCTCTTCAAATTCTTAACAATTCAATAACTAGTTTAAAAAAAAAAAAAAATTGTTATATGTTTATTTTTAAAATGCTGTCCAAACTAACCTATAACCTAGTGAAAAGATAGCTGACTTTGTAATGATTTTTCCGGTTTGTATATTTTGGCCCACAATTTAAAAATTCCCAACAATTTACAGTTTAGTGAATAACCATATCTGGGAGTTAATAAATTCAATGTGTTTTCCCTTATAGTGGTGCCTAATAATGTATACTATAATAATGAACACTATAGCATTTGGAAAGTAAACATTACCTCCATGAGGAAGTCCCACCTCATTGGCTGAGTTCATTAAAATCGCTGATCTCAGCCAATCTGTTGCTTTCCTGCAGGAAACCATTGGGAGGCTTGTGAGCATGTGTGGCTAAATGGCGTGCTTTGCCAATGAGTTTTACTTTGCTATTACTAGAGGCATTTAAACCCTGCAATATATCTATATATATATTGCCATTATGCAGAAGGGCAATGTTTTCAGCTGTAGGCTTAAACAGATGGAGTGGCATGGCATCCAAACCAAATCATTGAGATTAAGTGGTCTGTTTACATTAAAAAGCCAAATTTCAGTTCACCTTTGTGTTTTCACTACATAAAAATACACAGGATGGTGCTTTATATCATCTACATATTTTTCTTATGTAACCTTCTGAGTGCCAGATATGAAAGTAATATGTTAAAGTGTTGGTTTATACAGACAATATGTTACCCAATGATTAATTCATTTCTTATTGGTGTCAGGAAGTGTAATCTTCAGATGTAAAGTTCATGAACCCAAAAATCAGAGCAGAAAATAGAAATTCTTTACTTATGTGGAAGAGTCATTGGATAATTAAACAATTGTGCAACAATCGTTCTTTGAACAGTAAAACAATGTAGAATTTATTCTTACAGTGCAGTAGTTTAACTAGCTGGCCTAACCTTTATTTCACCTCACATTGTTTTGTCACACTGCTGGTCCAATAGTTTGCAATTTCTAACCTTGGACCAATAGAACGCTCCATACATGTTTAGTTTTGAAACTTTCTTTCACATAACCCCCACATGTAATAGTGTTACTTTTGTTCTCCTGCTTTGATGACATTGCCTGAGGACTTCAGCATGTTTTTATTTATTTATTTTTTTACAAATACATATTTTCTTAACCTCCTCTTGACAATGTTTGTTTATTGTATAACAACTTAAAATCAGAGTTTTTAATCTTAATTAATTCAGCCTTTTCCATTTGTTAGATAATGCATATATATTTAACATTGCTTTTACAACATTGAAGACCCTTTTTTTTCAGAATTTATTTTGTATACAATCAATAAAAAATATTTTTAAGTATAGAAATTCTAAAAAACTCAAAATCAAAATTATGGATCCACTAAATATGGGTGTTTTAGTAACTGGGAAACAGGAGAAGTCTAAAATTGGTCATGTTTTTTTTAGTATATTTGTAATAGATATTCAAATTACTGCTATAAAAAAGTACAGCCAACATGTGATTGGATAACACAGGACAAAGTGCTACTACAGTTAAATAAAGTTCTTCAAAGCACAGCCTGAAGGTAATTATCCTCAAGCCCTTAGGGAGTTAAGTGGGATCATATTACTTACCCTCTCAACTCCTTCTGGATGTTAGGATGTTCTACACCATTCTACAATGTTTCACACAGTTAGGGCCATGACGATTGAGCCCTCACTGCAGCCTCTATATTTACCCTCTTTGCCAGATCTGATCATGGGAGAATGCCTGACAACTGAGGCAGCACACCTGCAGCCAATCCCACTGATTAGAGTTATGTGATCCCAATGACACTGCGATCACAACTCAGATCAGCGTGAATAAAGATTGCCTGCAGGAGGACTGCCTGGATTATCAGGCAGATTTCCAAATACAGAAATAATAAAATCACTTAATTATGCTAAAACATACATAAATACATTATACACACACACACATATATATATACTTTTTTCAATTTATTTTATTTCATTCTGTGCATATATATATATATATATATATATATATATATATATATATATATATATATGTATGTATAATTGTTACATAATTATGTGATTTTATTAATTATATACTGGGTTACTTGCCTGATAACCCACACAGAAAGTCCAGAGAATTTAATTGCAAACTCTATATTTGACACTGTAACTTTTCAAAATCCAATAAAACCTGTTCCTGTGGGGATACTATTATAAACACAAACATGATTTTTTTTTGAGCATTAAAATGTATAATGATGAAGATATCATCAGTGAAAAAATTTTCTTGTGTGGAAAATGCAAAAAACAAACAAACAAAAAAACAAAGAGGAACACTAACCAGTGTTTGTGACTAAGTGGCTATTAAAAAAGACTGGATATAATCTATTTTGATTACCGTGGGTTGTCTACTTTTGCAGATGGTATGCTATTATTGGGGTAATTTTCATGCCTGGGCTACCACACGGTCGCATATGCAACAAAATAACTTTGGATAGAGGAACCAGGTTTTTGAACACCTTCATGATACAATTCACCTTCGTGATACAATTGGTGAAAGCATCAACTAGAAAGAATGCTTGTCTGGATCTGGTTACAACAATCTATGTTGATCTTTTGTCCAACTTTGTCCAAGTAAGGGAGCACTTGGGGAATCGTTATCACAATATGATTTTTTATTTTGAATTTTTTTTTTAAAAGCAAATGCACATGGGGTATATTAAAACATACACTTTTAATAAGTCCAATTTAAACAAAATAAAGGCAATTTTAAACCTCATTGAAAGGCATATAGTCCTAAGTGAAAAAAGTGGATAAATTGAATATCTGAGATGCAAATGGCCTGGGTCTCTCTGTAATGGCACAATATGAGATAAAACCAGCTTGAGAACTGAGCGGGGACCCACCGAAGGGAAGGCTAATTGAGCTGTTTTCCGTTTTTAGCACTCACTTGCGACTTGCTTTTTGCTCTCCTTAAGTTTAAATGGTAATCCAGATGTGGACCTCTTGCTCACAGTGCCTAGAGAAATATTGGCTATACCTCACTGATGATGTCTACCAAGGTTGAAACGATCGCCTGGGGTTGCTGTATCTCTTGTGCAGAAAGAGATGGCCTGTATTTCGGATCTGTTCTGCCCTTTTGGGTGGAGTCAGTCTGAGATGCAAATTGCCTGGTTCTCTCTGTAATGGCACAAGATGAGCTAAAACCAGCTTGAGAAATGAGCAGGGACCCATCGAAGGGCAGGCTAATTGAGCTGTTGTCCATTCTCAGCACTCTCTTGTGACTTGTTTTTTGCACTTCAAAGAAATATTAGAAATGTACACTTCTAAGAATATACGATTGGGTAATAAATATAAAATAAACAAATTAAAAAGAATGTGACTTAGAATTTAAAGACACTAAAAGGACATTTAGAGCATTTAAATCAGAGAAATCTGAGGTACCACATATAAAAGGAAGCCAATAATGCATGCAAAAATTCAATTAGACGGGCTAAATTTGAAAATGAGAAAATTATAGCCCCCCCCCCCAAAAAACAACTACAAAATAATTTACAAGTACATCATTTCTATATATGAAAAAAGAAATAAAAATAAGGTGTAGGTACGCTGAAATCAGAGAGGGGTTTGTTAGGAAATGAAGACCAAGAAAAGGCAGACATTTTACATAATTAGTTTTCCTCAGTATCTATTAAGAAAGGACTTATTGAAAGAGATATTCAAATGATTTCTGCAAAAAACTTGTTGAATAATTGTAACTGGATGAATCAAAACAATGTGCCAGGTTTGATGAATCACACCGTCTTTTAAAACAGGTGGATGGCTCTCATTTACATGAGAAGGAAAGGCAGACAGGCAACTTGCTGTGGCTTATGGTGTCAGGAGTGCCCTGGTGATTCCTACATTGCAAATAGTGAAACAATTTTAGCATGTTCTGATGGCTTACCTGGGTGCAGCCAGGCACTCTCTTTGCCTCTGCTACATCTGCTATAGAGCCAGAAGCTCTCTTTCTGATCCTAGCTATGTTGTGCAGGGTCTAGTTCATTTGGTGGACATTCCCAACATATGAACTAGCCCTGTACTGCAAATCATAGTTTAGGAGGCTATCGTTCATTTCTAGAGAAGGCGAGTAGCAGCACGTAGAGAGCCCCAGGTAACAAGTAAAATGCCAGGGCACTACTAGCACCATGCCTACAACTGTGAGTCATGGCATTCGGAGTGTTCCTTAGGGATATATAAGAAGAGGAACTTGTGTATTCCATGACAGAAACTATATGATTCTCACTGATCTTGGGAAGTCTGGGGCATGTAATGCATAGTGTCTGTCAAACCATGCATTATAGATAATAATGTACAGACTGTCTCCCACTGTACAGTACTGCATCTGTAAACTAGATTTTCTATATCTTTATATTCTGAATTGTGTAAAAATGTTAAATCTATGTGCTGCACAATATTTTTATCGTAGCAAGGATTTATATATTTTGCCTACAAATTAAGTGTTACGCAATGTGTGGTATACCACTTAAACATGATCTAGGATAAGGTGTAAATCAGGTCGGCATTCAAAAGGATGCAATTGATTAGGTTAGATGGAGATAAAGGTTAGCAAAGGGAAATGTAATTTGTTTTAGCTATCTATCTGAAGGTTTAAAATTGAGATTATATTAAAAAGATAATAACATTGATAATATCAGTATTCCTTGAAAATACTTTTTATTTTATTACAAAGAAATGAGCTACAATCATTAAAACATACATGAGTTTTTGACTCAATCAATAAAAAATAATTACATGTTCTTATCAAAATATGAACATGTCCTGAAAGTGAAAGTTCATTGGAAAGGTTTTCACTCCCTACTTGTTCAAATTCCTCTTTACAACAACTAAAGCAGATAAATGCATTTTGACATATTTCATGCACTATAACCAATTTCATCCTTGTAATAGTTCGATTTTAAACCCCATCGTGAGTAATGCTTTTTTAAATGATACGCAAGCCTTTCCTCGCGTACTCTTTGCACATATTAAATATGAATTACAATTTAACTAAAGAAAATACTTCAAGTAGATATATGTATTTTTCTTTGTTGGGAATGTATCAAATGTCTGGGATTTCCATCAATTTGTAAAAGTTAAAGGTCAAATAGTACAAATATGTAATTGTTGTTTTAAAGCTAAAAGGTTGCAACATTTTGCAATTTAAAATGGATACAATATAAAAAAAAATATCTACAGGCAAACAAAAGGCACTATATATTTAGTGACAGTGAACACAAATTTTATCTATTACAAGTGAAGCAGTATAAAAGCTGCACCTGAAAGTGTAAAATAGCTCAAAACACCACTATATATACATTGCAGAAAAATAAGGTGCGCTATGACTTTAAATATCTTAATTGTGTCAAATAAAAATGTAATCCTCAGTATTATATTTAAAGTGCATGTGCAATGTGCAACACGTGAAAAAAGACCAAATGGGGAAAAAAAGTCCACACTTACAATTTTATCGCCACTGGCGTGGATCACCCCTCAGGGTTATATAAATATGTAAAACAAACACAAGAAACAAAGATCATAGGATAATATGACTTTTAAAACTATAAGGTAATGTAAGGGGAAAAATTCACACTCACAAAGGTAGAGCAGTAAAAGTCTGCTCTAACTGTAATGGCAGAAGTCCTCTTATCTCAGGACTCAGAGACCTTGTATACTCAGGACAGCAGTAAAATCCTTCTGAAGCACTTTATTTATAAATGATATAAAAATAATTCACACAATGTGATAAAATAGTAAAATAGCTTCTGTGTCACCCGTCCAGAAGATTCTCCTTATTCAGCGGTCATAGTAGATAAAGCTTGAATCCGCCGGCTGATAAGTATTGCCGCCGCAAGTAGATACTTCCGGGTTTCGGAGCAATCACGTGGTGACGTCGTGCGTGATGACGCGTTTCGCAAAATCGGCTTCCTCAGATCACATGCTGGATCCTGCTGTCCTGTTGATTTATATGACGGTCTCTCTGGGCGTGAACTTTATGAAAAGAAAGTCTATTGGTCCTGAGTCACCTGATGACTCCATAATTAAACATCCAGTCTTAGTGTTTAGGCATATCACCTAAATGGAGCATTTATATTGAGGCAAAAACAGTAAAAGCTAATGGTACTAGCAGGTATATTGATACCTTACCATACATATCTGTATAAAAACTTTAAACATTTTAAATACATAACCATAATATAAATACAAGATGAATACAAAATAAATACACTTATCTTCTTGGATACAATTAAATAAATATCATCATACCAGATGTAATAGCAGCTATATTGAAATGTCCCACAACCTACTAATAGAATAAAAAAGACATTGTAAACAGAATAATTAGTGCAAATAAAGAGAAAGTTAAAAACTTTATAAAAAGTTAAAAAGATCAAATTCAATGTTTAGGCCCATTGGTTCTAGGGTTCCTAATTTATGGACCCATTTCATTTCCTCTCTACCTATGTGCTGTATGTGGTCACCTCCTCGCCAGGATTTTTTAACCTCTTGTATCCCTACAAAGGTTAATCCACTTGGATCTCTGTTATGGTATTTTTTAAAATGAGCAGACACACTATGTAACTCAAATCCTTTGCGTATATTGTTAACGTGTTCGTATATTCTTCTGTGTAGCGGACGGATCGTTCTCCCTACGTACTGTAGTCCACATGGGCAGATTAGAAAATATATAATATTCTTACTAAAACCGTAATGAAATCCCTAATATTAAACTCATATTTTGAATGTTTACTTTTAAATTGATTAATTCCTTTTAAGGTCCTATTTACACTACACTTACATCCCACACATGTCCCGCATGAATAAAAGCCTTTTTTGTTGTTACTTAAAAATGTTTCAGGCATTTCTCTTTTGGGGTGATTAAACGTAAGCATTTGTTTTAAATTAGTAGCCCCTCTAAAAGTAATAAATATCTCTTGATATTTTATTAGATAGAGGAAAGGAAGAGGGAATTTTAAATGAAAAAGAGTATAAGTTTATCAAAATAGAATCTCCGAGAATACCTGTCTTTTAGTCTTTTATACTTTGCCGAAAGTGCATAAATATCTAAGTCACTCTCCCGGAAGACCGATTGTGTCTGGGATAGGTTCAATTTCATCTAACCTTTCCAAATATGTAGATATATGGCTACAGAATATAGTAAAATATATGCCCTCATACTTAAAAGACACTACAGATATGATAAAGACTCTAAAAAATGTACAGTGGACAGATGGGTATATCCTGGTTACTTCAGACGTATCCGCTTTATACACATCAATCCCTCATATGTTAGGTTGCAACACAGTATGTAAATGTTTAGAAAAATCTGAGACACTGTCTAATGAACATGTTGTTTTTATTATAGATAGTATCAAATGGATTTTAGAAAATAACTATTTTATATTTAATTCCAAATTTTACTTACAACAACAAGGTACAGCTATGGGGACCAGGTTCGCCCCTAGCTACGCAAATTTATTTATGTCAGGTTGGGAAGAAGAAGCCATCTATTGTCATAGATCCTGGGGGACGAACCTGGTCTCCTATAAAAGATATATTGACAACCTGTTTTTTTTTTTTTTTTTTTTAATTCTTTATTTTTGTTGTGCGCAATAGTAACAGTAATCCTTGGTGGGCCACAACGGCGACCCCATGGTATAGTAACAAACATTCGCAATACAGGTTGTGGTACCCGATAAGCAGGCACATTTTTCAGATTAAAAATCAATATTACAACAATATATCTGGAGCTCAAGTTTTCACTTCTTAACAATGGCTAGTAATTAAGACAATTTTAGTATGGGCTGTGCAACCCCAGAGACATGTCCAAGCCAGATATTAAAACAAACGCTCTAGTTTCAGACGTATGCAGTTTCAAGTATAACTGGCATGGATTAAGGATGCTTCAGGACCCCTTTATGAACAAAGCACATATGATATAAGATATGCTGTTTATAACTTTAAAATAGGGGTATCCTGGAGGAGAAACAGATAACCAAAAAGGAAAAAAAAAGGAAAACCATAAAAGCTGCCTAAAAGAATGTGACATTTAACATTAAATGATGTTCTTTTCACAAACATGCAATATAGGTTTCATGTTAACGTAAATAAGGTAGTCTGGGGTGCCCATTTCTATTATAAACAAGCTGGTCAGTGAAATATATTCTAGATGCTATAGTCTAAATTATGGTATATTGCATGAATAGTCAAGCGGTGTAATAACTTAGCAACTTCCTAACATTAAAGTAAAATGTTTGCCCTGTAGGCAGTTTGCACTGGTAGAGCAGATAAAAAAGTGAATAATAAACCAGACATATTTAAAAGGCAAGCTCTGAGCATCTTGTGAAAAGTGGTGAGTAGCTGAATGCATGTTAGGTGTAATGTGTGTGTGTGGGCTGTATATACATGGTCTGGTTGTTGGCGGTTGAGCAAGCTATGTCTCTGTGCAGGCTGCATCAACTAGGTGAGGCAATTATGAATAATGCGTTTGCTGGGGACAGGCTAGTTATAGGCTACTGATTATATATAACACATGCTTGTGTAGTGTGCGTATATAGCAGGTGGGGTATGCATTGCTAGTGCCCGGCATATGGGCCATTCTCAGGAAGAGTGCTAAACTCAGTAGAAAGAGAAAGCCAGGCCCAGGAGCACAGGTAAGATAACTTGGTCTGTGGACGCTGGGGTATCTGAGTGTACCTTATACAAATTAGTTGTCGTGGTAGTCACCTGAGAGTAATGCCAAGTCAGCCTTATCGCTTGTCATGAGGGAGTCATGTATTTAGGCCACAGGTGAGCGGTTATGTTGTTCGGTGTGACAGCGGTGGTCACTGTGAGTGGGTGATTTTGCGCCTTGCTGTGGCATTTTTACCGGTGCGTCGGGCTGAGCTGGTGTCAGGCGGGGGGAGATGTTAAGCAGCGGTCTGTGTACCTTCTACTTATGTGGCGGGGAGCTATCTGCAACATGTGTTGGCATTCTGAAGTTGCACAAAGTAAAAGCATTATGCGTAAAGATAAGTAAAATTGAAAGAAAGAAAAAAAAAAAAAAAAGAAAATCAACAGGAAGAGCTTTGAGGCAATTCGTCTATCAGACTTCTGAGTAGTCCACCTCAGTGCAGTCTGGCAACGGTTATCAGTCTGCTTTAAGTGGGTCCAGCTGTGGTCGGAACGTCTTTGGGAGTGCGTGGGACGAAAGTAGTCACTCTTTCAGGGTTCCAGCGATGTGTTGGTCCACTTGTACCCCCCGTCTCCGCGGTGTGTAAGGAGTCGTGCGGTAGTCCTATGATGGGCATCAGAGCTGCCGCTTCGTGTATGTCGTGTATCTCATGCTTGTCAGACCCATGAATTATCTGCAGCTTTCTGGCCTGTAACCATTTATATCTCAGTCCTTTCTTCTGTAAGAGTGTCGTAAGTGGCTTAAGTGACCTCCTCCAAGCCAATGTGCCCCCTGTGAGGTCTGCATAGAAGGTTAAGTCCATCGATTCGAACTTGTAGGGTGAGCAGTCCCTGGTCGCCGCTACAACAGCTTGTTTGTCTGCGTGGTTCTGGAATTTTATAATTAGGTCGCGTGGTGCTGTGTTCGGCGCTTGGGCCGGTTTTGGAGCCCGAAAGAAGCCGTCCAGTTGGACATTTCTGGCCTGCTTTGGTTGTAGCAGGGCTGCCAGAAGGCGTCTCAAAACGTGTGGCAGTTCAGTAGTTGGAATGTCTTCTGGGACACCTCGTACCTTCAGATTGTTAGCCCGGCGTGCATCCTCCAAGGCCGCAAAGCGGCGTTCATGTGCCGCGTTCTGGCTTTGTAGCTCTAGGACCTCTTGTTGTAGCATTGTGATTTGGTCTGAACTAGCTCTGGTAGTGGTTTCCAGCGCACTCATGCGGCCTGTCAGGCCTTGTATGTCGGCCCGGAGCGAGGCCACGTCAGACTGGAGCGTCCTTTGCAGGTCTGCAAGGAGCGATTTTAATACCGCAGTGGTGACCGGTGAGCCGTCTCTTTTCTGAGCTACTGATGCCTGCTGCTGTGCTATGTAGAGGTCGGCCACGTCTCCCTCTGAGGAGAAATCGTCTGATAGCTCGGAGTAGGTGTCCGGGTGAGCGGCCATTTTGGGCCCTGCGGCCTCGCGTGTCTGCCTTAGGAGCTCCGCGATGTTTGGCCCTTGCCTCGGCTTATCTGGTTTCATTTTCTTTGTTTTTCGCCCCATCTTGGCCACTGGGCTCTGCTCGTTGTGGGTAGATCCCCAAATCGTAGCTTTGTTGCCCGAAATTGGTCTGCTTTTGGTCAAGTTTGCAGGAGCGCTTGTGCCATGCATCCACTCCGCTCGGTTGCTAAGCTCCGCCCGACAACCTGTTTTTTTATATGGAGAGGTTCCCAAAAAGACTTAGAATTTTTTTTAAAAGAAATCAATCAGAACTCCTGGGGCATACAACTAACTAGCAATTTTAGTACACAAAATATTAATTTTTTAGACCTGGAAATTTATGTTGAGGAAGGCGTTTTAAAAACTAAGAATTGCTTTTAAAAAAGTAGAAGCGAATAGCTATGTACTGTACAACAGTGGACACTACACCCCGTGGCTTAACAATATTCCCAAAGGACAACTGCAACGCATACGAAGAAACTGTACAGATACAGATATATTTGAAGAGCAAGCGAAAACTGTAATGAGAAAATGTTCCCAAAAAGAATACCCTAATGAATTATTACTTAAAGCCTATGAAGAAGTAAACAAATTATTTCTAAAAATAGCAATAAAATGAGTGGAGATAGTACTCTTCAACCTCTGGTTTTAGATTTTAATAAGGATTCACATAAACTCAAATCCATTGTAAACAAACATTGGCATCTATTAAGGAAAGACAAAGAATTAAATAATATTATTCCACAAAAAACGTTTATTACTTTTAGAGGGCCTACTAATTTAAACTTACGTTTAATCACCCCAAAAGAGAAATGCCTGAAACATTTTTAAGTAACAACAAAACAAGGCTTTTATTCATGCGGGACATGTGTGGGATGTAAGTGTAGTGTAAATAGGACTTTAAAAGGAATTAATCAATTTAAAAGTAAACATTCAAAATATGAGTTTAATATTAGGGATTTCATTACCTGTTTTAGTAAGAATATTATATATTTGCTAATCTGCCCATGTGGACTACAGTACGTAGGGAGAACGATCCGTCCGCTACACAGAAGAATATACGAACACGTTAACAATATACGCAAAGGATTTGAGTTACATAGTGTGTCTGCTCATTTTAAAAAATACCATAACAGAGATCCGAGTGAATTAACCTTTGTAGGGATACAAGGAGTGGTGTATCATGGTTTTGTGCTGCCCTCTCCCCCTCTCCCCCACCCCCTCAACCCCCCACGACATCCCCCCCCAACCCTTCCCCCCCGTCCCACCTTCTAAATACACACACACACAAATTCACTGACAGATATGCATACACTAGCTATCAGACACACACACTCACTAGCAGACACACACACACTCACTAGCAGACACACAAACTCACTAACAGACACACACACTCACTGTCAGACACACACACTCTCTGTCAGACACACACACTCTCTGTCAGACACACACACTCTCTGTCAGACACACACTCTCTGTCAGACACACACTCTCTGTCAGACACACTCTCTGTCAGACACACACTCTCTGTCAGACACACACTCTCTGTCAGACACAGACACTCTCATATATATAATATATAATATATAATATAACATATTATATATATTATATAATATATAATATAATAATATAATAATATATAATATAATATATATAATATATAATATAATATAATAATATATAATATAATATATATATATATATATATATATATATATATATATATATATATATATAATATAATAATATATAATATAATATATATAATATATAATAATATAATATATAATATATATATAATATAATAACATATAATATAATATAATAATATATAATATAATATATAATATAATATATAATATAATATATAATAATATAATATATATAATATAATATATATATAATATAATATATATAATATATATAATATATATAATATATATAATATAATATAATATATATAATATAATATATATAATATAATATATATAATATATAATATATAATATAATTAATTTAACCTACCCCCCAGCCTCCTTACCTTTGGGAATGCTGGGGGGCGGTCTCTTTCTCCCTGGTGGTCCAGTGGCTGCTGGCCGGGCGTGCAGGCTGCTGTGCGCTGGCGGGTAGGCGGCTGGTGAGGGAGCTCTTCCTCTGAGCTCTCTGCTCAGCTCCCTCGCGCGCCGCAGAGTGAGGCTGAGAGCCGGAAGATGACGTCATATTCCGGCTCCCAGCCTCACTCTGTGGCGCGTGAGGGAGCTGAGCAGAGCGCTCAGAGGAAGAGCTCCCTCGCCAGCCGCCAGCCCAGCCCATCAGCCCGACCAGCAGCCCAGTTAGCCGCAAGGCTAACAAGGCATTTGCCCTGGGAGTTTGGGGGCGGCGTTTTTTGCCGCCCCCTGGAAAATGCCACCCAAGGCAAATGCCTTGTTTGCCTTGCATCTAAAACGCCCCTGGATACAAGAGGTTAAAAAATCCTGGCGAGGAGGTGACCACATACAGCACATAGGTAGAGAGGAAATGAAATGGGTCCATAAATTAGGAACCCTAGAACCAATGGGCCTAAACATTGAATTTGATCTTTTTATCTTTTTATAAAGTTTTTAACTTTCTCTTTATTTGCACTAATTATTCTGTTTACAATGTCTTTTTTATTCTATTAGTAGGTTGTGGGACATTTCAATATAGCTGCTATTACATCTGGTATGATGATATTTATTTAATTGTATCCAAGAAGATAAGTGTATTTATTTTGTATTCATCTTGTATTTATATTATGGTTATGTATTTAAAATGTTTAAAGTTTTTATACAGATATGTATGGTAAGGTATCAATATACCTGCTAGTACCATTAGCTTTTACTGTTTTTGCCTCAATATAAATGCTCCATTTAGGTGATATGCCTAAACACTAAGACTGGATGTTTAATTATGGAGTCATCAGGTGACTCAGGACCAATAGACTTTCTTTTCATAAAGTTCACGCCCAGAGAGTCCGTCATATAAATCAACAGGACAGCAGGATCCAGCATGTGATCTGAGGAAGCCGATTTGGCGAAACGCGTCATCACGCACGACGTCACCACGTTGTTGCTCCGAAACCCGGAAGTATCTACTTGCGGCGGCAATGCTTATCAGCCGGCGGATTCAAGCTTTATCTACTGCAACCGCTGAATAAGGAGAATCTTCTGGACAGGTGACACAGAAGCTATTTTACTATTTTATCACATTGTGTGAATTATTTTTATATCATTCATAAATAAAGTGCTTCAGAAGGATTTTACTGCTGTCCTGAGTATACAAGGTCTCTGAGTCCTGGGATAAGAGGACTTCTGCCATTACAGTTAGAGCAGACTGTTACTGCTCTACCTTTGTGAGTGTGAATTTTTCCCCTTACATTACCTTATAGTTTTAAAAGTCATATTATCCTATGATCTTTGTTTCTTGTGTTTGTTTTATATATTTATATAACCCTGAGGGGTGATCCACGCCAGTGGCGATAAAATTGTAAGTGTGGACTTTTTTTCCCCATTTGGTCTTTTTTCACGTGTTGCACATTGCACATGCACTTTAAATATAATACTGAGGATTACATTTTTATTTGACACAATTAAGATATTTAAAGTCATAGCGCACCTTATTTTTCTGCAATTTAAAATAGATAGCATTTATCATGTCAATATTTAGCCGCATCATGGCAGGTGTTTCCAGCTAAAACAAGCATCAAGTAGAACCTAATTAATTTGTTAAATTATTCAACTGATTTAACTATATATTCTGGATACATGCAAGGCAATCCTAAATCAATTCTGTAATGGAAATAATTAAATGTAATATATTTTGCTAATAAGTTAGAATTTTTGGACAAGACCAGAAAATATGAAGTAGAGTACCCGTTTGCCCACGTCCCCTCCAGCATAATTTAGATTAGGAAAGATTTAGACGATGTAATTTAAAAGGGGAAAAATACCATGTATATAATAATTCCAAGTGAGATTCCAAATGATTGATGTTACTAGTGATTCCCCTCAAGGATGATATTAAACTATGCCACTCTGATACAGAAAACACCACACCCAGATCACTCTCCCACTTGAGCATGAAAGGCTGTTTCACACCCAATTCTTCCGAAATAATTATTTTTTCTAGACTTAGTAATTGCAATTGCCTATAATTCGGGTCCCAGCAGGAAATCTCAAAATGATAAATATGATCAACAATCTGTTCATATATAGGAGCATCAGTGTTACTGAGGAAAGATTTTTTTTGAATTTGGGAAAATGTTAAAAGTTTAGAGGATGAGAATAGATTGGTAATATAATTAATAGAATGGGAGGACAAATAATTTGTATCCAAATTAGGTATTTTTAATTTTAAAACTGATAATGGGTTGCCCTAGACCAAATTGTAAAGGGTATTCAAAGCTTTGATGGAAGTCTTGGTTGATAAAAACATATCAGCCATCCTCATGCCATAAAATATCTTTAATTGAGTAAGGAGAAAGTTTGCTAGCATCCATCTCAAGTCAAAGAGGGCAATCATTATCTAAGTTACATTTTAAGGCCATCGCAGCATTGGTAGCTGTCAGGGGTCCGCAGGCGGCTAGTAGGGGAGGCTGCTCGCAGCTCGCAGCACTCACCCTCAGTCCATCGCCGCCCGCGGTCTCCCCTCCTCCTACCTGTCGGCGAGCGGCGTCTCCTCTCCGCCGCTCGCCGCTCGCATCTGTCACGCCTCCCAGCGGCAGCATGTATAACGCTGCACGCTGGAAGGTCGTTGATTTATGCAAACGCCGGGGTCACGTGAATGACCCGGCGTTAAAGCAACAGTACCACAATCACAGTGGGAGGCTTAGATATCTCCCACGTGTGATTGTTAATACTGATTGGAAGTTATCCAATCAGAATTTAACCTAGGGTATTTATACTCACCTTTCCTGTTCCTCCCTGCCCTGTTGTGGTCTTTGCTGTATAGTATTGATTCTGAACTTGTGATTTCTGGTTACGTACTCTCTGGCTTGTTAATCTGACTTTGTGACTTTCTCCTTCCCTTTGACCTCGGCTTGTTTATCGTTATCCTGTTTTCTGGTTCCCCTGACTCGGCTTGTCTCCTGACTATTCTGTGTGTGCTTAGCCCGGCCACTCTAAGGTCCGGTATGGCACCTTTTCTGTGTGTGTGTCTGTTAGCGTGTTGGGTTCCCGGAATCGTGACAGTAGCATAATAGTACTGGGCAAAGTCGGGAAAACTCACACCCCCATATTTACTACGTTTTTGTAAAATTTATAATTTAATCCTTGCAGGTTTCTTGTTCCAGATGACAGACAAGAGGGCCGAGTGTGCCTTTTAAAAAAAGATGAAGGTATCGAAAGGGGGATGGCTCTGAGATAATATAAAATTTTTTGAAAGAAAGTAATTTTGATTGAATGAACCCTACCAAACCAAGACAATTCAAGACTACACCAACTCTCTAGTTCATGCCTAAAATCAGACCAAAACTTGGAAAGGTTCTTGCATAGGTTTATGCCCAAATAAGAAATATAGGAGTCTCTCCAATCAAAGTCAAACTTACTCTTTAAAATATTCAATTCATACCAAGGTGTGAAGAAAGGAAGCACTTAAGTTTTGGCAGTATTTATTTTATACAATGAAATTTCGAAAAATTCTTGCAAGATCGACATCAATGGGGTCATTGATTGTGATGAATTTTTAAGAGATAACATGATGTTGTCTGCAAATAAACCTATTTTAGGTTCATTATCCCCAACTACAATACCTTCGATATCTGTTCTTTTACAGATAATTTCAGCCAAGGGCTAAATTACCAACACAAACAGGAGTTTTGACAATGGACAGCCCTGTCTCGTCTGTTGTATTGTTCTTGTTTCCCCTAGCTGGACAAACCCTATATATTGCATTTGTACTGGTTGAAGATTTGAGGAAATCTTCAGGTAATTCCATTGCTAGAATGAAAATTGAGTGTTTAAATATATTCACTTTAGCTCACTTAAGCAATCATACACATATGCACTTTTCTTCATTTAAACACTTTCATTGTGTGATATTGTGAAATACTTTTTTTTTTTTTTTGCTTTTGATGTTTCAGGAGCCAATGCCAAATGATTTAGATACAATGGAAAAATGGTTAGAGTTGTGGCAGCTGATATTTAATGTGCAAGATAGTGCATCTTGGTCATAAAAACCCAAAGGCAGTGTACATAATATTTGATAGAGGAAAGGGACTTAGGGGTAATTATTTCAGATGACTTGAAGGTAGGCAGACAATGTAATAGAGCAGAAGGAAAAGCTATCAGAATGTTTTTAATTGTATAGGAGCAGTAGAAAGAGGGAAGTGCTCATGCCATTGTACAGTACACTCACTTGGAGTATTGTACGCTGTACTGGAGACCGAATCTCCAGAAGGATATTGATACTTTGGATTGAGTTCAGAGACGGACTACTAAACTGGTTCATGGATTACAGGATATAATTTACAAGTAATGGTTAAAGGATCTTAACATGCTTAGCTTGGAGGAAAGACGAGACGGGGGGGGGGAAATTATAGAAACATTTAAATACAAAAAGGAAATCAATACAGTAAAGGAGGAGACTATATTTAAAAGAAGACAAACTACCACAGCAAGAGGACATAGTCTTAAATTAGAGGGGCAAAGGTTTAAAACTAATATCAGGAAGTATTACTTTACAGAGAGGGTAGTGGATGCATGGAATAGCCTTCCAGCTGAAGTGGTAAAGGTTAACACAGTGAAGGAGTTTAGGCATGCATGGGAAAGGCATAAGGCTATCCTAGCTATAAGATAAGGCGAGGGACTTATGAAAGTATTTAGACAATTGGACCTACTAGATGGGCCGAAATGGTTCTTATCTGCCTTCACATTCTATGTTTCTATGTGTCTTTTTTCCATCAAAAACACTTGGTAGGAATGCTGTTAACTGCATACAAATTAGAGCTATCACCTGCCTACTTATTATGCATTGATCTACAGCAACTGCATCAGAGTTAGTCATAATTCTATAACAGTCAAAAGCACACAAGTATGTTTTACAAAGTTTCAGAGAAGATGTAGAAAGGTAACAGATTGAGCTCTGCTCTTTGAATAACCCTGGAATACACTTTTTTTCTGTTTCTAGTTGTTTTATTTGTTATTTCATATAAAAACACAATGTTGTGTTTCTTTTCTTTAAAAAAACATAATTTGTCTTAAAAAAATAAAATAAAATAATAAATAAAAAATAATTAATCATTGTAAATGTATAAGGGACAGCTAATGTTTTAGTTATTGAATTAATTAAATTTAAAATAATCTGCTTTACATGCCATTGACTAAATAAATATGAGACTGTAATAAATAATTGTATAAGACTGCTGTCTGTTCTGTAATAATGTATCATATATTAAAGAAGATAATGATACAATGTACCAGTTATGCAAACATTTAAGAATTTGTTTTCATTACATTACATGAACATGTTCTAATGTTCATCTTGATTCAGCTGTAATCGATGGCTCTCCGTCTCTGAAAATAAATAAATGTTTCTAGTTATATTCATTGTATTCATTCCATTAGTGAGTACTTTATAGATAATATTAAAACAAAAATGTACCACTTCAAACTTTCTAAACATAGAAACATTCAAATTACATGAACAAATGATGACTACGATAAAATTGTATTGATGCTGCATTAACAAAAACATTAACTCCCGCAAATCTGTTATACTTTCTTTTACTGTATGTTTATGTATAATATCTAAGTTAAGTTTTCTTGTTTAATTTTTTCACATTCTGGATTTTTTGCTGCAGAGATGAATAGTTTGCAGTTCAGAGTCTGTAGTCGACAGTGTCAAAAGGTAGGCAGAAACCCAATAGGGGGTAATCAAGAGACCAGACATAGGTCAGATTACCAGTAATGTCAAACAAGATAATAGCACACATACATAAAAGAGAACTGAGAAAAAAAGAACATTTCATAACAAAGATAATGTCAGTATAACTCTACAAAGTCAGTGTCAAATATGAGGTCAGAAAATAGTCTTTGCAGTCACACAGGTAGATGCCCCATGCAACCTAAGGAATATAAAGTGCATATATAGTAAAATTATAAATTATTTATTTAAAATTATGAAATCTGGTAGTTCAGATTCACACTGGCCAGTACAAAATTTCAAATAAAAGGCTTCTTTTCAAACTATTGATAATATATATGCATTTCCCCTCTATATTGTTTTGAAAACCTTGATATGCCAACCAAAAAATATTTCTTAGAATTGTTTGCATGCAAGTGACAGAAAATGAAAAATAATTATTTTTGAGAAGCCGTACAACCCTCAACTTGGCTCATTCTGTTATTTACAACATTAAACCTGACGTGACAGTTTTGAAAGTTAAATAACAATACTTTCTATTTGATATGAGGCTCCAAATCATATTTTTACTTTGCTGAGCAATAAACATGTTTTCATATTTTTCTTTTGTGTAAAAGAGTGGAATATTTTATCTGCAGTTTGTGATAAAAGATAAAGATCAAAGTTAGTCAGAAATATATATTTTACCCAAACTGATTTTGCATTTCTATAATCTCAGTATTCAAACCCCATTTAACCTCCCCAAATTTGAAAGCACCTAAAGTCCTGTGTTTGTAAACCAGATTTCAATTTTATATTTAAAATTGTGTGACTGTTTTCTCTAATTATTGTGTATAGAGCTGCATAATATCCCAAAACATTGTGCAATGCCAATTCCAAACAAGTAAATAAGTTATGACAAAATAGTTGATATATTGTCACAGGATCTCTAGGCTATTGACACAGTTCCCTCGATCCTCCACTAGTCCTGGTTCCAAAGGTGCTGAATAGTGTGATAGCGCTATTGATCTGTGCAGAGTTTCCCTAATATAATGGACACAACCGTACTAGGTAGAAGATTAACTAGTACATACAATACAACATTAACCCCGCCCAGGCGTCTCTGTATCTTGTAAAAAGAGTAAGTGTGCTTTTGCTTAAACTAATTATCTCCCAGGTACAATAAAGTACAACACAAAACTCCCAAAATACATATAAGATAGGTAGGAACCCCTCAGAGGTATTATATCCCTGGATAGACCGGATCTGAGTGCCCATGTTGTCTGAATAGTGCTCAGCCAAATTACAACCTCACGCATGACTGTTGCCCAAAATAGTTCCATAAGAAAAGAGGTAGTGACCGGTCAACTTTTGCGAGTTCCTATATAAATGTAACCAAAGGCTCCCCCTGGCTCGTAGGGAGTGAATAATTGCCCCTTTCAGGAGAGTTTTCTTTCCTGAAAAGCGCTCTCCTGACTTCTCTGGGGACAGAGCAGGCAACAGTGTGATTTTTCCCAGGGTTCGTGAGGCAAATTATCTGAAGTATAGTTCCATGCACTCGACAACCCAGTACTGCTGCCTGCGTTCGGGAGACAGAATGTTTGCCATTTGCTAGAGCACATGTATTTGGTTATACGAAATGGCAACCACCCAGAGAGAGCACTTAAGTTAGTGGTTTCTTTGAAGTAAACAAGCCAGGGGGGTGGTCTGTGTTCGGTAGTCATATGGTACTGAACCAAAGAGGGAACAGGTGGGGTTCAGTGATTTAAGGAATGTTAAATAGGGAGTATATTAGATAAGTCATGGCTTCCGTGACATATATAATGGTAGTTATGATAAATTATAAAAAAAAAGTGAGTACCCTATTCAAAACCATATTTTAAGCACTTTAAACTCTAAAACTGAAACATTTTCAAACATAGAAAAAACATTTGTGAATACAGTTAAAAATACACTATTGTCACCAAAACAATTTTAACTTACTGAAACAGTTTATGTGTATAGATAATTTTCCCCCATCTGTTTTTGACACAGCCTGCATGAAAATAAAATGGTTTATTTTTCAATCACCTGTTAACTTACTTTAAACATTTTTATTTCCTGCTCTTTAAATTGAACATGCAGGATCTATGAAGTTATTAGTAGATCAGGAGATAAAACATTCTCAATTAAACAGCTTTTGCCATAAAGGAATTGTAAAAATTAGATGTCTCTTTACAGGAAGTGTTTAGGAATGCTGTGTAAGTCACATGCAGAGAGGTGTGAGTTTCCCTTTATGTTCACTGTTAACAAACGTGAACTATGTTGCTCAAGAACAACTCTCCAGCAATTATATGAGTTGGTGGGAAAATGTCTTGTTTCAGAAAAATGATTTTCTGTATTCTACAAACACTCAATTAAAACTAGCATGTATTGGTATGTAAAACCAAATGAGTGAAAACATACAGGCATTGAAGCATTTCCTCCTCCATAATTTAGCAAATATTAGGGAGCAAGGGCATCAATATACCTTGCTGAGCTGGGCAATATAATTGAATCATTTATTGCTGCACCTGTTCTGTGAGATTTGCATTAGCAGTGATGACATTATATGGGGTTGGAAGTGCCTAATCCTCAGTCACAAAGACTATGAACTTCTGATGAATCTTATTACATTGTCTAAAAATGAAAACTTAATGGCTGAACCTAAAGGAAATATAGGATAATGTTGTGTATTATTATATTTTATATTTCAGGCATTTAATGTTTAAGGTTAAGACAATAAGAATATATATTCTGAGAAAACAACAAATCTATCTATCTATTTATCTGTCTATCTTTCTGTCTGTCTGTCTGGACACGGGGATAAGTGAATACTAGTGTTATATCTGTTATTATTATTATTATTATTATTATTATTATTATTATTATTTTTGGTGAGTGACAATTCTTGATAATAGACCAGGGGTATATATATATAGATAATGCTGGGTGCCAAAGACTGGGCTCGGGTAAATACACTTCCAAAAGTTAGGCTGCACTCACAGTCTCCATAAAATTGAAAATGCTTTATTTCAAATAGTTAAAAGATTGACGTGTCAGTCTGCATTTCGGAGTTTCCTCAGGATCAAAGAATCAAATACATACATAAACTTGAAACATACTCAATATATAGGGACATAAGTGAAGATTAAACTCACCCCAGCATGTGCGAACGTGCTTGGCCCAACATTGCGTCATGAGGTCAGACATGTTACCAGGGTAACCCAAGAAGCCTCGGCATCACTGTGGGAAACAGAGACACAATACCAGTGATCTACTGTTACGAGAGACATGCACACTGTGGATTAATAGTTAAAATAACATGGTTAGCTGGGGATCAGTGGATAAAAGTTCTTATCTATTATAGGATCAAACCAAACAGATATATAAGAGCAGAGTGATTTGTAGTACCATACGGAGAAGGTGCAATTTATCTATCCAGCACCATAACAAATTATGAAATATATCAAGTATTCTATTAAAGCCTAAAAACAAGAAGTAAAGTGCAAGATATATTGTGCAAATATGTGCTAAAGTGCTAATAATATTGCTCACTATTGAGGAGCCAATGTGTGAGCATCGGTGTTATTAGCGGATAAAACTTTACTTAAAGGGACACTATAGTCAATCAGACCCCTTCTGCTCAATGAAGGGGTCTGGGTACCAGGTCCCTCAGGTTTTAACACTTCAGATGTAAACATAGCAGTTTTAGAGAAACTGCTATGTTTACATAACAGGGTTAATCCAACCTCTAGCGGTTGTCTTCCGGACAGCCGCTAGAGGCGCTTCAGCGATGCTGGATGCGAAAATTGCATCCAGCGTGCAGAACATCCTTAGGAAAGCATTGTGCATTCTGCTCCACTCAAGAGCTGATGTCGGCGGGGGAGGAGAAGTCACCAGCGCCGAGGGAGCCTGGCACTGGATTAAGGTAAGTAGCGCCAAGGGAGGGGTTTGTTTTCCTGACACTATAGTGATCCTTTAAATAACAAATGACAAATACCAATACAAAATAAATCACTATGCAATAGTTATAGAATATCATAAATTAATAGCTGGAGGAATTCATAAGAAGGAGTGGAATGATACATTTTTATTTAGTCCTTCAGGGAAAACTGAACTTAGTTCATAGACCCAATATGCCTCTTGATTCAGTAACATTATACCTCAGTCACCACCTCTCCTGGGCTGTGGAATATGGTCATTGCCCATAAATTTCAGTGTTGATAGAGAATGTCGTTCCTGGAGAAACTGCTTGGCAACCGGTTTGTCCGAAGATCCGTCCCTGTAAGCCAGCCTGATTCTTGAATGGTGGCCTCTGATCCTTTCACTCTGGGGGGGCGGAGGGGAGGGGGTCTCTGTCTTTTCCACATAATTTAAGCCACAAGTCCTTTATACACCACATATGGTGTCTTACAGGTTATGGGTGGATTAGTAAATGACTTAGCCGGTAACATGTGCCCGCAGGTTACTCAACCCAAACATTGTACACTGCCATGGATAGAAACTTTTGTATTCTTCATGTAGCTGTTTACTGAATCAGTACTCCTTGAAAATTTGTGGGAGATTGTTGTCGTTCATTATCATTTTCCAATTGTTTCTGATGGCTTTAGTTACAGGGGGTGTAGTTTGATTGAAGGTCATAGGCCATTCTCTGTGAAGGATTTGATGCCCTGGGTACGTGGGCTTTCCTGGCCTCTTTCAACGCCTGTTTTAGGGTCCATCACTTATATCCACATTCAAGGAATTTCTTAGTCATTTCATGTAGCTGACTCTTCATCTTATCCCTGTTGGAATTATACCATATTACCCTGAGGAATTGAGCTTTGGGTAGTGGTTCCTTAAGTGTTTGAGGATGAGTAGGGTGTTATGATCAGTCGGTTTGGAAAAAAAGAATATTCAATATAATTATTTACCACTGAATTTTCCAAATCAAGATAGTTAACCATGTCCTGACTATTGTTTGTTGTCAGTTTGATGGGTGTTGGAAGTTGATTCAAATACTCCACCATCTCAGTTGCTTCCATTAATGTTCCCAGCCAGACCAATAGCAGGTCGTCAATGTAGCTGTAATAGCCCAAGATGTTGTGATCACATTTTTACAGTATATATATTCTCCTCAAAAATGAACATATATGCATGTGCATACAGGGGGGGGGGGGGGGCATCCCCACCCCCATAGATGCCCCAGCAATTTGTAAATAGCACTGTTCCTGGAAAAATAAGTAATTGTTTTGTAGGATGAGTGCGAGGAGTTCAAAGACAAATTCTATAGGTGGACCCTGGTATACCTGTGATTGTGTTCAAACTGTTCGTATAGAATCAATCCATTCTAAATGCGGGTTAACGGTATAGAGACACTGAACGTCCATTGTGATCTAGCCATTTGGCAATTGGTTTGAGAATCCCATCCACTGCTGAATCAGTTGATCATCCGAGAGGGCGCTCACGGTCTTCATGTATTTTTGGAGTACTATAAATTACTGGCATACAAGGGTTTTCTTTATTGAGGAAATGGAAACATTTTAGACCTATGTAACCAGCTCGAAGTGCCATAGTTAAACTTAATTAATCTTGAGTTGAACAACTTTGGTGGGGTCCCCCTGTAGGTCTTGTGGTCTCGGAGTTGTGACTTAAGTTCTTCAGTATAATACTGGTAATCCACTATGACAATACCGCATCCCTTGTCAGTTGATCTGATGACTATGGAGGGGTCATCTGCCAATTGAGTAATTAGCTGATGTTGTTGACTCGAGATGTTATAAGGCTTGTCCTTATTTCGTGTCATTATCATCTCAGTTTCTTTTTTTAGTGGTTGCTAGAAACGTCTTGATGGATGCTTTATTTGATGGTGGGTCAAATGGCGACTTTAACCCCTTAAGGACACATGACATGTGTGACATGTCATGATTCCCTTTTATTCCAGAAGTTTGGTCCTTAAGGGGTTAAACAAAATGAGTGTGTTTCTTGTTTATGTATGTATTTTTTTCTATAATCCTGAGGAAAGTCCAAAATGCGGACTGAAACATTGATCTCTTAACTATTTGAAATAAAGGATTTTCAATTTTATGGAAGTGTGTGTGTGTATATGTATGTATGTATATATATATATATATATATATATATATCAACTGACAGGTGGAATGAATAACTTTATATTATTGCCATGAAACTGTTACAAGGATCTTCAATGTGCAGGTCCCCTGGCCCTTCTGCCCACCTGCTCTGAGCTCTGCCAGGCCAGATATTTCCGGGAATAAAAGCAGTACAGTAATAGAGAAACATTGGGAGTATCATAGCATTTCGTATTTACCGTATGTCTTTCACTGTGCAGCTTCCACTTCTTGACGACTCATATCTAAAAATAGTGGACAGGGAGAGTAAAGGTAAAATATCCAGTGCTATAAGATCCCACATCCAGTAATGAAGCCCAACCAGTCCCCCAGTGATATGCCTGTGTTTCTGTTATTTTGTTCACTTCATGCACTTTTTTCACATTTAAAGTTTTTTATTTTTATACGAATAAGAAAAAGGGGGGAGGGGGGTACAGAATAAAAAAAGGGGGGGTAGGGAAGGGGGGGGTGAGAGGTCGACAAGACCGATATAGCATTTTCTTCGATAACAGGCAATATGTAATGTAATACAGATACAATAAAGGTTTAAGCAATAAACATTCCTGTAAATAGACAACCAGTCCCATGTCCAGCCCCTCGTTAATCCTATGCTTCGTCAGGTGAACTCTTGATTGACCTATCGGATTCACTGACCCAGCAGTGGGAGCCAAGGCTTCCACAACTGAACTATTTTGTCAGTTTTGACATGTGAGTCTGAGGCGAGAACTTCATACCTATAGAATTGGTAAATTTTTTACTTTAGCTCCTTTCGGGAGGGGCACAATGGCTTTTTCCAATATTGGGCCAATAGGAGCCTCGCCGCTAGGATAATGATGGAAGCTATTTGTTTAGTTTCCTTACCCCAGTGAGATGGGAATAGGAGTAAGAGTGACAGAGACGGTGTGATAGGGTCTGGGTTTTTTGTTATCTTGTGCAAAAGTCGTTGGACATTAGACCATAGAGGCCTTATCTGCTCGCATTCCCACCAGATATGCGTCATGTTTCCCTCTTTCAAGTTGCATCTCCAGCAACCAGAGTTTACTGTAGGGTAAATTTGGTGAAGTCTTTGCGGGGTGAGATACCATCGATATATCATTTTTTTATGGGCCTCTATATGAGAAAAGCAGGATGTGAGGCCTTTAAGGGCGTTCAAAGCTTGGAGCCATTGTTCATCAGCAAGTATGGGCAACCCTTCTTTTTCCCATTGAGTCACATATTTGAAAGAGTGGGGGGTTTGTCTGTCCACTAACAGTTTATAGCACAGCGATATTGCTTTGGGTTTAAGCGGTGAAGAGAGGCATCTGGAGAAAATAGTATAGACATTAGCCATAATGTGTGATGAGGTCTGGGGTCTCGGTGACACCTTCGTGTTTACAATACTTTTAATTTGTAGATATTGGAAAATGAGAGAGTTAGGGTGAGTATATTGGGCTTGTAGATCTGGGAAAGCCCTGATTGTATTGTGTTGGCATAAGTCCTTGATGGTTTTTATACCATGTGCGGACCATGTTTTCATTGATAACCAAGGGGTCAACCGTTCTAGCGATTCGATGGGGGCGTATGCACAAAATTTCCCTTTTTCCACAATAGTGGACAGTACTTTGTCCCATATTTTCAACGATAGGGAAGTGGTGGGGTATAGTTTCAGTTTTGGCAGTCTGTATATTTTTGGGGACCACAGTAGTTGGAGCAGGGAATGCGGGTTTATCGCTTCATGCTCCATGTCCACCCACTGGAAGGTGCGTCTGGGGGCATGAAGTCGGATGGCCGACTCAAGGATGGCCGCTTCATAATAAGCGCGTAAGTTAGGTACCCCTAGGCCACCTGATTGGGATGTCAATTGGAGTAAGGTGATAGGTAGTCTCGATTTAGTTTTGTTCCATATGTATTTGATTAGGTTGGTCTGGAGAGTGGTGAGGACGTGCCGTTGAACATACAGTGGTAACATTCGGAAGATATATAAAATTTTAGGGAGTAGGACCATTTTAATAGTGTGGATGCGACCAAGCCAGGATAAATGGACCCGCCTCCAAGTCTGAAAGTGGGAGGTGCATATGCGATGCAGAGGGCCGTAGTTTAAGGATACGGTTTTGTGTGCATGTAAAGCAAGTTTCACTCCTAGATAGGTAATATGTGTCAGTCTCCAGTCAAACAGGAATGATTGACGGAGCTTCTCTCTACGTGGGTTGGGTAGGTTTAATGTCAGGGCTTGTGTTTTGGCCTTGTTAAGCTTATAATACGATATCTTCCCATAATCGTGTAATAATTCCATAACCCGAGGCAAGGAGGATTCTGGGTTGCTAAGAGATAGTAGAATGTCGTCTGCAAACATGGACAGTCGATAATCAGTGTCTTTTATGCGTATGCCTGAGATGAGAGTGTCCTCTCTAATCTTATGGGCTAGGGGTTCCAAAGCGAGGATGAAGAGAAGGGGGGATAAAGGGCATCCCTGCCTTGTACCGTTGGTAAGAACGAAAGGTGACGAGACAAAGCCCGATTGATTCACCTGAGCGGTGGGGTGTTTGTAGAGTGCCATTATTCCTCGAATCATTTCTTGGGGAAACCCGTACTTGTGTAGTACGGATGTCATATACATCCAATTAAGCCTATCGAAGGCCTTCTCGGCATCCAGTGCCATCAGAAGGCCCTCGGACTTCGTTGATGCTATGTGGGACAGTAGATTGAGGATTTTTCTGGTGTTATCAGATCCCTGCCTTCCTTTGATGAAACCTGATTGATCATTATGTACAATGCGATTCAGGATGGGGTTTATTCTATTTGCTAATAGTTTGGCGTAAAGTTTGGTGTCGCAATTTAAAAGGGAGATAGGTCGGTAGTTGGAGCATTGGGTCGGGGGTTTTCCTGGTTTCGGCAGGGTTGATATGTGGGCCTGAAGCATTGCCGTGGGCATGGAACCCGCTTGAAAGCAGTGGTTAAACAGGGTAACCATGTGGGGTGCAAGGATGTGTTTGTAGGTGTTATAGTATAGGTTTGTGAACCCATCGGGCCCCGGGGCTTTGTGTTTTGGTAGTTGTTCTATCGCGGTTAGGACTTCTTGTAGGGTGAATGGTTGGGCTAATTTCTCGCATTCCTCTTGATTGAGTGTGGGGAGGCGAATATCTGTCAAATACAAATCTATGTCTCCCTGTTTAGGGGTATGACAGCCTTCTTGATCAATTAAGTTATATAAGTCTTTGTAGTATTTACTAAATTCCTCTACTATTTCTTGAGGATCTGTGACTTTGTTTTCCCCATTTTTGTTTTGGATAAAGGCTATTTTAGACGATAATGCTCTCGTCTTGAGTTGAGCAGCTAAAATTTTCCCTGCCCTATTGCCATCTTTGAAAAATTTGTGTTTCATTTTCATTAGGAGGTATGTTGTTTTGGATTGTTCCAGATCTCTCAGTGTAGCTTGAAGTTGGAGTATCCGTGTGGTGGTGTCGTGTGACGGTGATTGTTTGTTTATATGGGTGAGTGTGGACAGTTCAGTGAGAGTGTCTATGTGTTTTTTCGTGCGCTGTTTCTTGTTGTAGCTAGCGTGTTTGATGAACTGTCCCCGAAGGACCGCTTTGTGGGCTTGCCATAGGGTCTCAACCCCTACATTGCCCGTATTATTTAATTCAAAATATGTTTCCAACTCCTTGTTAATTTGCTTTACCAATGTGTGGTCTGTGAGGAGAGAGTCATTCAGCCGCCAAGTGCGGTTTCCGCTCGTGGGGTGTTGTGTGGTAATCGAGATTGTAATTGGGGCATGGTCAGACCATGATATAATATCGATATCGGCTTTGCGAGTTGTAGGGGCTTGAGTTGATGGGATTAAAAAGCGATCAATTCGGGAATAAGTGTTGTGTACTAGAGAGTGGTGTGTGTAATCCCTTTCCAGGGGATGGAGAGTTCTCCAAATATCCATGAATCCGTGTGTGAGTAGGGTAGCTGTGATTAGGGAAGTCGAACGTGCCCTTTGTTTTGTCGTTTCTGGTGCTATCTTGGAGGAGGATGTAGTATCTAATGTTTGGTCAATTATAAAGTTTGTGTCACCCCCCACAAGGATCTCTCCGAATTTATGCGCTTTCGTGAGGGTGAGAACATGGTCCAGAAATACGTGTTGGCCATTGTGCGGGCCGTATATATTAACTATTGTGTATTGGGCATTATTAATTATGCATTGCAATAGGAGATAGCGACCTTTTTTGTCGCTTATTTTTTTAATTAGTTGGAAGGAGACTGTGTTGCTGATTAAAATTGTAACCCCTCTCTTCTTTGTCTTATAGGTACTGTGGTAGCCTATTGGAAACTGGGCGGAGGAGAATTTGGGTAATTTGAGGGTTTGGAAATGAGTTTCCTGAAATAGAGCCACATGCGCCTTGTGCTTTCTCGCTTCCATGAGGGCCATGCGGCGTTTATGGGGTGAATTCAAGCCCTTAACGTTTAGCGATAGAATATTAAGTGCCATTTAAAATGGGTTTATGGGATGCCATATAGTAATGTTGTGGGACTTAAATTGCGGTGCTAGGTAACTTGGTAGGGGTCCAACCCCGATTGACGTGTTGATAGGGGGGCCTCTCAGAGAGAGCAACTTAGTATACTGACACCTAATAAGGCGCCCAACCACATGTGCGCTATATTTGTATAGGTGATTGACGGTCATGTCGTGGTGACAACGCGTCACTATGAAGGAGGGGGGGTGGGATGTAGGGGAGGGAGAGATAACATAAAAACAACTATTTACAGGAATAAGGTCTCCAGCTAGAGACCTGGTAGTTCCAAGGGTGTTGGGCATCTAAGCCCTCGTGGGGGTGGAGATTTCCCCTTCACTACAGGGAGATCTTCTGGTAACAAGGCTATGTACATAGGTTGATTACTGTGTTTCTCAAGCTATCGTCTTTACAACAGAGTATCTGGACCTAAGACCTGAACCAGTTCAAAATATTAAGAGACCACTTTCCCAGTTTGCTCAGTGGTACCTCCGAGAAAGGGGTGGGTTCTTTTAGTACATCCTGAAACATTAAACGAACGGAACATGCAAACTTGTAACATCATATTCAAAAATGACATAAATGTAGATTAGCTTGCCCTAGTATATCTCCGCCGTGAAATGGCATGTAGTCGGGAGAGCGGCCTGTACCTCCATTTTTGTATATGACAGGTGGAGGCCGGGGTTAGTATGTAAGGAGGATTCCGATTTGTTTCCCCAGGTACCACAAGCCCCCCAAACACCATGCATATAATAACACTAAATCATCTGGAACATCGTGTCTCAAGCAGTTCCCAGATCAGATCCCTCCAGCCAACCGGGATCGCTCCCAAGGCCTGCAGCGATCCGATGGGGACAACATAACTGCTATATTAATAGATGTGCTCTGAGATTAGACCGCATACTATGTAGGGCAACGGTGCGGATGTAAAACAACCCATATTCAAACCAGCCTGTATTAGGTATGCTTTGATAATTACACAGGTAACCACCGAATTCAGGAACCCGGTTTAAAGTTGTGGCGGCATGCACATTGTGGGCAACCAACTAATGGTTCAGGCTGACCCAAGAGATTCCCAGATCGGATGCCCTCAGCCAACCGGGTTCGCACCCAAGGCATGAAGCGATCCGATGGGGATAACACATGCGGTATATGGGAGAGTCCGTGGACCTGAGAGCTACCCGGTAGGGCCAAAGCCCCCAGGGGTCACTATCCCCTAACTAGAGGTACATCATACTATATTATGTGGGGCAGCAATTGAAGGGCAATGCAATACAGTCACAGATAAACGAGCAAAACATATAACTAGACACTTTCATACGTTACCACCGGGTCTAATAACCGGCCGTAATAGTAAGAGTAATCAGAAACATACGATCCCTTAAGGCCACTAGGGCCACGAGTAGGAAGAGTCATTTGTCTGGGGCTTGAACTCCCCAGTCGTGAGTAAGTCTCATCGGTGCTTTAGTCTGCTTTTCCGTAGTTAGGCTATCGCTTGCTTCTGGTAGCAACGGTATGTTCCATTCGGTCAAAGCTTTCCTTCCCGCTTCTGGGGTCAATAGATGTTTCTCCGTGCCGTTGCGTCTGATGATGATACGGGCCGGGAATCCCCATTTGTAGGGTATGTCTGCTGCTCTGAGAGCCCTAGTGATGGGCATAAAGTTTTTCCTTGCCGCTAATGTCGTCGCTGAGAGGTCGGTGTACAACTGAATCTTGTTGTATGCGTCTGGGAGAGTTGGTCTCTTCCTTGAAGCTGACATGATCGCCTCTTTGGTGGTGTAGTAGTGGATCCTCGTTATTGTGTCCCTCGGTGTAGAGGGAGGGAGCTGTCGAGGTCTAGGTAGCCTGTGGGTCCTATCCAGCAACAGTGCCGAGTCTGGGAGATCGGGGACCAGTAAGTGAAACAAGGCCTGGACATATGCGGCCAGATCTTTAGGGCCAACCTCCTCTGGTATGCCACGGATTCGGACGTTGTTTCTCCGATCTCTGTCTTCGTGGTCGGCGAGTTTGCTTATTATAGAAGCGACTTTTGCGTCTAGGAGATCGTAGGCCTCAGCCACATTGTTATGTGCAGTAATGATTTCCTCGGTTTTGTTCTCGAGGTAGTCTGTACGTTCCCCCAACGCCTGTACATCAGCTCTAATATCCTTCGCCAGTTTTGCAAAATCAGCTTGCAAAGATGCTTGTAAATCCTTCAACATTCTTTGTATCGATGAATCAGTAGCTGGGAGTTCTCTTTGAGAAATCGTAGTGCTATCGCTACGGCCTGAACTCGAGGCCGGGGATACTGGCCTATCCGCGCCATTTTGTGTGCGGCGTGGCGGCGAGGACATCGCCGTAATCTGGAGCGAAGAAGTTTCTTTCAGCTTGGGTTTTTTGGAAGATCGTTGAGCCATGATGGCGGGTAAGTACCTAGGTAGGTATAGTGTTCCTCAGAAGATTAATCTTTCAAGTTATGCTGGTATAATCGCTGTATTAGGGGAATCTCGCTCGGAGCTGATCACTCACACGTCCGACTCCATGAGCGGTCAGACCACGCCCCCCCCACTTCATGCACTTTTAATAATTTTAACATTGCTTTTTATTAGTAATCATTTTTATTTTTCAGTAAACTACATTTTTACTTTTATATTTTTCTGAAATTACAATAATGTTATTTTTATGGTAACATCTTTTTTTTTTAAGTTTATGAGCCGGACTGCAAAGTTTTCTTATTTTTGATAATAGCTACAGAAAAAATATATATACGCCAAGAAAATTATGTTATGTGATCTACTGCAAACAATGTAACCTGAATTTAAAATAAATGTTTGTGAGATGAAATGCAGGGACTGCATAGTCATCATGTTTATATTATTTTTTTTTAAATTACTTATTCAAAATATAGAGCAGAGTTTTGAGGCATTTCTTATTAATAGTGAATTCAATTATGTGTTCAGAGAGATAAGGCAAATTATATTCAGAACAAACATGGGAGGAGAATTATTGCTGGGCCATTCCCATTTATTTATAGTAGAACAGATATTCAGCTATCAATGATCTCCCAGTCGTGAAATTACTTTTTTTCCCAATATTTCTTTACTACCTGAAGGATAGTTTTACCTGTTCTGTAATAAAGTGACATGCTACTGAGCATGCTAATTGTTCAATTTTTATTTGAACAGTAGATTTAGTTTGACTTGAGAAAATATTGTCAGTAGGGAAATCTAAAGTAAAAGCAAATTTTGTTCTTAATATATTAATTATTAATGGTATTAGTATAATTCTTAATAATTTAATTGGGCTACGGCAAAATACTTAATAAGATACCTACAATTGTGTTTCCAATGCTTAATGCATTGAATGGATTATCAGTAACTCGTATGCTGAAAAGGGATTTTAAATAAATGTAGGTTTGTCTGTTTATGTCTCTGTCTGCCTAACTATCTGTAACCCCTTCTTGGTTGGGTATGTAAAATTATTGTTTTCTGCCATAGTCACTACTTACTGAAAATAGTCCTTCACCAAATTAAGAACACTTTGGATTGTACTGCAGGGATTGTCATTTTCCTAGCAGCAGGTTTAATTAAATATATTAAAGGGACACTATAAGCACCCAGGCCACCCAGCTCATTGAAGTGGTCTGGTTGCAGTGTACCAGGTCCCTTAACCTTGTAATTGTAATTTTTGCAGTTTTTGATGAACTGCAAAAATTACCTTGAAGGATTAACTCCACCTCTACTGGCTGTCCATCAGATAGCCACAAGAGGGACTTCCTGCTGGTTAGGCAACATTTTTATATATATTTTTTCTTTCAATTTTATTTATTTTTTGCGTTCCTTGGATTGTACATATAGTGTGACATTATGGAAATTGAACAATACTTTGCAATAGATATTTGGTAGTGTAGTTAAACACATATGCAAACAATTACATGTGTCTTGCATTATAAGATAACAGTTATAAAATAATAATATATTAGAGAATTAGAAACATTTCAGAGATTTCTGACAGTGCATACCTTGTATGTTCGATAGTGAAACCTTGTAGAGTGCAAATGTAGTGTAGGGTGTCACAGGAGTGTGGATTGTACAATGAGTCAGTATGGGTTGAGTTGACATAAGAAGTACAGATACTTTCTCTAATTTCTATGTTGTTTAATATCCCCAACTACCCCCGCCTACACTGGCTCTTTTGCTTGTGAACAGTGTCTATGGAATCTGCCTAGTTTCACATCCTTGGAGTATGATCTCCCATGTGGACCCACTAAAGAAAAAACAGCTGGGTACATCTTGTAAACCATTCAAGGTGTGTCCTCTAGGTAATAACTATTTTGTTTAGATTCCTTGGGTACTGGCATCCACCCGTAAGAAGGCGTTCCATGGTCCCCAAATACGTGTAAATTTCATGTAGTTTTTGGAAATGGCATAGGTAATCTCTACTAGTTGTTTTACAGTTTCCACCCTCTGTATCCAGTCCCTAACCGAGGAGGGATTTGCCTGTTTCCAATTGACCATGATGAATTGATTTGCCGTCATAAGTAGATGGGTGATCAGGACGCACCCCTGTCTCTTTTGCTGAGGAGGAGGTGAAAGAAATAACATGTATTCTGGTGAGAACGGGATAGTGGTTGCTGTGATTGTTTGTATGATTGTACGGGATATTGCCACCAAACATGTGTGCATTGGGCAATTGGCATCTCCAACAAGCATCAATAGCAGTGTTGTGCAAATTTTCACTGGAGTAAAGTGCCAACGGGTGCGGCGTTTATAGTTGCTTTCGTGTGAGGCAAGATTTGTAGTTGTTTTGTGTGTCCCAAGGACGATCTTCTGCCACTGAATTTGTGTGATGTCTGTTTGCAATTCTTCTAACCCCTTCACTGTAAAGCTGGGAAGATTTTGTGTTTGTGCTTTTTGTAAGAGCGTGTACATGTTGGAGAGAAGTTTCCGTTTTAAAGGGTGCGATAGACAAAGTTGCTCAAATGTCGTTAGGTCTCTAATACCATCCGGTATGAGTTTAGTGGCTTGGATAAAGTGTGTCAGTTGTGTATATTGGAGGTGTTGTGTACCTGTTGGGGGTTGTGTTGGTGGGAGCTTGGTTAGAGGTTTCAACTTATCCCCTTGTACCACATCTCGGAGCATTAGGTAGGGTTTGTCATGGTACAAATGGTACACTTTACCTGGATTCCCCTCTTGAAAGAGGGGGTTATGTGTAAGCGGTTATAGCGGAGAGGGATAGGGGGATATAAGTCTGGATTTTCTGATTGAAGCCCAGGATCTTAGGCTTGCATTAATGGTCGGGTGCTGTTTGTGTTTTAGAAACATTTGACTAGACTTATGGCATGGGACCGTGAGGATGGGGATCTTTAAAAATGAAGCTACTATTTTTGACTACTGGGTGGTTGAGTTTGCATTCATCCACTCATACATTCTAGCTAGTGACTCTGTGGTAAATGTCTCGAGGTCTGGTGAGGAGAGCGTGTGCCGAGCATGAGTGTTGGTGTGACCAGAAAAAGGATGTAAATAATGTCCTGACTGTGTCAAGTAAATATTTTGGGAGTACTATGGGGATTGTCTGCAAGATATACAGGATGCAGGGTAAACCATTCATTTTTAAGATGTTGATCCTGCAAAACCATCCATAAAAATTGTTTTTGCCATGTTTTCAAATCTTTAGAAATGACCGTTAAGAGTGGGGAAAAGTTAAGTTTGTATAATTGCTCAAGTTTATGTGGTAGGTGTATCCCTATTTAGTTGTTATAAGTGGTACTGTTGTTTCAGATTTGTGTCTATGTCTGACATTGTGTTTGAGGGTAGTAACTCACATTTAGAGAGATTAGCTTGGAAATTGGATATCTTGCCATAGATATCCATTTCTCCAAGGATATGTGTGAAAGTGTTTAGTGGATCTGCAACCGTGAAGAGTATTTCATCTGCAAAAGCCGAGACCTTGTACTCTTCCCCAAGGATTTGGAAGCCTCGGATCTGCTGGTTGTCTCTGATTCCCTGTAAGAATGGTTCCAGTACCAGTATAAATATAAGCGGGGATATGGGGAACCCTTGTCTCATGCCATTAGAAATCTTCACTGGACTAGAAAGTTGTCCATTGATGCATAAACACGCCGTGGTAGTTGAATAGATGGCTCTCAACCAATTGAGCCAACATGTGCCAAAGCCCCAGTGTTTTACTGTTTCCAACATCAGTGACCAGTCCACCCTATCAAACGCCCATTCGGCTTTGATGGCAAACAGAGCACTTATTTTCTTACTTGACTTTGCCCAGTGCATAAGGTTTATGATTTTGGTGATATTATATTGTATTTCCCTACCGGGCGCAAAGCCTGATTGGTCTGGGTGGATCAACCCCTAAAGCAGCGGCATTAACCTGGTGGCCAGAATTTTTATGAAGATTTTGATGTCGATATTTATTAGCGAAATGGGCATGTAACTACTACAATTATCTGGGTCTTTCCCAGGTTTGGAAAGTAAGGTTATGGTTGCTTCCAACGCAGAGGGAGGCAGGGAAGAGAACTTGGTTATGGAGTTGAAGGCGTTTATGAATGGTTGTGCTAGAACCGATGTTAAGATCTTTTAGTATTTGCCCGAGAAGCCATCTGGGCCCTGGCTTTTGCCTTAATTGTTTGATGAAGTTCATCTATTGAAAGAGGGCTATCTAGGAACACCATCTTATTTTGTGTGCCGAGTGTGGGTTTAACTCAAGTTGTATAGGTTTGTGTAATGGGATTGAAAAGCAGCAATTGTGTCTGGCATAAGGCATGTCTGGGTGCAATTACAGAGTTGAATGGTTGATACTAAGGTAGTTTGTCTACCCTGTCTTATGGATTGAGCTAGGATGTGTCCACTTTTGCCTACCTGGGTATAATAAGTTTGTTTAGTTAGTTGTAGTTTGCATTTGATTTGCAAATTTAGTATTGTTGTGAGTTCAGATCTTTTAGCCGCCAATGCCTTATGCCTTTCCTGATACAGACATCTGCCTATAGATTATGATGGGGAAAATACTTTGTAATCCCATAATGCACATGAAAAAAATATTCTTAATTTACAGTTGTAATCAAAATGTACCATCCCCCACTGAAAGTTAGGTTCAAGGTCAAAATGTACAGAATTTTAGTTGTATGCAATATACAAATCAAACAAAAGCAATTGAAATAGCTCAACACAACAAATGTTTCAAGTGGTTTCCCAGGTTCAACTACAAATGCAACTTATAATGACTTCTACCCGGATAAAATACAAGCCATAAGCTTTGAGATGTATTTGTGGAAACAGAATACACCAGGAGGTCTGGGTACCAAAATAGTTAAACAAATAGATAAAGTGGGGTATTTTTTTTCAGATTTAACATGATTGTCTCTCATGACACAGTAGAGTCAATTCACTGCAGCATGCATCACGTTGGAGCTTGTATATCTACGTTCTCCTATCTTCATTACAGTTCCCTTGTTTAGTACTACAGCTCTTACTATCGAAATCCAACACACAGGACTTAAATTAGTGCTAACTCAGGATGATCTCATTAAGTCCCTTTTAGACAATATTTTACAAGCTACCTTGAAAAATAAAAATGGATACATTGTACTAAAACGGAAGTGAGGATTAGAACATACAAATGACTTATTAAGTTTGTTCAATTACAGACCTCATCATCATAACCACCATCATCATTACAGCTTTTATAAGTAAAAAAAAATGTAAAAAGAGGAATTTGACAAGGGTAATGACAGCCCAGTGAATTCATATACTTCTACAACTGTACAGCAGTAATTAAATCACTACCAGAATTTGTAATACTGAAATCCTCTAGACAAATGTTATTGCATATTCTAACATACAATGGAAGGCGATCTGTGTACCAATTACCAAAATTATTTGAAATTTTGCATTTACACTTAAGTTATGAAGTGGAATAACCTTTGTACAGTTTTCTAAAGCTTCCGTGGAATTCTTCATTTCCTTTGCTAAACGAGCTGTGCAATGTTTAAAAAAGGACTTCATTCACAAAATTATCATGTAGAAACAGATGGTCGTGCTGAATGTTTTAATCAAATGCTTACACAGTTGTTGAAAAATTAATCAGTAGTGAACCACAGCATTGGGACACATTGTAGTACATGTCTTATTTATTGGTTTGGGAGGATGCAATGAAATACCTATTCTCAAATATTGTGACCTTATGAAAATACAAAACCATGGTGAATTTCATTGCTAGATACTTACATGTTTTTTTGTATTCCAAATTATCCAATGGCACTAATATGTGGTTAAAAGAAAATTGCTTAATCGGGACAAATAATACTTTTTCCAGAGCCATATTATACATTTGTGCAATGATGGACCTTTTTTTTTTTAGTAAAATGTTTAGCACTGCCTTTAATGTCAAGCTATAGATTTATTAAGTGTGGTGCAAAAAATAAAAAAACTAGTATTTCCTCCAAAAAAAAAAATATAACAACACTCTTATAGACAACAAAACAACAATGCAAGAAACAATAATCAACAAACAATATACATATATATATATATATATTTACACATATATATATATATATATATATATATATATATATATATATCATCTAGAGCAAAATTACTTGTATCATAGAATGTTTATGTACTTTAAGTTGCGTTAACAGTGTATCCAAGCATGTACGAACGTTTATCACTTCCAATTTAGATGTGCCAACTGTTGGGTATAAAACATAACATTCAACAAGCAGGGAATCATACACAGGACATTGACACTATCACAGGTCAAACACTTGGGAGGGCTAGTCTATCTTCAGGAGCCTGGAGCATCAAAATGCATATTTTTATCTTATTAGGTTGCCTTTTGAATATTTACTAATATTGGAATATATTATTTTAATTGGACTTTTGAAGGCTACCTGTTAGAATTTTATTTTGTTTGTTAAAATTATTATTAGTTTGTTTTATTTTCAAAGTTTTCAAGGTCAGGGTTGTAGACAGCTCCATGAGTCTGTATGCCCATTGATGGCCTAGCTGAACTTCTATTCTATATGAACTTCTAATGATATCACTTGGTAGTCTCCTTGTGAAAAATAATATGTGATCACATCTCCCTACATGCTATCCTGAATGATCACACTGTGCAAACTGTGATTGGCACATGTATGTGTACAATGCTCATGCCAATCAATATATGTGATCAGCAAAGGAGTTTACCAATGGCAACCTGTCACAATACCACTTGACAGTAGATATTAGGGAGCTTACAAAGTGGGATACTAATGTGGAAGCCCGGATGTCAGTGGTGGAGTCTGAGGCCAGGTCACTCCACACGGACTTGGAACACACTAATTCGGCCGTGGCCAGCCAGGAAGCGGACACAGCCAACCTAGCCACGTGGATAGATGACTTAGACAACCGCGGCCGCAGGATGAATCTACGGATCCGCGGGGTGAGAGAGGGTGGCCCTGCAGAACACATACCTGACACGCTGCAGCGCCTGTTCGCCGAGATACAGGGGGGCCCACAAATGCCCAGACTCGGCATAGTCAGAGCGCATAGGGCACTGCGACCCTTGCCGGGGCCGGGAGAACCGCCCAGAGACATTGTGTGCTGCCTAGACAATTATCAGCTGAAAGAAGACATACTGCGCACAGCTCGCCGCATGGGTACCATCCGCTTCGAAAACCAGAACGTATCAGTATACCAAGATTTATCCAGGTACACCCTGCAGGCTAGGAGAGGCCTACGCCCAGTAACATCCGCGCTGCAACAGGCAGGAATACCATACAGATGGGGCTACCCATTCTCCCTCTCGGCCAGGCATGGCCCAGACCAACTGGTGGTGAGAAGGCCTGAAGATCTCCCGGGTTTCCTCCGCACCATGGGCCTCCCACCGCTTCAAGTTCCAGATTGGCTGGCAAGATCGTTTTTCCAGCTCCCGCCAGGACCGCAGCAGCCGCGCAGACCGGACCAAGGTCCTCAAAGACCCCAGCAACAACGCCGCAGGGACCGGAGTCCGGGCCCGGCAAGGCACGAACAAGAGAACTAGCAGGCTGCCAGCCGGAGAAGCGGGAGCCCTAGGTTGAGAACCTGCTAGCAGCACAGAGGACTTGCAAACCGTGAGTACTACTTGGGGAGACACGCAGCCACAAACTGGCCACATAGACCAAAAATGGGGTGGGGAACGGGGATACGGGAACAAGAGTCCACGACACACCACGCAACATGGGGTTTCGGCTCTAGGGCACTAATCCGCACTTGCAGAGCCATGGGGGGAGCTGCTCAGGACACTTGGGGAGGGGGACGGGGTCCAGCATCTTCACTGGCATTGCGAAGGCCGGGCAGGCATACAAGTACTCTGAACTGCTACTGATATGCTGTGAGCTGTTGGACTGGGGGCCACACACGGCACTTAGCTCGGGACACAACAACGAACATGCCCACGGTGAGGGGGGTTAGAAAGGCACCCCGGGTTACTTTGAGCCGAAGACGGACGGACTTTCCCACCAAGTAAGGTCATGGACTAGAAGCGATACTACTAAGGCATACAGAGACTCTCCCTTCGGTTGCCTGCCTACATACCGGCTCCTGACTGTTTGCCCACTTTTACAATCTAGGCGCTCCTTATCAGCCTACTTCGGTTGGTTCAGCATTGTCAAGGTTTATATGTATTTAATTTCGTGGGTAACTTAACTGACCATTACGCACTGCCCCCTTCTGTACATTTCTACACGCTGTCGGCGTTGGACGGCCCGCGTCCCTCGCTGGGGGTGGGGCAGAACGGGAGTGACGTGGGGGGGGGGGGCTGCATACGCTCAGGGGAGGGGGGGGGATGCCTGGGAGGGTTGGACACGAGAGTGGGTAACGGAGGGGGGGATAGATAGGAGACAAGTGGCCGAATACCGGACGGTGGAAGCTGGGCGGGGAAATAGGCCAGGTGGCAATAAGAGGAGACGTGAGATAGACGCCCCGAGGCAACACACACAGATGTCAAGGGGGGTGGTAGGGAGGGGGACGGGAAAGGGGGGAGGTATGAAGAGGGGGGGGAGGAAACACGGGGGGGAGGGGGGGAGAAAAAAAAAATACATGAATGATGATTGCATCAAGACAGACCTAGCGACAGCCCAAAGATTGGCTTGCCTACAAGGCCTTGCCTTAACTACTTTCATTGCAGTAGATATAGCAATAGGAAACCCGACAGACCAGGGTAGAGGCAACCACGAAGACATACCGGAGTGATGGGCCGCAAAGAGCCTAACCTCTGAACATGCTAAACATAGCCACTAGCCTGAACATTAATATACACTCACCCCGTAACCCCACGAGCACACAACCACCTACTAACCACCCAGCCCCGCCTGCAACACAGCTACGACGCGCATGCACCCAAGTAGGAACTCCCAAACTGAGGCCTCGCCAGGGACATAATATACAGACCGAGAGACACCACAGTAAAACAGAGAGCTATTTAAACATAGAGACGCGACACATAGCAATATGCATGGCACACACACGCAGACCCACATATGCTCTATACAGAAAGGACGGAGCGGCCGCTCCATCTACATAGCCACCAAGGGGACGAGTGACTGCACTCCACATACCACACACGGTACCACATTCCGCGCTGCCACGGAATCGACGGACCGAATCTGGTCGGACAGATAACCAGACTCCCCCACAGGCATAGGACAAAACAGCCCCCAACTGGTAGGGGACACATCACTCCTGACACCGACACAGGCACCCCACTCGGGGTGACCTAGGGACCGGTAAATCGGGACGCTTGTCCGATATCCTAGACTTAACAGACCTAACCGACAGTAAACACAGATACAGCTCCATTCTGAACCCAGACGCACCACCGACAGCACGTAGTGACACACGTACACACAAGGCTAGCCCACTTCGCTCCCTGGACCTCGCCCGGACGATGCCAACACCGGGACCGGGCGGATACGCTAGGGAGGACTTATGTATGGTCTCCTACAACGTCCGCGGCCTGAACGTTAGGGAGAAACGCTCCAGACTACTGCGCGACCTGAAACACTACAAAGCCTCGATAGCGTTCCTCCAGGAAACGCACTTCCAGGAAGGCAGGGCACCAGCCTTGAAGGATCGCAACTATCCAATGGGATATTTCAGCCACAACCCAAACCGACGCTCGCAGGGAGTATGCATCCTCTTCTCCCGCCATGTCCCGTACGTTGAGCAAGCCACCGTAAGATGCAAACAAGGCAGGTACCTCTTCACGAAAGGCACAATTCTAGACCAAACGTACACGTTCGCTAATGTGTACGCTCCGAACACGAAACAATACCACTTCCTACGTGCCGCATTAAACACCCTGATGAAATTCGCGGAGGGCACCTTGATCATGGGCGGAGATCTTAACCTGGCGATCCATCCGGACCAGGACTCGACGGCCTCGCATGGGAACACACCATACAACAGGCACGCCAACACACTTCGCCTCCTACACCTCCACCAGCTGGCGGACTGCTGGCGGGCGCTACACCCCTCCACCAGGGATTACACGTTCTATTCAACGACACACTCGACCTATACAAGACTGGATTACTTCCTGATGCCTCACCGCAACCTAGCCCTGCTCAGTGCCGCAGAAATCCTACCGATGACATGGTCGGACCACAGCCCAATCCGCATACGGATGAAGTCACCGCTACACAGACCCAGACAAATGTCATGGCGATTGAATGAATCACTGCTCTCAGACATCACGGTTGTAGACCAGATGCATCAACACATCCAGGAGTACTTCGAGGACAACGAGACAGACAAAGTCACCCCACTGACGTGCTGGGAAGCGCACAAAACAGTTATCCGGGGCCGGCTCATCGCGATATGTGCGACCCATAAGAAGAGGGCGATACAGACGATACATGAACTCAGCGCGGCAATTGAGATCTTAGAGGCCAGACACAAACGCACCCTAGACGCGACGACATACGAAGAACTCCAGACCAAGCGGTCCCAACTCACCACACACCTGAACCGCGCAATCCAACGTTCGTACCAACATTACAAACATATGATCCATGAACACGGGGACAAATGCGGGAGACTGTTAGCGAATCTCCTGAAGCAACGCAGGAGCCAGCTGTATATACCGAAAATCAAAGATGCACAACAACACCTCAGACACCTACCGGAACAGATTTCGACAGCGTTCCATGCGTACTACCAAAACCTATACAGTCTCCGACATACAGATCCGGAGCATCCGAGGCCCCAAAAATTGGAAGACATCCGCAGATACCTAGCTGCGGCAGACATACCAGGAATAGGGGAAGTAGACCAGGAAGCACTAGAAGCTCCTATAACCCCAGAGGAGTTAGCGCAAGCCATCAAAAAAGCGAAAACGGGCAGAGCACCGGGACCGGATGGCCTACCCCTCCAATACTACAAAACCTTCGCTGGAGCCTTATTACCGAAACTCATTGCTGCGCTGAATTCAGTCCAGGACGGGGCCACACCAACGGCCCAATTCACCTCAGCAAACATTACCCTTCTTCCAAAGGAAGATAAGGACCGGACACTATGCCCCAGCTACCGCCCGATCTCCGTTCTGAATACGGACCTCAAACTGCTAGCGAGCGTGATGGCGGCACGCCTGGCACCGCTGCTGCCCACCGTGATCCACCCGGATCAAACGGGCTTCATACCAGGCAGGGAGGTGCGGGACAACACCATCAGAGCCCTGAACCTCATAGTCCACGCGAAAGCACAGAAGGCCCCAACTCTACTCCTGTCCACAGACGCAGAGAAAGCGTTCGATAGGGTGGACTGGGACCTGATGTTCGAAACGCTCCGCTCCCTAGGCATCGGGCCCAAGTACATGTCCTGGGTGCAGACGCTGTACACTAACCCAACGGCGCGCATCCGGATCAATGGCGCACTGACAGACCCGTTTCAGATTCACAACGGCACAAGGCAGGGGTGCCCGCTCTCGCCCATACTTTTTGCCCTGACGCTGGAACCCTTTCGCAACAGGATCAGACGCAACACGGAAATCCGAGGACTGATGGTCGGAGAAGTACATCACAAAACTCTGGCCTACGCGGATGACATGCTGTTCGTGGTCACGTACCCGGAGACCTCCCTACAGGCTATTCAGATGGAATTTGACATGTACGGCAGCATCTCGAATCTCCGCATTAACTACGCGAAATCGGAGATACTGAACATAACCGCTAACCAAACTCTCAAACGCACGATCCAAACACAACACGCGTATCGCTGGTGTACACACCGTATGAAATATCTAGGGATATGGCTAACGCCTAACCCGTCGGACCTCTACACCCACAACTACCTCCCAATGCTGAGGAAGGCGACAGAGGAACTGCACAGATGGGGAACCTACTACATATCCTGGCTGGGTAGAGTGAATGCGGTGAAAATGACATTACTGCCGCAACTACTCTTTATATTTCAAACGGTACCCATCAAAGTCCCACGGACGTTCTTCCTGGCGCTCAAGAAGGAGGTCCGCACCTTTATCTGGAAGGGCAGGTCCCCACGCATAGCACACTCCCAACTGATCCTGCCCAAGCTCAAAGGGGGCCTTGCACTCCCAGACTTTGAAAAGTACTACCACGCGACACACATCAACAGAGTCCTCAGCTGGTCGATAGCTAGCGGCACCAAACAGTGGACACAACTAGAAGCAGACATAATCAGGTGCAACCTCAGGTCCCTACCGTGGATCCCTAAGTCAGCATATGGAAGCAAACGCATCACAAACCCATTTGTGGCAGCGACCATGCAGGTGTGGCACGGGCAGGGCACGAAACAATATCTGACTACGGACCCAGGCCCACTCCTGCCCCTGAAGGGAAACCCGGACTTCCCGGCTGGAGAATACGGCCCAACAATAGGCCTGGCAAGACACAATACGGTGCCTCGCATAAGAGATGTACTCCGCCAACCATTCAACATTCGACCACTGGGAGAACTATACCCGGATAGACCGCACACATTCGCACACGCCCTAGCAAAAGCACAAATTGCTCAATACGCTAGATCCATCCCGCAAAAACCTTCCCTCCTGAGGGACTTGACGCAATTTGAGCTCCTATGCACGCAAGACAGGGAACCACCTCGAGCCGTTTCGCAAATCTACACTACCCTTGTCGCGAGTAGATACTTGCTGGCACCACCATGCATCGGAAAATGGGAGGAAGACCTTGAGGAAACAATGACAGACGCGGACTGGGACAAAAGCATTAACCTGATACAAAAGACACCGAGTTCGGCACGCTCCCAAGAAAACTCCTACAAGATCCTCACCAGATGGTACCTGACGCCGACGACGCTACACGCAAGAAATCCTGACCTCCAGGACACATGCTGGCGCTGTGGGGAGGAAGCAGGAACGTTTATACATCTATGGTGGACATGCACCCGCATCAGACCGTTCTGGGACAGGATCCGGACAATAATACACAAGGTCACGGAGGAGCTCCTACCACAGTCCCCGGCTGCATTCCTCCTGCATCACACTACCATGGCGATACAAACATACAAGAGATCGGTTATCCCTCGACTCCTGAACGCAGCCAAGGTGACCATAACTAATTTCTGGAAACAGACAAATACCCCCCCCATAACAAGATGGTTAGAGGAGGTGGAAGCCACAAAGTCATTCGAGGATATGAAAGCAGACACCCCGAACCTCAGAGACCGTCATAACAAACGCTGGTTCCACTGGACGAGGCTAACTACATCGGACTCCTTCAGGCACCACCTAAGCACTCCGTAACCAGAGGCAGGTTTAGGCGGCCAGGAGACACAAGGAAGGCGAAAGGAGGCCGGCGAGACGCAGCGGCTTGGGCGGGAGACAGGGGGCGAACCACAAAACGTCTGGCCCACCAGACCATATCACATACACAGACACCCACCCGCTACAGCACCTACCACAACCAACTACACAGACCGTGACACCCACGGACAAGGCGACGCACTCACGACATACACAAGACCTCAGGCCAGCCCACGTCTGCACATGGGGATGACCGGACAGATGACCCTCACGCAAACAATGGACCGCTAACACACCTCATTGGACCATACCCATGACCCAACAAGGTGCAGTACCCTGTCCCAGGACATATATAACGTGTACGGAGTATGAAGGCAGGGGGTCGACCAGATAAGAGAGTCAAGACGACAATGACGAAGTTGCTGACAAAATTAGCAATGGAGCGAGCACACAGGACTGTTTGTTAGAACTGAAGCATAGACACTCCGATCTAACCCACCAGCGGACCTCTTAGGGGCCTACTAGCACCTAGAAGACGTTCGGCTGGAATAGTTACAAAGCCAAATGCTACACAATCCTAGACTGGAATATAGGACCCCTGCGCAGGCCATAACTTATAAACTCGATCAAGAGACCATAACTAGACCTCTGCGCAGGCACTGACCCGCTAAGCAACCATTACATTAGCAGTGCAAATAATTAGGAATTTATTACTCGCGCACAACAGCTCGGAGAATAGGATTCGAAATAACGAACTGCGAACACAACAGCTACACCATATAGCCCCCTGCACAGGCAATCATATGCATACACGGCTTCTAACCGCAATACACGCTCATGCGTAAGCAACCTCAAGCCTTGGCGTCCTACACAGCAGCCAGATTCACGTATCACTGAGGCGAACACAATAGACATTTCCGAAACAGAACAAACACATGAACATTACGAACCGGATCACGCAAAGCACTTACACATACCAACACACGCGCAAAGCAATGCGCACACCAGCCACTGCGATGAGATTACATAAACCGGTTAACATAACAAACCTACAAAAACAGACCCACGTACTGCAATGAGAGGGTACCTCAGACCTATCCTTACATTAAAATATGTATGGGTGCTGAATCTTAACTACCACGTTCTTGTTTACTGTTGACATGTATTTGCACTATATCTGTTTACTTGCAGTTCTAAGACAGACAATTATTGCTTAATTGCTAGAAAATGCGTATGACACTTGTCATAGTGCCAACCTACACAGGGCAACTCACGCCGCAATGCTTGTAAGTTTAACCCTGCAGTTTGTTTAAATGCGATTCCATGTATTCACCGAATTCGCCTCTGCGCAGGCGGTATTATGCATTTCTCCTCTTCTACTGATAATTAAGCCTCTGCGTAGGCTACTAATTGCCTTATTGGAAGTTACTGCATAAGCCCCTGCGAGGGCATCCACTTGCCTTACTATGACTCAATTCGAAATACACGCATATGTTATGAAACAATAAAAATATTTAAAACAAAGTGGGATACTTAGTTTTTGTTTGGGAATTAGGGTTGCATATGGTTAGGAATGATAACATATAAAGAATGATACCACACTCAATATAATTTAATTACTGTATATACTCGAGTATAAGCCGAGTTTTTCAGCACATTTTTTGTGCTGAAAAAACAGAACTCGGCTTATACTCGAGTCAATAGTCTGTATTATGGCAATTTGCATTGCCATAATACAGACTGAGGGAGAGGGGGCTGGCAGAGATCTTACTTACCCGTCCTGCAGCTCCTGTCAGCTCCCTCCTCCTCTGCGCCGTCCGTTCAGCACCTCGGTCAGCTCCCAGTGTAAATCTCGCGGCTCTCGCGAGACTTACAGTGTGAGCTGACAGAAGAGCTGAACGGACGGCGCGGAGGAGGAGGGAGCTGACAGGAGCTGCAGGACGGGTAAGTAAGATCTCTGCCAGCCCCCACAGCCCCCCCCACTGAACTGCCAAAGCCACTGGACCACCAGGGAAGGAGCCCCCCCTCCCTGGCACGCTAGCAAGCAGGGAGGGGGGATGAAAATAAAAAATAATAATAAGAAATAATAATGAAAAAAATATAAATAATAATATAAAATAATAACAAATAATAATAAACAAAATAATAAAATTGCCAACCCCCCCACCACTGCAACACACACACACACACACACACACACTGCACGCATACACACACTGCACTCATACACACACACACTGCACACATACACATACACACACACTGCACTCATACACATACACACACACTGCACTCCTACACACACACTGCACTCATACACACACACACTGCACTCATACACACACACTGCATTCATACACACACTGCATTCATACACACACACACTGCACTCATACACACACACTGCACACATACACACCCACTGCACACATACACTGCACTCATACACACACTGCACTCATACACACACACACTGCACCCATACACGCACACTGCACACATACACACACACTGCACACATACACTGCAATCATACACACACTGCACTCATACACACACACACTGCATTCATACACACACACACTGCACTTATACACACACACTGCACACATACACACACACACACACACACACACGCTGCACACATACACACGCTGCACTCATACACACGCTGCACTCATACACACGCTGCAATCATATACACACACTGCATTCATACACACACACTGCATTCATTATACACACACTGCATTCATTATACACACACTGTAAATAAATATTCAATTAATATATTTTTTTTAGGATCTAATTTTATTTAGAAATTTACCAGTAGCTGCTGCATTTCTCACCCTAGTCTTATACTCGAGTCAATAAGTTTTCCCAGTTTTTTGGGGTAAAATTAGGGGCCTCGGCTTATATTCAGGTCGGCTTATACTCGAGTATATACGGTATCAAACAGTGGTAATGAATCTTATTTTATTTATGTAAATATATTGCCATAAGGTTGGAGAGCGCAAATGCTAAATGTCTGTAATATCAGACTGAGTAATCAACACAATTTATTGAAAGTTCAAATACTCTTATTCCCTCAATCAACACCTAGCGAGTATATACACAAATAAAGCAAAAAACATGCACAGTGTATACTATTTTATTACAGCTGAGTACTACTAAATTGCTTTACAGTAAGTCTCAAAATATTCTATGTGAGAGGGTACCTACTATTTTTTTTAAAATTATATTCATTTATGTAGTATGTAATAGTAGTAATCATGTAGTATGTATGTATGTATGTATGTATGGACTGATGAGTTTCTAACATGCCCAAAAATGCATCACATGGTCAGACTCTGATGCATAAATTATCTAATCATAACTAAGATGGGCATGTTCTTAATTTGTGTTCCACATTTTCCTCAGAGTTCAATGAATTAGAGGGATTGGAGGAAATACATAACCAAAGTTTAAATTCCAGACTTGTTTCATGGCATCCTCGGCTTCTGCTTGGAGATTAAACTTACAAGAGAAAAATCTTGGAACCTGTTCATTGTTGGAAGAAACCATTACATCTATTTGAGGCATCCTACATTTTCTGACTATTTGAAGAAAATTCCACCTTTGGGGGCTAATCTCCAGGATTCAGAAACTACCTGCTGAGGAACTCTGACAATGCATTCTCTTTCCCTGGAAGGTAAACTGCCTTCAGACCTTGAAGATGTAGTTGAGCCCAAAACATTATCAGTCTTAGCTCTTTTATAAGATTGCTACTCCTGGCTTCTCCCTGGTCATTTTTATATGAAGCTAAAGTGCAGTTGTTGGTCTTAATCAGAACCCAAAGTCCCTTCATTATTGAAGCCACACTTACCAAGGCCTTGAAAACAGCCCTCAATTCCATGAGATTCAAATGAAGATCTTGAATCTAAGTTGTCCAAACTCCCTGTGTTATTAGGTCTTGGCAGTGCACAGCCCCACCTCTCCTTCTGACCTCTAGAGAAAATCCTAGTTTCAAATAGTGTTCTGCCAACCACTACTGGAGGTACAGTTTGTAGTCGTATTAGTCCAGGGCTGCAGCATTCAAGGCAGAGGTAAATGTAGTGTTATATGTGGAGATGTCCATTGAGGGACAGGAGAGGGAAGGGATGGATAGCATTTGTGAATCAGTATTGGAATTTTCCCACGCTGTGTAATTTGACTCATAACACGCTGTGTAAAATGACACAGAGCACTCTGATTGGTGGATTTCAAACCAACCAATCAGAGTGATGTGACAGGTAAATGTAGAGACTTACCTGTGAGTCTCTTCATTTACCTGTCAGAGCACTCTGATTGGATGGCTTAAACCCACCAATCAGAGTGCTCTGAGCCTAATTTCAGGGCTTTTTTCTTTTTTTTTTTTTTAATTGAGTCGGTTATCATGGCTTTTTATTTGGCCTTTTTGGGGCTGAAAAAATAAGATTTTAGAAGAAAGAAAACATCAAATGGTAAGTTTTTTGTTTTTGTTTTTGTTATCAAGGAGATAAACAGATATGGAGAAGAGCAGGTCAAAGTGCATAGAAAGTGCGAAGAGGGGATGTCTGGCTCTGCAGTGCAGTTCCCAGCTTTTGCAGATCCAGAGACAATTGTTGCAGTAGATTTTCTGAGTGGGAGCAGATCAGGAAGGAAGGATCACCCCAGAAAGTATTGGGCAAGGAAGAGCTAAAGACCAGGAAAGCCGCAGAGTCACTGCGTTGCTCTGTGGAAAAATACAATGCTGTACGCAAGGAGTTTGAAGAGATGTTGCAGTCTGCGCAGGTATTCCAGGACACAGGGGCTACTCATCTCAGACATATGAAGCGACTTGTTACAGCATACTCTCACTCGGTGAAAGGCACTCATGTGCAAATTGGTCAGGTTCAAGAATTTAAACACCATATGGAAAATGTAGCTATAGAAAAACTGATCAAAAGGTTTGCAGAAACCAATGGTACTGGAATAGACCATCCAGAGGCTGTGGAGTTTGAAGGTTTTCGCCTCCTCACGTCTATAGAAGGTGTAAAGCATACATGGTCAAAACCTTTTTGTATTCAAGGTTTGAGCCAGAAAGAGAAAGACACTCACCCTGTGGAATCCTCTGAGCCAGAATGTGTGGAGATTCCTGATGTATATGATGAGGGTTTTACAATCTGCCCAGAAGAAAATGCAACCATCTTGGCTGTTCACTGCTGATCCTCAAGTGACTCTGATTTTGACGATGATGATGAGCCTCTGCAAATCACGATCAAGCCCCCTCAGATTGGAGACTGTGAAGGGGACCAGGAAGCTGAGATGCAGAGGCTACGAGACACAGTGGAATGTCTGAAACAACCACCAACAGCTGGGGTGTCTTTTCGGCAACAAACTACACAGACAACAGTGGGTGTAGCAGATACTAATGAAGACTCCCAAAGACTTGCTCAAACAGATAAAACTGCTGTAAATTACTCCAACACTTAATTCCCAGCAGTTGTGATGCAGGTTTAGTGAGCCGATTCCTCCCGTCGCAGGCTCTACTGGAATCTGCTTTTGAGCCAGACCGGTTCACAGGGTGTCCTGCATACAATTTCACCTCCAGCCCATCTCCATTTTCTTCCTCCTCCCCTGGACTGTTACCAGATTCTAAACTCCTCAGGATGACTCTTCACCTGGTGATTCTCTTCTAGGTCCCACTTCTTGCTCAGATTCTCCAGCAGATCTCACTACTGTTATGACATCTGAAACACAAACCTCTGAAAGCAGAGCAGCCATGGAATGAAAAAATAACAGCCCCTAGTCCTCCAGTTATACCAAAGCTGGGAAACATGGAATCCTCATCTCCTAAACCTGATGCATGGGACTCTTCAAGCCTTCATGCCCCTTTTTGTTCTCTCGCTCAGCCCTCAGTCACAGCACCTTATCTTCCTAGGAGCAGTAACCTGAATATTCCTATGAATCAGTCCCTGTTGACCACAAACTTACTGTCTTATTCACTCAATGATTGTGTTGTCTTCTCTCCTCCATCCGTAGGAGCTGGAATATCCTTTGGATTATCACATGGACCCAGTCCTATTATTCTAGGATCTCAGGAATCACTCCCAATGGCTGCTGCATTTACCGAATATGTTCATGCTGCCTTTGAAGGGGGAACTTAGAGGGATCTGAGATTAAAATATCAGGAGAGCTCACAATGTCCTTTCCAGAAGGAATACTCAGTATTTGTGGGCAGTACTCAACCCCCAGTGGTTAGTTTTCGGCTGGTTCACACTTCTCAGAGTGGCCCAGGGATATTAGGGATTTCTGGCTAAACATACCAAGGCTTACTTGTTATCTGCAGAACCTAGCAGAGCAGACAACTACTCCATGTTATGTTGCTAAAATATCAGGTGTTTAAGTCAGGCCTTTCTGCTGCACCACTGCATCTTTCCTCCTCTTGGATTTGTAGCCCCTCATCCTCTGAGTTTTGTCTGTAGTGCAGAATATATAAAAAAGGTATATCCACCAAATCAAAGTCCAAATAGGGTAATATGTAAAATACACTTAATGAGTGAAATTTCAAGGTTTAACTCACAAATACAGGCTCATCTCAAACTGATGATATTTACAGTGATGTTAATTCCCAGAAAGTGCATGTAAGAGAAAACAGTGGAGAAATATATTGCAACACTGTCACATACTGAGCAAGTTGCTTTATTGTACGCACTTACAAGATAAATGATAATAAAAATACCATCAGCAGAATCTCTGAAGTCACTGGATCAATGGTAACGTGCAGGTGCTAGTTAAACATGATCTTCCCAAACATCAGATGGAAAATGCAAAAAAATGGCATCAATATGTAATAAAAACAATCAATAAAATACATATGACAAACCCAACATGTTTGTCTCATTTGAGGCTTCCTCAGGGTTATTAAAAATCAACATGTCCAAAAAACAAGTGAGTACAAAATCCTACATGAAAACATTCTTTTAACTGTATTGAAGTCTGCCTCCGGACTGCCGCCAGCCAATCCGGGTTCTTTACAAACAGCTGTGCCTGTTTCTAATCTTCTTTTTCCATATATTCCGCGCCAAAGTGGGGGGTCCTTCCATTTAGAATGCTTTGTAGAACTCACGTGCATTCCACCAGTGTCTACGTGTTCTCCTCACGTCCATGCATCATCATGGAACCAGACGCACCCATTGAATGCACAGACGCTCCACCGACGATCCCCAGCTCTTCCGGAATAGTAACATGTTTGGGTTGGAATGCATATGCGTTCCAAATCATGTTCACTTCATTCTGGAGTTCAAAAAGCTTTAACCAGTTCTCTGAAAAAGTCCAGGATATAATACAGTATAAAAAAGAGAGATGACAAGTATGCAATTAAAAGAGGAGAGTGAATAATTAAAAAATAAAAAACCTGTATATGGAATCAAATAATGTATATACAATATACGTAATATAGAGTGCATTAAAATATGTTATATCTTAAAAAGAGTAAAAACAAAAAAGTACAAAATGTAGCAATGTATCACAATAGAATAATCAATAATAGTAAAACACATATGAAACGTACAAGAAAATGAGAGAGGGAATACTGGTATAGCAAATTATAAAATAAACATTTAAAATATAAATACAATAAAAAACATATTAAATGGAAATCAACTTTCAATCCCTTAGGTTGCAACATCTGTTGATTATGAATCCAGTATCCCTCTATTCTTCTAAATGTCATAACTAGAACCCCCCTCTTTTGTCCAATTTTACTTGTTCAATAATAATAAAAATTAAAGTGCTGGGGTTAAAAGTTGGAGAACACTTACAATGCATGGGAACTGAATGGGATGTAATGCATTTTCTAATATTATTCTGGTGTTCTATAAATCTGACCTTTGCCGGTCTCCTCATTCTTCACACATACTGTGTACCACACCCACATGTAAGCAGGTACACAACATATGTGGAGGAACAGGAGACAAGGCCCTCGATTTTAAAAGGTCTCTTGTGTGGACGTGCTTTGAAAGGAGTGAGTCACTCTGGGTAAAAATTTACAAGCCTTACAGTGACCACAAACATAAAAACCCTCTCTGTTATGAGAAATTAAGGAGCCCCTCTGATTTTTATTTCGGAAAGTGCTTGGTGCTAGGTCTTTCTTTAACTTTTTCCTTTTCTAAAAATTACACTTGGGTTTTGGGGTAGTACTGAACCTAACAAATTATCCTCCTGTGATATTGGCCAGTATTTTTTAACAATGAGATTCATTTGGAAGGCTCTGTAATTATATCTAGTGTTAAATGAGAACTTGACTTTCTTATTTTGTTCATTTCATGATTTTGTATCCTTATTAAGAAGAAGTTCTCCTCTTTCTATTATACTTAATTCATTAGCCGAGTAACCTTTTTCTACAAATTTGTTAGTCAAATAGGATGCCTGTTCTAAAAATCTGGTTCTATCAGTGCAATTACGCCTCAGTTGGATGAATTGACTCTTGGGTACAATAGACAACCATCTAGGATTATGTCCACTAGTAACCTCAATACAACTATTGGTGTTGGTTGGCTTAAAATATGTAATGGTTTTAATATTTAAATTATCAATATAAATGGTAAAGTCTAAAAAATTAATCTTATGTAATTAATATAATCAATAAAAGTCTTAAAATTAGTTCCCTTCTAAATAACTAAAATGTACTTTATACAGGGCCGACAGAGAACCAAGTTCACCCCACAATGATTATTGTTTCAAATTAATGTTCTCTCCCAATAATCCATAAAAATATTCTCATAACTTGGAGTGAATTTTGGTTCCCATGGCATTGCCCTTTATTTGTAAGAAAAAAATCCCCATTAAAACGGAAAAAAATGTGGTTAAGAATAAGTTTAATAGGTTGAATAAATATGGGATTTGAAATTGGCATCTAAGTATTCATCCCGATCTAAATTGCTTTTAACTGCTGAAAGTCCTTGTTGGTGATCAATAACTGTAAACAGTGAGCTTACATCGAAAGTAGCCTACAGATACTCTTGCCTCCACTCTATAGAGTCTAATTATTGTAACAAATGTTTCATATTTTTAAGATACGACTGGGTTGACTGAGCATATTTTTGTAAAAAATGGTTGATGAGCTCAGATAATTTAGAAGTAAGTGATGTCTGGAGTACAAGCAGAACGGGACTGACCTGTGTGACCTTCAAATTATGCTTCCCCTAGTAAAACCTTTGTCCAACCTGCAACTCAATCCTCCAGCTTCCCCTAGTAAAACCTTTGTCCAACCTGCGATTCAACCCTCCAGTTGATCTGGCAGATTCCACAAATATCATCCAATTAAGTATTAGTAAATTTTGCCCCTATTCGCTATACCACTGTTTAAAGAATCCACCAATCAGAGTGCTCTGTGTCATTTTACACAGCGTGGGAAAGTTCTTTGGAATTTTACTCATAACTCTCTGATTGGTTACTTAATCCACCAGAGGGTTATGAGTCAAATTACACAGCGTGGGAAAATTCCAAAGAACTTTCCCACGCTGTGTAAAATGACACAGAGCACTCTGATTGGTGGATTTCAAACCATCCAATCAGAGTGCTGTGATAGGTAAATGTAGAGATTTACCTGTCAGTCTCTTCATTTACCTGTCAGAGCACTCTGATTGCATGGCTTGAACCCACCAATCAGAGTGCTCTGAGCCTAATTGCAGGGCGGGGCAAGGCTTTATAAGCCTTCCCCCACCCTGCAGAGCTCAGTCTGCGCGGAGCGCTCGCCGCGTGAAGATGGATTTTTTTTTTGCGCTCGTTTAAAAAAAAAAAAAACATTTTATAATTGCGTCGGTTATTATGGTTTTTTATTTGGCCTTTTTTGAGGCTGAAAAAAGAAGATTTTAGAATAAAGAAAACATTGAATGTTAAGGTTTTTTTTTTACATGTACTTAGTTAAAGGTACCCCCTCATTATTTTTAGGGTGAGGGGGGTAGGTAGGGGTGAATTTTTTTTGGGGGGGGAGGTGGTGACTAGGAGTTTGGGGACTCCTAGTCACCTGGGAGGGGGGTTAACTTTTTTTAGGGCACCCACCCGCCACTTAGGGGTGGGGGCGGGGGGGGAGAACAATAGGTCCACACCCTATTGGTATTTAGGGCCCCCACCCGCCGCTCAGGGGTGGGGCCCAGGGGGAGGACATTAGGTCCTCCCCTTATTCCAATTTAGGGCCCCCACCCACCGCTTAGGGGTGGGAGCCAGGGGGGAGGACATTAGGCCCCCCCTTAATAGTATTTAGGGCCACCACCCACCGCTCAGGGGTGGGGGCCAGGGAGGAAGACATTAGGTCCCCCCCCTATTCTGATTTAGGGCCCCCACCCACCGCTCAGGGGTGTGGGCCTGGGGGGAGGACAATAGGTCCCCTCCCAATTATTTTACATTAGTACCCCCAATCGCCGCTCAGGGGTGGGGGCCGTGGGGGCAATAGGTCCCCCCTCCTTTATTTTACATTAGGGCCCCCACCCGCCCCTCGGGGGGGGGGACGGGGGGCAATAGGGGGGGACCTTCTTATTAATAAGGGGGACCTTATTTTTATTTATTTTTTTACAGTGAGCAGCCACAGGCTGCTCACTGTTTAATAGACATGCCCCTACTCGGTATACCGCTATACTTAGTATTAGTAAATTTGGCTGAAAGACCAATTTAGGTCTTTCAGCCTTTTAGTAGATAGCTCCCTAATACCGTGGGAATTCGGGAGTTATCTATTTATTCATTCCTGTCATTACATTGACTGGCTAAGTAACTTACATTTTATATGAATGTATGTTACTTGATTGTTGTGTTGCAAATGCTTACAGCTGAATCCTGACTATGTTTGTATACTTTTTATTTAAAATTGTTTACAATGTAACATTCTTCTTCTTTCACTGGGTAAGTATATTAGTACTTAGGCAATACTGTGCTTCGGAACTTCGGAACTTCGACACTTCGGAAAATCAGTAATTTCGGAACTTCGGGACCTCGGCAATTCGGGACTTCGGCAATTTGGACATTGGTAAGTACCCGAATGTCCAAATTGCCTGAAATTCGTCCGAATTCATATTCGGACCGAAACAAATTGCACATGTCTACTAAAGATGTGTGGCTTCTTAAATACCTACAGGCTAGTAGTAAGTCTAAAGTAAGAAGTAGATCATTCTATAGGAGTGATTTTGCAGATAAGAATTAGTAACATGTGAATGAACAGAAGGCATGTGAAGGTCACTCGCAGAACAAAGAGAAGATAATTTTGCCAATTAAAGATGACATGTAAAAAAGAGTGGAATTGTTGAGTGGTTTGAGTTGTGTCAAAAATACATCATATACATGTCAGTGTCATACAAATCGGATAGATAGAGAGATAGATAGAGATATATTTACATATATATCTATAGATATCTATATATATCTATCTATATATATATATATATATATATTATATATATATTGCAGTTTGTACACATATAGCAAAAATGCAAAACAATGTCTTTACTTTGCACAAAAGCTATTATTATGAAAGGGTTAACATCTAAACTAAAAAAGTGATGATCTTAAACAGTTACATTAAAAAACTGCGAGAACAATATTTCAGCAAGGTACTTAATAAGCTGCATCATATATTATATATTCATTTCACAGTGCTTCACATTTTTCATCTATGCTGTTATTAGCATTTCTCAATTATAATGGTTGCATAATTAAACCATAATTGGACATTTAAACTAATGCATATTCATAGGGATGCAGATATAACAAAACAAAATATATTAACCTGGGGATATATAGACAGAGTAAGATGTTTTCCACCAGATTTTTTTGATGGCTGAAGCACTGCCTTATCAAAACGGGAAATGTACTTTGCATAATATTGTTGAAACATAGAAGATAAATATAGAAAATGGTACCGCGAGTGAGTAATATTTTTTGCAATGAAAAAGTGTCATAATTCCAAAGGAAATACAATTTCAATATTTAAATAAATTATATTTAATAAAAATATAAAAATAACTTCAGCATTTATATTTTTTATCAGTATATCTAAAACGTTAGTTCTGGAGTTCTGAGTCCGCTTCCTGCAAGTGTCACGGAACTCCTCAGGCAAACGTACGGACAGGAGGAATTGAATTTTGATGGAAATTAGGTTGTGTTTTGGACTTGTTTGGAGCTGTGTACTTACAACTTAAATGTAAGGGTTTTTTTAGTTTTTTTTTTTAATAATATCCACAAATGGTATAACACTATTGGAGCCTCCTTCCGTTCTCTCTATATATTGGTTTATAGATAAAGATCAACCTATGAAGTAGAAATGGAGTGATACATCCCTTAGTAGAGATGTCCTGAACAGTTCGCCAGGAACTGTTCGCCGGCGAACATAGCTTGTTCGCGGTTGCCGCGGCGGGTGAACATATGCGATGTTCGGTCCGCCCCCTATTCGTCATGGAGGTGGGAGGGTCTGGGAGGGAGGGTCTGCTGCTGATTGGCTGGAATGTGTCTTCTGACTGTGAGGTACAGGGTCAAAGTTTACTCAATGATGGCGAATAGGGGGGTGGACCAAACACCACATATGTTCGCCCGCTGCGGCGACCGTGAACAAGCTATGTTCGACGGTGAATAGTTCCCTTAGAGATGTTAAATTGATATACCAGAACTGGGGGGTTGAAGTGGCTCTGGGATCCATGAGTGTATTTCCTTTGAGAAGTTTTTAAAGAGCAATTCAATTATACACTCTGCACTAACAGGTGTTATTTTTTCACAGATTTTGATCAAACATGTTTGAAAAATGTTCATACATTAAATATAAGGATTAAAATAGGCACCTGTATTATTTAGGAACTGCAAGTGGTTGCTGCTGTGCAAAACATTATATGCACTTTCATTTATAGCACTTTCAAATGAATATGTAAAGTGCCCTAGTACTTTTCTGGATTATATCTAAAAGGTTATATGTTAAAAGCTTAACTTTTTCTTTGTGGAAATATATTGTTTTTATTGAGGTTTTCATACATATTAAGAAACAATACATTGCGTCAAGTGAGCATAAAGACTTCTAGTACATTATTCTTACAATAAAATATAAAATGAGGATGCTGTAGAACGAAGTAGTCATACGCCATGAGTATGGAGCACAATGAACTGGTGCATCCCTTCACTTCAGGCACTTATGTTAGTAGAAGTGTAACGGGGTTGATATACCACTTAGATTGCATTCCACTTAGGTCGCTTCTTGGATGCATCGTCAACTGGCGTATGCATGTGCCCCATCCCATGATATAGAGAAGCCATTTTATTTTAAACCATATGTAACATGAAAGAAACAGTACATAAGAAATAAACTTGGGTTCTCAACTAATCTAACATACTATATACTCTGCATGGTTTGTGATCTTCGCATTAGCGTCAGACACATTGTATATCTAGCTGTCATTGAGGGATTCCAATCACCTACTAAGGCAGAAGGTGTTATCAGATTACCTGTCATTATGTGCAAGTGATATTGGCCATTCTAGCATCGGTCCAGCTGGTCCACATTTGGGTATGTGGACTCAGTGTCCTTAGTACTTTGTGCGCCATTAGTTCATTCTCTACTTCGTGTAAAATATCTTTTACGGATGGCAAGGTTGTACTCTTCCAATATGATGACATTTTAGACATGGTAGCCGTGAGGAAATTAATAATGACCACTCTATGTGGTTCCTCTGCCAGATTGGGTATTAGGTGTAGCAGAAGGCATTTCGGTTCTAATGGCACCTTATCATTTTGATCATATTTCTAATTTGTAGCCACAGAGCATGCAAAGGGATGCAATCCCAAAATATGTGTAACAGAGATCCTGTTGACACCTCCAGCATCTGGAATTAACCCCCCAAGTATGAATGTCAGCTGTTGAGGTGGAATGATTTCCCCAGATCTTCCTCCCATCACTACATGTATGGTCATTTGACCCTAGTGTGTTCTTCTGTTAATGCCGTATAACAGAGAGACAATGGTTTGGTGTTTTTTGGGAGCTTAAGACATTGTCTGCCAAATAAAGAGAGCTTGTGGGTGTCTACGTAGAGTAGATGTTTAGACAACAGGATATTTTTAATATGCAGGTACGTGAACAGTTCCCTAGTCAAGAGGTGAAATTCTTCCTGTAGTTGTTTAATCCCAGTATCTGTACATAAATCATTAACTGAGGTAACACCTCCCTGGTGCTAAGCCTCTAGATGTAGATCACATGACAAAGATGTTAAAGTTAAAAGTGGGGCCACACCCATTAATCTTTTGGGGTCAAGGAGCGCTGGGGTCCAGCTTTTTAACAGAAAACATGATGTGGATAGTTTGCAGCTTGGGACAGAGAAGGGCGGTATCGATGCCCATAGTAACTGTTCTAACCTTTACGATCGTAGACACGCATTTCCGAATGTAAGCCATATAGGTTGTGTATCCCCTGACATAATGCACATGCCCAGTGACAATACAGATGCCCTGTAGTATGTGCGAATATCGGGGATGCCCAGTCCTCCTTTAAGGCGGTATTGAATCCTTGGCGTTTTTGTGCATAAACTATAGATTGAAATTTCTTTACTAAAGAGTTCAGCAAAGCTATGGGCAGTGTACGAAATAGATATAATATGTGTGGAAGCACCATCATCTTTATTGAGTTCACCCGTCCCAGCCATGATACCTCCAACCCTTCCCATTTATCCCTCTTAACAGTAAATTATATATTAGTCACTAATGGTTTTCTTGTGGCTTTTGTAAGTTTATACCTAAATATGAGAGATTTTTTGCACCAATCATTTGAGTAAGAGCGCTCCTAAGTCAACTTGTCCTCACGGGAGATTCCTATATGTAATGCCTGAGTTTTAGACATATTATTTTTATAAAAAGAGATTTCTCCATATCTCACCAAAAGATCATTTAAATGAGGTAATGAGGTTATTGGTTGAGTATGAGAGTAAAATATGTTCAGTAGTGATGTACCGCACTGTTTGCCGCCAAATAGTTCCCGGCAAACATATCGTGTTCGCATTCGCCACAGCGGGCGAACACATACGCGGTTCGATCCGCCCCCTATTCGTCATCATTGAGCAAACTTTGACCCTGTGCCTCACGGTCAGCAGACACATTCCAGCAAATTAGCAGCAGACCCTCCCTTCCAGACCCTCCCACCTCCTGTACAGCATCCATTTTAGATTCATTCTGAAGCTGCATTCTTAGATAGAGGAGGGAAAGTGTAGCTGCTGCTCATTTGATAGGGAAATTGATAGCTAGGCTAGGGTATTCAGTGTCCACTACAGTCCTGAAGGACTCATCTGATCTCTGCTGTAAGAACAGCACCCCCAAAAGCCCTTTTTATGGCTAGAACATCAGTCTGCTTTTTTTTTTTCTGTGTAATGTAATTGCAGTTGCCTGCCTGCCAGCTTCTGTGTCAGGCTCACAGTGGATACTGGGCCCACTTGCCCAGTGCAACCACTCATATCTGGTGTCACAATAGCTTAAGCTTGACATTTAAAAACAAAAAAAATGTTTTCACTGTAATAGATTGAAGAGCAGTTAGTTGTCTGCCAGCTTCTGTGTCAGGCTCACAGTGGATACTGTGCCCACTTGCCCAGTGCCACCACTCATATCTGGTGTCACAATAGCTTAAGCTTGCATTTAAAAACAAAATTTGTTTTTCACTGTAATAGATTGAATAGCAGTTAGTTGTCTGCAAGCGTCTGGGTGTTAGGCCTTCAGCGTGTACTCTGCCAACCTCTGCAAGTGCACTTTGCCACTCATATCTGGTGTGACTATAGCGTGCCTTTAAAAAGAAAAAAAAGTTTTTCACTGTAAGCTAATAGCAGTCGGTGTCCTTAAAGCGGGTGTCAGACCTTCAGCGTGTACTCTGCCAACCTCTGCCAGTCCACATTGCCACTCATATCTGGTGTCACAATAGCGTGCATTTAAAAACAAAAAACTTTTTTCACTGTTATAGATTAAATAGCAGTTACTTGTCTTCAAGAGGGTGTGTCAGGCCAACAGCGTGTACTCTGCCAACCTCTGCCAGTGCACATTGCCACTCAGTGTCACAATAGCATGCATTTAAAACCAAAAAAACGTTTTTCACTGTTATAGATTGAATAGAAGTTAGTTGTCTTCAAGCGGGTGTGTCAGGCCTACAGCGTGTACTCTGCCAACCTCTGCCACTGCACATATCTGGTCTCACAGTAGCTTGCACGCATAGTACCACTAATCCAAAAAAAAATGACAGGTAGAGGCAGGCCCACAGTCAGGTGTCTGTCAAGGACATGTTTGAGCGTAAGAAGCCAATGTCAGAAAGTCACCCCCTTGCCCAGCGTCTGACAGCTGGCTTGTCCGAACTATTAGCCCGCAAACTTTTACCATACAAGCTGGTGGAGTCTGAGGCGTTCAAAAAATTTGTAGCTATTGGGACACCGCAGTGGAAGGTACCCGGACAAAATGTATTTTCACAAAAGGCAATCCCCAACCTGTACTCGATTGTGCAAAAGGAAGTAATGGCATGTCTGGCACACAGGGTTGGGGCAAGGGTCCATCTGACCACTGATACCTGGTCTGCAAAGCATGGTCAAGGCAGGTATATCACCTACACTGCGCATTGGGTAAACCTGCTGACGGCTGCCAAGCATGGAATGCGTGGCTCTGCAAAGGAGTTGGTGACACCGCGATGACTTGCAGGCAGGCCTGCTGCCACCTCCTCTACTCCTCCTACTCCATCCTCTTCCATAACCTCATCGACTGAGTCCTCTTCTGCTGCTGCATCTTGCTCCACATCAACGGCACCCCCCCAGCTCCCCAGGTACTATTCCACATCCCGGATACGGCAGTGTCACGCCATCTTGGGTTTGACTTGCTTGAAAGCAGAGCGTCACACCGGACAAGAACTCCTGTCCGCCCTGAACGCACAGGTGGAAAAGTGGCTAACTCCGCAGCAACTGGATATCGGCAAAGTGGTTTGTGACAACGGAAAAAATTTGTTGGCGGCATTGAAGTTGGGCAAGTTGACACATGTGCCGTGCATGGCACATGTGTGTAATCTGATCGTACAACGCTTTGTGCATAAGTACACAGGCTTACAAGACGTCCTGAAGCAGGCCAGGAAGGTGTGTGGCCATTTCAGGCGTTCCGACACGGCCATGGCGCACTTTGCAGATATCCAGCGGCGAAACAACATGCCAGTGAGACGCTTGATTTGCGACAGCCCGACACGTTGGAATTCAACACTCCTAATGTTCGACCGCCTGCTCCAACAAGAAAAAGCCGTTAATGAATATTTGTATGACCGGGGTGCTAGGACAGCCTCTGGGGAGCTGGGAATTTTTTTGCCACGTTACTGGACGCTCATGTGCAATGCCTGTAGACTCATGCGCCCTTTTGAGGAGGTGACAAACCTAGTCAGTCTCACCGAAGGCACCATCAGCAACATCATACCATTTGTTTTCTTCCTGGAGCATGCCCTGCGAAGAGTGCTGGATCAGGCCGTAGATGAGCGTGAAGAGGAAGAGTTGTGGTCACCATCACCACCAGAAACAGCCTTATCGGCATCGCTTGCTGGACCTGTGGCAACGCTGGAAGAGGAGTCAGAGGAGGAATGTGGCTTTGAGGAGGAGGAGGAAGACCAACCACAACAGGCATCCCAGGGTGCTCGTTGTCACCTATCTGGTACCCGTGGTGTTGTACATGGCTTGGGGGAAGAACATACCTTCATTGACATCACTGAGGAGGAGGAACGGGAAATGAGTAGCTCGGCATCCAACCTTGTGCAAATGGGGTCTTTCATGCTGTCGTGCCTGTTGTGGGACCCTCGTATAAAAAGGCTGAAGGAGAACGACCTGTACTGGCTGTCCACGCCACTAGACCCCCGGTATAAGCAGAAAGTGGCGGAAATGTTACCGAATTACAACAAGTCGGAAATGATGCAGCATTTGCAAAATAAATTAAAAAGTATGCTTTACACAGCGTATAAGGGTGATGTCACAGCACAACGGGAATCTAACAGGGGAAGAGGTGAAAGTCATCCTCCTCCTCCCACGACCACGCCGACAAGGACAGGACGCTTTAAAGACGTGTTGTTGATGGAGGACATGCGGAGCTTTTTAAGTCCTACGCATCGCCACAGCCCTTCGGGATCCACCCTCAGAGAACGACTCGACCGACAGGTAGCAGACTACCTCGCCTTAACTGCAGATATCGACACTCTGAGGAGCGATGAACCCCTTGACTACTGGGTGTGCAGGCTTGACCTGTGGCCTGAGCTATCCCAATTTGCGATAGAACTTCTGGCCTGTCCTGCTTCAAGTGTCCTGTCAGAAAGGACCTTCAGTGCAGCAGGAGGTATTGTCACTGAGAAGAGAAGTCCCCTAGGTCAAAAATTTCTAGATTACCTCACCTTTATTAAGATGAATGAGGGATGGATCCCGAAGGGACTTACACTGGGCGATACATTCGACTAAAAAAGGCCTGATGAGATGAGCTGCCTTGGGCTAAAAATGGTCCACACGCTGCTGTATTTTAGCTCTGAATGCCGGTTGACTTGCGTGACTTATCCGCCACCAACTAGGGTTCAAGCCGCAATGTTTTAGGGCACTTTCTGCCTGGGAAACAGACATGAATTTTTATGGCCGCTGCTACAGCAGCGGCTGCAACAATACATAATTTTCCAAGCATGTGTACATGCCTAATTTTTCGGCCCTCTGGTGCTGCACTGTGCCTTCAAAAACCAAACCAAAAAAAAGGCACATAACAGGGATTAAACTGATAGGAAAAGTACTACTTAACACACCACTCCTATCTGGTGGCACATTAGATTGCACGGGCATTGCCCCAAATTTGAAGTAGGAGGACCGACCAAGCAACTTTTTCCATCTCCCGGTTCCTAAAATCGATGCCATATACACATCCCCTGATAGGGCGCCAGCTCGTTATTCTCTTGGGCACCAGCTCGTTATTCTATTTTTCACTTCACTAGGGACACTTTACTGCACTATGGGCACTTAGACCCACTCTTTGTCTTGCACACTGTTATTCCTAGCCAGCATCAGTGATAGGAAACCAGGCTGTCATCTAAATGTTTAGATTGAGCTTTAGCTTAGAACACCCTTGAAGGTGTTTAAGGAGATTAGGGCTAGTTTAGAGGATTCTTCTTAGACCTCTCTGAGTCTTTATAGCCCTTCTACCTATCCAGCATTTCTGGAAACTAGCTAAGATAAAGGGTGGCTGTGTGTCTGTGATACATTTAACTTTATATCACCTTATTGACACTTTATCACTCTGGTCTCCATACTCTCTGCCTATACCCATCTATTTAGAGGGAATTTCCTTGCCCCTGCCAATATTATATAATAGGTAATAGTATTACCATTATTACACAATTAGGTCTCTGAGGACAGGTGTCAATCCATATCTGCCAAGTGACCCTATGTAGGGGGAACAGTCTCTATTCTGCTCTGTGTCAGTGTGTATCAGGGATCCTTAGGATAGGTGTCAATCCATATCTGCCAAGTGACCCTATGTAGGGGGAACAGTCTCTATTCTGCTCTGTGTCAGTGTGTATCATGGTCTCTGAGGACAGGTGTCAATCCATATCTGCCAAGTGACCCTATGTAGGGGGAACAGTCTCTATTCTGCTCTGTGTCAGTGTGTATCATGGTCTCTGAGGACAGGTGTCAATCCATATCTGCCAAGTGACCCTATGTAGGGGGAACAGTCTCTATTCTGCTCTGTGTCAGTGTGTATCAGGGATCCTTAGGATAGGTGTCAATCCATATCTGCCAAGTGACCCTATGTAGGAGGAACAGTCCCTATTCTGCTCTGTGTCAGTGTGTTTCAGGGTCTCTGAGGACAGGTGTCAATCCATATGTCAAGGTGTCAATATGTCATATGTCAGGTGTCAATCCATATCCATTGTGATTTAGGAATGTTAGGTTCCAGACTCATTAAAACCAGACTCTGTATCAACTGTGTAATTTTCCATGGGAGTTTTGCCATGGATCCCCCTCCGGCATGCCACAGTCCAGGTGTTAGTCCCCTTGAAACAACTTTTCCATCACTTTTGTGGCCAGCAAGAGTCCCTGTGGGTTTTAAAATTTGCCTGCCCATTGAAGTCAATGGCGGTTCGCCAAGTTCGCCGGTTCGCGAACGTTTGCGGAAGTTCCCGTTCGTCGTTCGCGAACCGAAAAATTTGTGTTCGCAACATCACTAATCTTCAGCGAAGAGAGCCAGTTTCTGTTCTCCCGCTGGGATAGCTAATCCCCTAATGTTTGGGGAATTTTTAATTTGCCTTACTAATGGTTCTAGACATAGTATAAAGATTATAGGGAAAAGTGGGCAGCCTTGGCGAGTGCCATTTGTGATAGGAAATGCTGAGGAAGTAAATCCTGAATTAAAGGTGTTTGCAGTTGGGCAGCTGTACAGGGCTTGGATGCTACAACCAAAGGCTGGAGAAAAGCCCAGCCTGGATAGAGTTGATGCCATGTAGGACCTATTTAGGCAGTCAAATGCTTTTTCAGCATCAAGCGCAAGTACTATCCCCTTCTGTTCACTATGTTTTGCCCATTCTATGAGGTCAATGAAGTAGCGTGTATTGTCTCCCACCTGCTTTCCCGGCACAAAGCCAGCCTTTTCCAGGGAGATTAGGTGAAGTAGCATCAGTTTGCTACGAGTGGTCAACAGTTTTGCGTACATCTTGATGTCCGCATTTAATAGTGATATCGGTCTCAGGTTTGAGCAGGGATTGGGGGGTTTATTCGGTTTGTTAGCCTCTAACATTTCCTGCGGGGCTATTCCTGATGGTTTAATGTGGTTAAATACTGTTCTAAGGTATAGTAGTAAAAACATTGTGGTTTAATGTAGTAATAATTTGTAAGCCCATCAGGATCAGGTGCCTTGTGCTTAGGAGGGTATCTGATAACCTCACGAACTTCATCTTCTGTGAAAGGGCTGTCCAGAATAATTCTCTGGTCATTGGTCCATTTTCGCAGTGGGGTTTGGTCAAGGAAGGAGTCTATATCACTTTGGGAGGGTTGGCATAGTATCGTGTCTAGACTCAAATTGTAAAGCGTGGAGTAATATTTGCTCAATTCCTCAACCATGTCCTGGGGGTTGTATATTCTGTCTCCATTCTTACCAGTCAAGTAAGGGATTTTAGTCTTACAGTTTTTATGCTTTAGCTTACGTGCCTTGTTCCCAAGGTGGTAATAAGTTTGTTTTAGTGATCTCATGTCTTTCTGTGACATGCAGCTCAAGTGTGTGGAGTTTTTGTTGTGTTTGTTTTATTTTGTTAGAGAGGCGTTTAGATGGTTTCTGTTTATTTCGAGAAAACCCTTAATTTCCACAAGCAGGTTCGATTTGTTTTCAACCCATTTGCATTTAGTGAGGGATTCCATTTGGATTAGATGACCGCGTAGTGTTGCCTTGTGTGCTAACCATAGGGTGCAGAGCGGGGTGTCTGTGGGGCCATTGTCTTTAAAGTAGTTAGTGATGGCCAAGCCTAGTCTTGTTATGTTATCCGGTGGTTCCAAAAGAGACTCGTTGAGTCTCCACTTGCCTCTACCACACGCAGGGTTAGGGGTGATCATTTCTACGGTAATAGGGGCATGGTCAGACCATGTCCACTTCCCCACTGATGGACTTTTTGTTGCCTTATCCACGAAACACATATCGATACGTGGGTAGTTCATGTGTACTGGAGAGAAGAATGTGAAATCTTTAGCGGTGAGATATAGGCACTTACAGGTGTCCAATAGGTCATGAGTTTGCAATAGAGTTTGTAGGTGTTGGCTGAGAATTCGAGATTGTGGGTGAGGTGGATTATAGTTGTGTCTCTGGATATCTAGATCAGGATCGAGAGTACAATTAAAATCCCCACATATTATCGTGTGCCCCTTTTTTAGTGTTGCAATTTTCTTGAATGCATTGGTGAGAAACGATCTCTGGGTGTCATTTGAGGTATATAGAATCGCTATCGTGATTATAATGCCATTTAATGTGCCCTAGTATAAGCCGTCTCCATTTCGGGTCTACATACTGTTTTTCTAACTTGAAAGCCTAATCTCTGTGGATCAGGATTTGCTGGAGGAGTATGAATGGTAAATTTGAGGGTATTTAGGTGATTTAAGCGATGGTGGATTACGTTTGCACGGGTGCTTCTCCTGGAGACATATCACTGTCACTTTTGATGCATTGATATCCTTTAGGGTCAGTGCTTGTGTGGGCTATTAAGTCCCTTTACATTAAGGGAGAAAATCTTTAGGGACATCATGAATGATGTTAAATGTCACCTTGTTTACTTATCTTAAACGTAAGTTTTGCACAACTGACTCCGACCCTATGAATCACTGGGCATGCACATTCTTGACTTCCATTCAGAGAAAAAACAATACAAAATATGAATAACATTAACCAAACAAAGTATATACATAGCACCTTGTGAGCAGTGGGAGGGCCGGCGTTGCAAACACCCGCATCCACCCATCTGGCTGAGGTGCATGAGAGGAGGAGGGTCTGACTGACTCATACAATGCTGGGATTGTAAAATATGTAAGCCGTAAGTAGTTCTAACAGGGTAGGGGGACCTGTCACTAAAATCCAGTCACTTCTATGCATTATGCAAGAAACTCAAGACTGATGGGGCCATTAACATGTACATCAATATATAAAACAATTCAACTAAAGAAACAATGTGATCATGTTGTATAAAACCCCATTTAATTTATTTTTTTTTCATTTTCCATTTGCCCGCTTATTCCACAACTCCGATTAATTCAGTGTCCCGGGGCCTACTAAATGCAGTAGCAATCATTAGCCCAGCTACGCGATATTAACTACCTTGCTTAAATAAGATGTGGGCTGTTGACCAAGTCATTGTGCGTCCACTCAGTGGGTTTACACTGATGGGGGCTATTTGAATATCCTTGATAGGTCAGGTTAAGCATATTGTTGAACTGGCCATATACAGACTCCTGCATTCCCATATAGGGAGCCATAACGGTACCCCAGCTTTAATAGCTTGTGAACCACAAGACAGCAGGAATTTCGTCCACTGTTGGCTAATATTAACGCTATGTTAGTCAGTTAAGACCAGGAGCTCTTACTCCATGCGTCCTTTCTCCTCCGTGGTTAGCCACGCCCCAAAGCAATTCAGCGATTTCTGCTAGGATTTAAATTTTGAATAATCCTAATATCTGAATGTCCAACACAATTGTTTCACAAATTATGACAAAATATTTCCCCAGAATGGGGGCAGCTATCTCAGAAGCTAAATCATGACAAAAAAAAAATAAAACTATACAGGTAGATAAAGAAATCATTACATTAAACGACCACTCCTCACCCATAATGCACTTTAGCTGGCTGTATTTTATTATTGGTTAGGAGTAACCTATTTTCACCCTAGTTCATAAAAGTGCTAATTTCTTATTGACCTCACTACCTTAAAAGTAATCAGGAGACACTGGTATAAACCCTAAAGCTTCAGAGAAAATAAGTTAGAAAACAGCATTGTATTACATTAGACGCATTTAAAAAAAAAACAACCTCAATACACTGATTTATCTATTTTGATTTATTGTGATTGTAATACATTTCTCACAGTGTTAATTTGTATAATGAATATTGTTTAAAAGTTAACATTTTTAATTACAATAAAACTTTCGTAATTAAACACAATTTTTAATGAAATCACTACAGCAATATTTATGGATATATATTAGACAATTTGTTAAACAAGTGATCTTTGAAAACATTAAAGGAATGTTCTTGCTAAAAATAGATGCAATCAAAATACGATACATGCTATTAAGAAATAAATACTTATATTTGGTCAAATAAAATAGCAAGAGGGATTGTTCTGCAAGACCTTTTAGATATTCAGATATGGTTTAGAAATAGCTTTATACCCTTGTGAAGTGAATCATGGCATAGAACAATCAGAGCTTTAGAGCCCAATGGTGGCATGGAATGTCATGTCTCTAAGGTGCCAGCAGGGATAGATTGAGTGATAACAGAGGCATCCCTTTCTATCACTTGTGGCCATATTTAGTGGCTTAGACTGTCTGATTAGTTGTGTGCAATGCTCAAATTGAAATCTGCACTCAACCATTTAAATCAATGCATCTGAATGGCTATTTTCTTCCTTGATGATTCTCTCAGAATCTGGAGAGTTTTTTTTTTAGATCAAGTGACTGAAAGGGAGGCCTAATGTAGCTGACAAGATCCTAACCAATACGCTCTACATGCTTTCCTGCTAACAGTGATATGCATTAAGCTGCATTAAGCTGTACATTATTTGGCAGCACACAGATCTGCATCATCAGAGGGATATCAAAAAAAGTGTTATGCTAGGTAAGCAGGAGATAACCTAATGCTGCAGTCAGAATTATGGATAGCATTAAGGTCATGATTGGCAATATTGTTGGGATTGATGCAGGATTAAGGATGATGTGTGGTGGAGGTTTATGTGAGGGTTGGTGCAGATGTAGAACTTAGGGAAAACGTAGATTTAGATTATAGTTAATATTAGGGTTAGCTAGTCTTAGAGTTAGATAAGGTTAGGGTTAGCTAGGGTTGGCGTTTGTAGGGTTAGTTAGGTAGTGTTGGGATTAGTTTAAGAAATAGTTTCAAAGTTTGATAATTCAGTATATGGTGACACATATGAGATCTGTCCAGAAATAATCCAGCCAATGTTAAAATAATTAGAATGGTTTGCGCGGCATCAGTGTAAGCTGGCAGTCAACAAGTGTGTACTGGACTGGTATGCGTCAACCGTGACAATTTCACTGTACAAGTCAGTGGGGGTGCAAGTGTAATGAGTGAGCATGTGTAATGCGTGGCCATCACATTCAAAATGGCTGAGCAAGTAGAGCAATGGATCTGCATCAAATTTTTGTTTCGAACAGACCTTGTAGTATCCCTTCCCCAAGTAGTATCTCTACAACAAAAGTGTAGGGACATATCAAAATTGGGGCAATCCTTATGTATGACCATACAAGTCTAACAAAACACTGGGCAAATATATTGATGATGTGGGGTATTGTTGTACTCTGGAGTAGTAGCAGAATGCATATATGGGGTCTTAAAAATAATACAAATACAGTCTGGAAATATTTGGATACTGATACAATTTTTATAAGTTTGGCTCTGTACACCATGACAATGGATTTCCAATGAAACTGAGATGCAACTGATTTGTAGACTTTCAACTTTAATTCAAGGGGTTGAACAAAAATATTGTACAAAATATTTAGGAATTGCAACCATTTTAATACACAGTCACCCTTATTTTAGGGGCTCAAGTATAATTAGACAAATTACTAGACATGTGCATTTGTTTTCGTACGAATACGATTTCGTCTGAAAATTTCATTTTTTTCGTATTCGGAAAAAAGTTAAAACATTACAAACAAAATAGAAACATGAACAAAAGGGCAAATGCTGAATGCATTACCTCTTCGTTTCGTTAATTTGATAGACTCAGTTCTGCAGGGGTGGGGACCCCCTTTAATTAATTAGGTCATTAGGTCCCCCTTTAATTAATTAGCATCCCCACCCACCGCTCATGGGTGGGGACCTGGGGGGACATTAGGTCCCCCCATTATTTATTTATTTAAGGTCCCCACCGCTGCTCATGGGTGAGGTTCTCTGGGGCACTATGTCGCCCCATTTTAGTTATTTGTGTTCCCCACCATAGGGAATAGGGGGACCTTTCCCAGGTCCTCCCTTATTGCACTAGTGACTGGGCAGCAGTAATAGTAGCTGCCCAGTCACTAGTAGTTTTAAATGACAACAAGCAGCCATTGGCTGCTCGCTGTTTAGGTGACATACCCCTACTTGTGGCATGTTGCGAGAAGGGGCATGCGGGAGGATTTAACCTCCCTTTTATCCAGTCCCCCCCCATCCAGGAAGTGTTGTGAAGGTGAGGTTACATCTCTTGTCTAATTCCTCTGTAGCCTTCTGGCAGTCCCCATCGGTCTTGTCATAGTTGGGGTGGTGTGTCTGTGAATTGTAGCCTGTTACATGGTTGGATTGGGTAGTCTCTGCTCCCTCATGTGATGGCCTGCTTGTATGTAGGATGAGCCCCCCCATCCTTGCATTTTTTACTCTGCTTGGTTGTTATGTGCGTTATCTGTTCCGTCAGTTCCATACTGTACTGTCCCCCCCATTTGTCCCATGTTGCTGTTACTCGAACGTCGTCAAGCAGGGCTAAATATACCATATCCTAACATCACTTTACTTGACATTGTACATTACAGTATATTTATTAATCTTATAGGCTCCCTACGTGGCACCAAGCTTAACCCCTTAAGGACACATGACATGTGTGACATGTCATGATTCCCTTTTATTCCAGAAGTTTGGTCCTTAAGGGGTTAATGGTGGTAACTAACAATCGTTTTCCATACGTGCCCTATTCTACGGTTCCCTAGTTTACTTGTGTTACGACACTCCTAGTGTCTTTAAGAGAAACCGCCGTTTATTTCACCTTCCCCTCTCACAATATCAAGCATCCGTTCGCATAACTGTAATCCACGAATCATAACCAGGGGAAGCGGTAATCTCCCGACCGGGATCCGTGAAAAGACTCCAAACTCCCGATCGAAATCCACGAAGCGCCGCTAATCGCCGAACCAAGATATCCACCAAGCGGCTTACGATTCCAATAATCAGTCTCTAGGTATAAATAATAAATCCCCCCAATAACGAGACAGAAGCTCTGCATTGAGGGTCAAACAGGATCTGGCTTTACTGTGGGCTACCCGCCCGTATTTATGCAGGTCCCACTTGGTGGACACTCCCCTAGGGGACCAAATGGGAGACTGGAATTACAGTAGTACAGGAGGACATTCCAGACATACAGTCATAGGCTTTTCCCACAATGCAATATGATTCCCTCCCCTCTGCCCTGGAGATAATTGATAAGTAATTCAATTATCTCCAGGACAAAGACACATCGCCATTTTAAGTACAAAACCAGAAAGTGAATAAAAATACATAACTTTATAATAACCGAACATTTCACATTCACATCACATATCCCCAGATAGCCTGGATCTGAGTGCATATTATTGACGAATAGCGCTCAGATCCCATACGTATAGTTCAATCGCCATGGAGTCAAAGTTCTTACAGTCTTTCGGTATGCGATTGACTCCATGGGAAGGCTACCTGGGTTAAGTATTTTCGTATGTGGTAAAAACTCCTGAACAGCCGGTGTTCGTACGTGTTCGTTGAGACAGCCAGGCGACCTGTTGTTTCAGCGGTGTTCGTCAGAAAGAGTGTCCGTTTTTAGTTCCATGAAATCAGAGCCGAACACTGCTGGGCTTTTTAAAATGGCCGCTGCCTCGTGGTCGACATACGAACAACGGCCACCCTGAATTCGTTTTAATTGAGAAGTGTCTGCGGTTAACCACAACGTTCTAATTGGGATCAAGAGGTTAACCAGCAGCACACTTCTATCCTGGGTGGCCATCTGTTCGGTAGCTTTGGTCGATGAAAACAGCCATCCGTATGGTTGGGCTATAGGAAACAGCCATTACATGAAAGTACAGGAAATAGACGAATCCACCACAATAGACAGACAGATGGTTCTGTCACAACTTGTGTGTGCTTCCTCACGTGTCTGTGGCCTCTCGCTCATAGGCCGCGTTGTATGATATTGGTGTGAAGGCTATTTTTCTTCCGGTGATTGTGTAGATGCTATTTCCATTGTTTAGTGGGGTTGGGGGGTCAGCTGTTGTGATACATTTGTTAGCTTGTAACTCTTTTTCTTTTTCTTTCTTTTTTATGATTCTTTTTTGTTGATGGTTTTTGGGAAGTCATATGCTGTGCATTTGGTATCTGTGGAGGGAACAACACTTTCACTTTGGCTTTAAAGCTAACGTTTCTGTCTATGCTATCATAATAAATAATTTTTGCTGTGGTTTCATTCGTATTCGTTTGTGTTAGTGTTGACCATGTTATGGCCTTTGTGCCCTATGGGTGCTGCTTTCTTCCCATTGTGAGGGTCTTCTCCCAGCATTGGTGTGAGTTGGGGGAGGCTCATAGGGAGTACCTATCTAGGAACCCAGGCCCTGTAGAGTAACTCCTGTGGAGAGTGCTGTGTCTGATATGTTACTGCTCTCCCTCTCGGGGGGAGGGGGAATGCCTATCTAAGGGAGTTTGACTACTGATCCTGCAGGCTGGTCTTTCTGTGACTGTGTATGAGCATGAACTAACTAGTAAAACCTATAAACTTTTGAACCATATAACTGTCAACACACGTTAGAGTACACTTGCGTGTCTAGGTGGTAAGAGAAGCCCTTGTCAATGTACGAATGTCCATCGTGTTACACGGCAGTCTATGGTACAAGTGCCCTGTGTGCCGCCTCTTCTCTTGGCAGATGGATGAGCGCCCTGGTGCCCCTAGTGGGATGTGGAAATCTTCTGGAACTTCGATACCGATGTCCTGGAGGAAGGTTCTTGGGTCGGCAGACGGCAGCCGTACCGCAGGTCGCGGGCTGTTGAAGATCAACATTTTGAAAGGGTATCCCAAGGTGAAGTTGTAGCCTTTGTCCCATACCAGGTCTGCTATGGGCTTCCATTCCCTGTGTCTTGCAAGTGTATATGTGTATTGGGCAGCCTTCATAAATGTATCCATCGTTCCTGCTGCTTTTTATAATGGCTTCTTTAGTGGACATATTATCACATCTCTCGGGGGGCTACTGGGGGAGCCTCGTGCCCTCAATGCTCTGTGTGCCCTAACTATGGTCCAGAGGTGCTCTAATATGTCAGGCAATTGCTCTTTAAAAAATGCCTGGATGTCTGCATCTTTTACACTTTCAGGTAGACCTTTGATTTGCAGGTTATTCCTTCTGGACCTGTTGGAGGCATCTTCCAACTCAGGTTTCAATTCTGTTACTCTGGAGAGCAAGCTGTTAGGGACCGTGGCTGCCTCGTTTTGGGTTGACACCACGTGGTCCTCTGTGCGCTGGCCCACCGCCTGTATTTCAGCTTTCACCTCTTTGCTGAGCACTCTATCTCTGCTGCCAGAAAACACTTTACCTCTGACAGGGACTGGAGGATTGTGCTTTGTGACTCCATCTGCGGTAGGTATTCTGATTGAGCCCGGTGAACCAGGGAAGGCTGGTCGCACCGGGCCACCCTCATCCTTGGAAGCATGAGGCCTGTGTACCGCCAGCATGTCTGCTACTGACAGGGTCCCCTCTCTGTTTTTTTTTGCTGGATTTTTGACTTGCCATCGGTTCTGGCTTGTTTTCCTCCTCTCTAAGGTAGGTTCAGGGTCTACTCTACCTGGATACTTAGTGGTTTACAGAGTGCAGAGGGAGCTTTGGGTGCGGAGCACTGAGCTTAGGCAGCCATCGCTCTCGGCGTCCAAGCTACACCCCCCACATACACTTATTCTTGTAGACACAATCTTAATTTTTAATTGTTTCCTTACAATTTTGCCTTTTGGACAAGGAAAGGGTTGTAATGGTTATAAACATTTAAATGTCATATTTGAAAGAATTTCCATAGAAGGATTAAATTAACATCTGTCTTCTACACTCAAAATGCACAAATGTGACACGGTCACCTAATTTATAACATTATTTATGGATATACGTTTGCTCCATATTTTTATGTGCTTAAAGGAATACTATAGGCACCAAAACAAATTTTGGCAGTTTGGATGTATTGACCATACCCCTGCAGCCTCACTGGTCAATTCTCTGCAAGTTAGGAGTTAAATCCCCTTTGTTTTATTTATGCAGCCCTAGCCACACCTAAACTAGCTGTGACCGCCACAATCTACAAAAATTGTTTCCTTTTGTGTCAGATCTCAATTTACTTTAAATGTTATTATCTCCTGCTATGTAACTTGAACATAAAAGTCTACGGTATGGTATTTGAGGCTATTAACAGAGCATGAGACGAGACATTCTAATTTAAACATGCTTTGCAATAAAGGATATTTAAACATTACATCTCTCTTTACAGGAAGTGTTTAGGAAAGTTGTGTAAGTCACATGCATGGAGGTGTGATTAGCACTGCATAAACAAAGTGATTTAACTCCTAAATGGCAGAGAAAATACACAAAAACTGCTTCATTAAGCTAAAGTTGTTTTGGTGACTATAGTGTCCCTAATATTATATATAACTGGGGAATGCATATATTTTATTTCCTTGAAGGAAGATGAGAAAATAAGTAGGACATTTTCACATGATCTGAAGCAAATATCATACATAACACATGTATTTTGCAGAGAGAGGTTCTCCTTAAATATTTTCTTAATGGTAAGTGTGAATGTTTTCTTTGATAAAAGCAATTTGAAGTTTAGAATGCTGTCATGAAATACTCCACATAAATTGTGTTAATTTCAATATTTTTTATTTCAGTCTTTTTTTTTAGAGAATATTGAAGGATCACATTTTCTGCAATTGGATGGTATCCCACCACTAATGCATGTCACTCAAGGTTTAAAATATTACCAAACAAGAAGAAATACATTTTTGTTACATACATACAAGTGCAAAAATAGATCAAAATAGTGAAATTGCCTGCTTTTATTGTGGATATTAATAAAGAATATGATGGAATTTTTGGGGGGAATAGAGTTTAATAGAAAATGCAAACAAAATACAGTACGAAAATAATATATATACATGAGCATAATGGCCATATATAGTAATACACTTCCTTATATAGAGAATTTCAAGCTTAAATTATACCTTACAAAAATTCTAGTTCTGTACTATCTTGTGATAAATTGTATCCTTGATTATTAGGATGTGCATCCTTGATTGTTAGGCTTCAAACTCAAACTTGCTTATTTTGTGCGAGGAGGAAAGACGGGACTGCAAATGTTTATTTGAACAGAACGAAGCTGTTCTAGAAGAATGTATTTCTCTAGATCCTGAATTTTAATTATTTGCCAAAAAGCAAGATAAGTCAGTGTTTGTGGACTAAACACAATTTAGAATTTATTTAATGTAGTGTAGTGGTGGTTGGTGAAGTTGTAAGATAATGTTCTAGACTTGACTCTATCTATGTAAACACTGCCATGTGATGTGTTGCATGGGATCTCAGGGGGATTCAAAATATATTCTGGCATAACCACCGTTTCACCCACCGTGCACAGCACTACCATTTTTTTCATTATTCTTTGTTTTTTTACGTAAGAAACATGATGGTGTTTATCCATAGTCTACATATCGCAGTAGAGGTCTAGGCAGTGTTCTAATTAGAAAATTTCAAAAAGGCTAGTTTGAAATTTTCTTATAAAGGCTCTCATGATTTAGAAGGTTGAGTGCCTAGAACTATACTTTTGCATATAATGCATACTGGTACCTGAAGCCACCTCAATGATCTGGAGCACTATGTCTGTGGATACTAATATAAATACATCGATAGCACACACTTTCCAGTGTAGGTACACATAAGGTTACAAATAGGCTACATATGTGAGCAAATTTGCAAATAAAATGTATTACACGTATTATCTAAACTTCAGTTGTCAAATAGTTATTATCTCTGTGTTATTTCCCAGAATTGATTTAACAAGCAGTGACGTTAATGGACATAAAATGCCTCAAAGATTTGCATAAGATTTCTATATGTTTTACTGCTGTCAACTCTTTGCTACCTGATGACTCTGTGCCTTAATCTGGGTTACATATGGTAGACATTATTGCAATGTAAAGTTTGCTTCAGGAAAAGCTATTATAAGAAAAGAAAAAAAAGCACAGATTTTAATTAGACTGTTAGGATCTCTCATCCAAGTGTAACATTTCTTTCTTAAGTACAGAAAAATCACCTGTCACTTCAAAATAGATATAATATGACTTCACGCTATTAGATCCTAACGTTTTATGCAAGCCCAAAGGCATGGCATTTTAATGTAACATGTATATGACTTAAATCAGATATGACACTTTTAATTTTAATTGCATTTTAAGTCATACAAGTAGAGTGTAAATAGGCTCAAGACATGCCTACAGCAAATTGGAAGTGTGTTTTTCAATTTATAAAATTCAGCTGCAAAGTTTGAAAATGTCTTAATGATGTCTTGTTATTTTATATGGTTAGAAAAAGAAGATGTGTATACATTTGTCATAATGATTTGTGCAAATACGATAACAAACAACAGTTATCTTTGAGGTCAGGATTCTGGTTTATCCTTTATACAGTAAAGTACAAAGATATAACATAATGTTTGCTTCTTTTTCTTTCTAACGCAGTAAAGAATAATTCAGAATTATGTGATCATTATTATTATTAGCAGTAGTAATAGTAATATTGTTATAATTGTATTATCTTTTATTGATAACCAATAATCACTATGTATACAATGCAAGAATAATTGGTAAGTTTTTTTTTGTTCCAGTCAGTTCTATTATTTATTTTGTTATATTATCCCCTTCAGGACCGGCCTGTTTTTGCGATGTTTGTACGTTAAGGACCAGAGCAGTTTTAACACTTTTGTGGTGTTTGTGTTTAGCTGTAATTTTCCGCTCTCTCATTTACGGTTCCCATACAAGTTATATATTGTTTTTTTCAGGACAAAAGGGGCTTTCTTTACATACCATTATTTGTATTATGTCCAATATTGTATTTAAAAAAAATAATAAAATATGGTGAAAAATTTAAAAAAAAAACATGTTTTTGGACTTTTACTTGAAAAATCTTTTACTTATCTACAAAAGCTAATGAAAAAAACAGCTAAATAGATTCAAAATGTTGTCCCGAGTTTAAAAACACCCAGTGTTTACATGCTTTATTGCTTTTTTTTGCAAGTTATAGGCCTATAAATACAAGTAGGAAATTGCTGTTTCAATATATATATATTTTAAATGTATCAATAGTGACCTTGTAACACCGTTATCTGTCATAAATCCCCGAAACACACCTAACATGTACATATTTTTTTTAAAGTAGACAACCCAGGGTATTCAAAATTGGGTATGTCCAGTTTTTTTTAGTAGCCACTTAGTCACAAACACTGGCCAAAGTTAGCATTTATATTTGTTTGTGTGTTAAAAATGCAAGAAACGCTAACTTTGGCCGGTGTTTGTGACTAAGTGGCTACTAAAAAAGGCTGAACATACCCCATTTGCAATACCTTGGGTTGTCTTCTTTTGCAAATGGTATGCCATCATGGGGCTAATTCTCATTCCTTGGCTACCATACGCTCTCAAAGGCAACCTAACCAATCCGACAAATTTCAATAAAAAAAAAAAGTAAAATCAAGCCTTATATTTGACCCTGTAACTTTCACAAACACTATAAAACCTCTACATGTGGGGTACTGTTATACTCAGGAGACTTCGATGAACACAAATATTAGTGTATCAGAACAGTAAAATGTATCACAGCAATAATATCCTCAGTGAAAGTGCTGTTTGTGTGTGAAAAATGCAAAAAAATTCACTTTCACTGACAATATCATCGCTGTGATATGTTTTACTGTTTTGAAACACTAATATTTGTGTTCAGCGAAGTCTCCCGAGTAAACAGTACCCCCATGTACAGGTTTTAGGGTGTCATAGAAAGTTACAGGGTTAAACACAGTGCTAGCAAATTAAATTATCTGGACTTTCGGCCTGGGTTGGCAGGCAGGTCCCTCAAATTGCAGTCATTAAAATTACTTAATTAGGTAAAAATATTACATAAATACACATGTAGAATTTTAATATATATACATATTTATATATTTGACGTCTACGTGTATATTTATGAAATTATTTATGTAATTATGTATATGGACATATGTATATTTCGTATTGATTTTATTTATTTATTTATACATAGATATATATATCATTACATTCTAAGTATATTTTGATATAAATATATATATATATATATCAAAATACTGTTAGAATAAAATTGCATATATAAATATTTTTTTATAATTATTAAAAATTATTTTTATTTTTTGTTATTTATTTTTATTAACATATTATTTGTATTTTATAATAATATATATATACCATATATATAGCAATTATATATATATTGTATATATTCGTGTGTAATTTAAATATAAGTGTATTTTTATATTAATATACGTATATATAAATATAAAAATACACTTAATATGACATTATATATATATATGATACATATACATATATTATATATAGATATAATACATGTATATATATCATATATATATACACATATTATTTATTTATTTTTACACTGATTTTACACTGGTTTTTTTTTTACTTTATTTTTTGGATTTTTTACTTGCAGGGAGACTGCCTGTCAGCACAGACAGTCCCCCTGCAGGCAGATACAAAGACCCCTATTGCGGTCATGTGATCGAGTGATCACATGGCCGTGGGGTCCTGATCTGCCGAGGGGGGACTGCCCGGGCAGACAGGCAGTCCCCCTGGACCGGGTGGAGCACTGATCGCCGCCGTGGGACCGACGGCGATCAGGTAAGTAGCCCCAGACCGTTATGACGGTTCAGGACCGTCAGCGGTCCAAACGCACGTTTTACCGCTGACGGTCCTGAACCGTCAGCGGTCCTGAAGGGGTTATTATCCTTTCTGATCCAGTATACTTAATAGATGTGTATACATAGTAAATCAGCAAAGTTGTCATGTTAATTTGAAAACGTGGTTTTTCAAATGTACGTGCAATTTTAAATTATTTCAAATCTGGATTGAATATGGCATATCAACATTAATTCAAGTCGTATATTCAGTCATTGTGGACATAGGCAAATTAAAAAAGGAGCTTTGGCTAATGCCAAAAGAGCAATACCTTCAAATAAAATATTGTATATCGATGTTTGGATGGCAATGGAGATTACTAAGTATTGTATAGAAATGTGCTTCTGCTAAAATTAGCTAAAAGACTCCTGATAATTTCTTATTATGGCTCACTGGTTGGCTTTTGAGAGTAATTTAACTCAATACCTCATCATATTCATAACTTATACTATCATCAAAACAAAGCATTAAGCCCTCAATGAACACTATCCTAGCAACCTACGTTTCTTCCCTACCCTTACCTTTTGTGTCACTGTACCCAACTCCCTCTAGCATGTAAGCTCATTGTTCCTGTGTGTCCAACTCGTCCGGTTACAAATACTTTTCTGCTAGTCCACCCATTGTACAGTGCTACAGAACTTGCTGGCGCTTTACAAATAATAATAATATAACTTTTCCCACCGTAAGTGCAAGCTTTGCACGATGCTGGGAATATATCTAACATAGGTATATGACGATTATGAATTAAAGCTACATATGTTTATAGTTCATTGCTGTTTGCAGCTGCAAATAGTAACAAAAGTTAGAAAAAATACATGTTGTGTCCTTTGAGACCTCAGTGTATAGTTTTACAGCTGCTTTGCCAAAAGGTGATATCACTTTTCACAAGAAGGAGTGCTGGCTATTTTTTCTGCTTACTGTTTGATATCCATCTGGTGTGGCCTACCCAGGGTCTCGGCACCCTTTTAGTCACAGATGTGAGTGCTCTCTTTTAAGACATTCACCCTTCTAATGCCCCTGTGGAGAGAAGAGTAATGCCCTATAATTCTGAAATTGATATCTGTAGGGGTCTGTGAGCATTTAATGGCTTCACTGCACTGAAAAAATATTAGCATAACATTCATTTAAAATATAGGGTTCACAGCTAGCATTAAAATTTGTGATCAAACAGCATTTTTTGTATAGATTGCAAATAAGTTAAACTAAAAAAAAAAATGTAAAAAGGATGGTAAAATCTATGGTAAGACCACACCTTAAATATAGTGTGCAATTTTGGGCACATATTCTAAAATATATATATATATATTTTTTAATGTGGGGTATTAGCTTTTTGATGTAAGGAGAGATCTGACTGCTATTCTGTGGTCCAGAAGGAATTTCTTTCTAGTTTGTTGCAAAATTGGAAAGCGCTTCAAACTGTTTCTTTTTGCCTTCTTTTGGTACAACAGCAAAAAGTGATGTGAGAAAGGCTGAACTGGAAGGATAGATGTCTCTGATCCGTCTATATAACTGTAATTAAGTCTCAGAACCTTGTTAAAAGATAGATCTCAAGGTATATTCTAACTAAAATTCTGTAGATCTTTAATGAAAATATAGACCAATATATGTGAATGTAAATAAATAGCCTATGAGTTTATTTTAACTGCAATGTAAAATGTATGCTTGAAATCATGCAAGTTCAAAAAGGTTATTTTGTTAGCCATCAGAATACATTGGTCCATTAAGAAGGGCTGGTATGAAAGCTATAGTTTACAGAGACAATGACAATGAGTGATGCACATACAGTACTTACATAGAGATGTCGCGAACATAAAATTTTCCGTTCGCAAATGGCGGACGCGAATTTCCGCAAATGTTCGCGACTGGGCGAACCGCCTTAGACTTCAATAGGCAGGCGAATTTTAAAACCCACAGGGACTCTTTCTGGCCACAATAGCCACAATAGTGATGGAAAAGTTGTTTCAGGGGGACTAACACCTGGACTGTGGCATGCCGGAGGGGGATCCATGGCAAAACTCCCATGGAAAATTACATAGTTGATGCAGAGTCTGGTTTTAATCCATAATTCACCTAACATTCCTAAATTGTTTGGAATAACGTGCTTTAAAACATCAGGTATGATGTTGTATCGATCAGGTAGTGTAAGGGTTACACCCGCTTCACAGTGACAAACCAAACTCCACGTTTAACGCATCGCAAACAACCGCAAACAACCGCAAACCGTCCATTTGCACAACCGCAAACTCCCCATTTGCACAAGGTTGGATACCAAGCTAGCCATGTCCCGTTCCTTGTCCTCACTGATGTCATTGAAGGTCTCTTCCTCCAACCGACCACGGGGATGGGATGCCTGCTGTGTTTGGTCTTCCACCTCCTCAAAGCCACCTTCCACCTCTGACTCCTCTTCTTCAGACTCCTCTCTCTGTGTTATTATAAGGTGTGTTAAGTAGTACTATTCTTATCAGTTTAATCCCTGTTACATCCCCTATCAGGGGACGTGTATATGGCATCGATTTTAGGGACCGGGAGATGGAAAATGATACTTGGTTGGTCCTCCTACTTCAAATTTGGGGCACTGCGCGTGTAATCTAATGTGCCACCAGATAGGAGTGGTGTGTTAAGTAGTACTATTCTTATCAGTTTAATCCCTGTTACGTCCCCCTCATCAGGCCTTTTTTAGTCGAATATATTGCCCACTGTCAGTCCCTTCAGGATCCATCCCTCATTCATCTTAATAAAGGTGAGGTAATCTAGACTTTTTTGACCTAGGCGACTTCTCTTCTCAGTGACAATACCTCCTGCTGCACTGAAGGTCCTTTCTGACAGGACACTTGAAGCGGGGCAGGCCAGAAGTTCTATCGCAAATTGGGATAGCTCAGGCCACAGGTCAAGCTTGCACACCCAGTAGTCAAGGGGTTCATCGCTCCTCAGAGTGTCGATATCTGCAGTTAATGCGAGGTAGTCTGCTACCTGTCGGTCGAGGGCGGACCCCGAAGGGCTGTGGCGATGTGTAGGACTTAAAAAGCTCCTCATGTCCTCCATCAACAACACGTCTGTAAAGCGTCCAGTCCTTGCCGGCGTGGTCGTGGGAGGAGGAGGATTACTTTCACCTCTTCCCCTGTTAGATTCCCGTTGTGCTGTGACATCACCCTTATACACTGTGTAAAGCATACATTTTAATTTATTTTGGAACTGCTGCATCCTTTCCGACTTGCGGTAATTCGGTAACATTTCGGGCACTTTCTGCTTATACCGGGGGTCTAGTAGCGTGGACACCCAGTACAGGTTCTCCGTTCTCCTTCAGCCTTTTTATACGAGGGTCCTTCAACAGGCACGACAGCATGAAAGACCCCATTTGCACAAGGTTGGATGCCGAGCTACTCATGTCCCGTTCCTCGTCCTCAGTGATCTCACTGAAGATATGTTCTTTCCCCCAGCCACGTACAACACCACGGGTACCAGATAGGTGACAACGAGCACCCTGGGATGCCTGTTGTGGTTGGTCTTCCTCCTCCTCCTCAAAGCCACATTCCTCCTCTGACTCCTCTTCCAGCGTTGCCGCAGGTCCAGAAAGCGATAAGGCTGTTTCTGGTGGTGAGGGTGACCACAACTCTTCCTCTTCACGCTCATCTACGGCCTGATCCAGCACTCTTCGCAGGGCACACTCCAGGAAGAAAACAAATGGTATGATGTCGCTGATGGTGCCTTCGGTACGACTGACTAGGTTTGTCACCTCCTCAAAAGGACACATGGGCCTACAGGCATTGTGCATGAGCGTCCAGTAACATGGCAAAAAAATTCCCAGCTCCGCAGAGGCTGTCCTAGCACCCCGGTCATACAAATAGTCGTTAATGGCTTTTTCTTGTTGGATCAAGCGGTCGAACATTAGGAGTGTTGAATTCCAACGTGTCGGGCTGTCGCAAATCAAGCGCCTCACTGGCATGTTTCGCCGCTGGATATCGGAAAAGTGTGCCATGGCCGTGTAGGAACGCCTGAAATGGCCACACACCTTCCTGGCCTGCTTCAGGACATCCTGTAAGCCTGGGTACTTATGCACAAAGCGTTGTACGATCAGATTACACACATGTGCCATGCACAGCACATGTGTCAACTTGCCCAAATTCAATGCCGCCAACAAATTTCTTCCGTTGTCACAAACCACTTTGCCGATCTCCAGTTGGTGCGGAGTCAGCCACTGATCCACCTGTGCGTTCAGGGCGGACAGGAGTGCTGGTCCGGTGTGACTCTCTGCTTTCAGGCAAGTCAACCCCAAGACGGCGTGACACTGCCGTATCCGGGATGTGCAATAGTACCTGGGGAGCTGGGGGGTGCCGTTGATGTGGAGCAAGACGCAGCAGCAGAAGAGGACTCAGCCGAGGAGGTTATGGAAGAGGATGGAGTAGGAGGAGTAGAGGAGGTGGCAGCAGGCCTGCCGGTGTCGTGGCAGTATCACCAACTCCTCTGCAGAGCCATGCATTCCATGCTTGGCAGTCGTCAGCAGGTTTACCCAATGCGCAGTGTAGGTGATATACCTGCCCTGACCATGCTTTGCAGACCAGGTATCAGTGGTCAGATGGACCCTTGCCCCCACACTGTGTGCCAGACATGCCATTCCTTCCTTTTGCACAATCGAGTACAGGTTGGGGATTGCCTTTTGTGCAGAGAAATTTCGTCCGGGTACCTTCCATTGCGGTGTCCCAATAGCTACAAATTTTTGGAACGCCTCAGACTCCACCAGCTTGTATGGTAAAAGCTGGCGGGCTAAGAGTTCAGACAAGCCAGCTGTCAGATGCCGGGCAAGTGGGTGACTTTGTGACATTGGCTTCTTAAGCTCAAACATGTCCTTGACCTACACCTGACTGTGGGCCGATGAGCAGGAACTGCTCAAGGCGAGAGACGGAGTGGCGGATGGTTGAGAGGGGCAAGGAGGACAGCAGTGGTTGACGTGGCTGAAGATGCTGGACCAGGAGGAGGATGGCGGCTTTGAGATTGTGTGCTGCTTGTACTCATGTGTTGATCCCATAGGCGTTTGTGATGTGCGATCATGTGCCTTCGCAAAGCAGTTGTACCTAGGTGGGTGTTGGACTTCCCACGACTCAGTTTCTTTTGGCACAGGTTGCAAATGGCATCGCTGTTGTCAGAGGCAGACACACAAAAAAAAATGCCACACTGCTGAGCTCTGCAATGATGGCATGCTGGTGGTGGCAACAGCATGCGTTGATTGGCGTGCTGTCTGGCTGACCCCGGGTGCCAATGCATGCTGTCTGTCTGTGCCACTAGCTCCTTGCGACGACCTCCCCCTGCTTCCAACTCGTCTCCTCCTCCTCTCTGTCTCCCCATCTGAACTTTCGCCCTGTTCTTTTTCTCTTCTAGCGGGCACCCACATGACATCCACGGACGCATCGTCATCATCGACCGCTTCACTTGTATCTGACAACTCAGCAAAGGAAGCAGCAGCGGGTACATCATCATCATCATCATCATCACACCGTACGTCCATGTGTTATGCTGCCTGACTGAGACATATCCCTGTTATCTACATCCTCTGGCAATAATGGTTGCGCATCACTCATTTCTTCCAACTGATGTGTAAATAACTTCTCTGACAGATCAAGTGAAGCGGCTGTGGTGCTAGTGTTGGTGGTGGCGGCAGGTGGGTGAGTGGTAACTTGAGAGGTGCCCAAAGCTAAGCTGAAGGAGGATGGTGCGTCAAGGAATCCGAGCGGAAGCTGTAGAAGATTGGGTGTCCTGTGTTAGCCAGTCAACTATGTCCCCTGTGGGGTGGCCTGCCTCTACCTGTCATTTTTTTTTTCGAATAGTGGTACTATGCGTGCAAGCTACTGTGACAACAGATATGAGTGGCACTGTGCACTGGCAGAAGTTGGCAGAGTAGACGCTGTAGGCCTGACACACACGCTTGCAGACAACTAACTGCTATTCAATCTATTACAGTCAAAAATTTATTTATTTTTAAATGCACACTACTGTTACACCAGATATGAGTTGCACTGGTGTGACACTGTGCCCTGGCAGGCCCTGAAACGCACACGCGTGAAGGAAACTGACTGCTATTATTTCACAGTCAAAAAAGTTTTTGTTTTTTTTAAATGCAAACTATTGTGACACCAGATATGAGTGGTGGCACTGGGCAAGTGGGTACAGTATACGCTGTGAGCCTGACACACACGCTGGCAGGCAAGCAACTACAATTAGATTACACAGGGAAAAAAAAAAGCAGACTGATGTTCTAGCCCTAAAAAGGGCTTTTTGGGGTCCTTACAGCAGAGATCAGATGAGTCCTTCAGGACTGTAGTGGACACTGAATACACTAGCCTAGCTATCGATTTCCCTATTAAATCAGCAGCAGCTACACTGTCCCTCCTCTCACTAAGAATGCAGCTTCCGAATGAATCTAAAATGGATGCTGTCCAGGAGGTAGGAGGGTCTGGGAGGGAGGGTCTGCTTCTGATTGGCTGGAATGTGTCTGCTGACTGTGAGGTACAGGGTCAAAGCTTACTCAATGATGATGAATAGGGGGCGGACCGAACATCGCATATGTTTGCCCGCCGTGGCAAACACGAACAAGCTATGTTCGCGAGGAACTATTCACCAGCGAACTATTCGGGACATCTCTATACTTACATTTAATCACTAAGAGCACATTCATGTATTCATGCACATTCAAGTATATTGTAAAAACTAGTTTATCATATAGACTGGTTGTTTTTCATTAAGTCATTATTTGTTGCTACAAGGACTTCAGGAATCAGAGTGCAAAGAAATTAATTAGGCATGTGCAAAATGATGTATTTGACCTTTTAATATTAATGGTCAATGAAGAAAACTGAAAAATCATACCCCATGTGAGTTAGTTAATAAAAGTTTGAGTAAATCATCTGAATTGACTCAAAAGCTTTATATCAGAAAGCATACAATAGAGACTCCACGTAACATTTTAAATGATAAACTAGATTGATATTTGTGAATTAGTCGAATTAGATGATGTTTAATCTTTCTTATTAAAGACATATTACAACATTTGTCCAGGGAAATTTTCATATATTGATTTTTATTGAGCAACCTATTTTCTAAAACTTATTCTAAAACGAAAGATAATGACCCTAAATATTCTAATGATGTTTAATGTGCATATTTCAATTTTATTTGACTTCTGCAGTTAACTTAATATATAATTTGATGCAAAGTTAATCTTTTTGTTGTATTTTATTTTATAACACTGATTGTGATGTGAAACCTAATTCTAAAGACATTAAAAGTCATTTTTAATGTCTTGAGAAGTCAGTTTAAAAAAACAAAAAAAAACACAATTTTATTTTCCGCAAACTCAATCTGTTACATGTGGATAAGACCAATATAACTCATCCTGTCTCACATACTTTCATATAATGATATACAAAAGGAAAAATTTAAAGTGAATTCAAAGTGAATTTTAAATTGAAGGTCAGAGAAGCCAAATTGAGAGCATAGTTGACTTAGAGTATGTATCCAGTTTTGCTACTTTGACCTTAAATTTTACATTTATCTTGAATTCATTCTGACTTCTCACTTTAGTGAATAATCTGTTAGAATACAGTTTGTTACAATTTTTCTGATCTCCTATAATGTAAGTAATAGGAAAAAGACAGGCTTGAATAGTATATCTGCATCCAGTCTTTGCAGCTTGCTTCACAGAGATGATTTCTGCAAACATGAAAAAGATAGCACTCAATCCTCTCTCCACTCTCCTCTATCATTTACTGTAGCCCCATTGCCTCCACTATTGTAAGCTTACTCATACCACTGACTCATACACACTTTGCTTCTATCCTCATATCTCACCACCTCTTCTTCTGACTCTATTGCCTACATTTTCCCATTCTTAGCATATCTATTGCGCTGTTTCTTACTAAAATACTGAGTACCCCCTCATTTGCTGTGATTCATGCTCCCTTCAAGCTTGCAACCATAATACCAATCCTAAAAAATATAACCTCGACCCAGACGTTCCATCCATCTATCAACCTGTCTCCCTACTGTCACTTGCCTCCAAGACCTATAAGATTTGTATATAAGACTAATTAATTTCATTGAATCTAGCTCTCTGCATGATGCACTTTTGTTTGATGTTTGAATTCATTTTTCTGATGAAACATCTCAGTGACCACAAGTCAAGGGTCACGTCTCTCTCCAAATTCTTCATGACCGTTCCACTCCTTTTGACACTGTTGATCAACAATTTCCTATCACCCCTTATAACCTTGGATTACATGTTGCTACGTTTCCATGGTTGTAATCCTGCCTCTCCAAGATCTTTTTCAGTCTCTGAGCATTTCTGTCTCTTCTAACTAGATGACAGTTCACTTCAATAAACGCATTTTCTACAAATTATATTTCTTCCTTTAGTATCCCCATGTCTCTCTCCCTTTAAGGTAACTGTCAATTCTATACACAGGCTTGGTGCCATGGTGTTCTCTTTGATCCAACCCCTTCTTCACCCATCACATCCAGCCAATCACCCTATCGCATAGCTAACAAAATTTCAAATGGACAAAGATAGACAGTCTACTTTTAGGGTTGTGGGTGGGGATGTGGCCAGAGTGGTGCTGTTCTGAGAAATGTAAGGTGACTTACTAATGACAATGTATACAACTAAAATGTAATTTAGCACAAAAACATTTTAGCAACAATACATGTTATGTTGTTGCTTGTAGCCTCCAAGAATAACATTTACCTCATATACCTGTCCCTTGCTCTCTCCTAAGGGCAGCACTCTACTCTCTCCTTCAGCTCTGCTTCACTCCCTCCTTGTTTGATTGCTATCTCCTGTCGTTTATGTTTTATACCCCACTTCCTCTAGACTGTAAGCTAATTTGAGCAGGATCCACTCTATCCTATTGTTCCTGTAAGTTTTTGTAATTGTTTCATTTATTGTTAAATCTCCCCCTCCTATAATTTTGTAAAGCCCTATGGAGTTTGTTGGCACTGTATAAATTCCAATAATAATAATAATAATATGTTTAAAAATCAGTCTGCCTAAATAAGATAAAGTTACATTTATGTAAGTATCATTGTTGTAGAGCTCGTTTATACACTGAAAATACACCAACAACAGAGGGCTCCTTGAAAATAGAGGCATTAGGAAAGAATAGAGGAACAGGGAAATATGGACCCGAATTAGGGACTGCCCCTCTTAAATAGGGACTGTTGTGAGGTTTAATGTCATGTTACTTTCATCTAAAAAACATAGTTCAACTTTGCTCCTCCCTAACACTGGTCACAATTAAATTACTGGTTTATCTCACAACTCTCTCCCATCTCAAATACTATTATCTGATTTCCACTAATCACACCTTATTCTATTACAATTCAGACAAATGCAATTTTTTCTATACTCTGCCATCTCACCCCTCCCTTCTTTTTTAAGTCCTTGTAGTGTCCTTCCAAAAAATGTAGGGTATAATTTAAAATCCTTAAAATTACAAATCCCTTCAAAACACTTATAACTGAGTAGGTCCAATGTGACAAAAATACATTCTCGTCCTTTACTCAAACTTGTGCTTTCAACTTTCACATTCAAGATTTTCTAAAAAAAAAGTATTTGTTAAAAAATATGCTTAATATAGTTGATTAAATATGGTATCTTAAAAATCACAGGTAACAGACAAAAAAAAATATTCTTATATTATTTTAGGTTTACAGTTTAACAATCGTAAAATCCTCTAAAGTTTAAACATTAAATATAAAAAGCATTTGGTTACTTCTAATAAACATCATCCAACGATAAAATGTTATGTGATAAAGAAAAAAAAAAAGAAATTAGCAAATCTTTTTTTATAATATATGCATATTCCAATCTTATTAATGTAATGCTTAAATACATTGTGATAAGGTCAGACATGAGAAACATAAATCCTCAGTGAATGAAATTAAAGAACTTAGTAAAGCTGAATCATGTGTTCTAAATATAGTTTGTTTTACAAATACAATATTTCATCAGTAAAGAACATTTTGTCCTCTATAAATTCTAGTTACACTCAAAAATATAATCATCAATAATTCAGTCTCTAATTCTCTAGATAATTGAGTTATTTCATACAACCTATTATATTGTCTACTAGACAGAAAATCACCATACATAAATAAATATCTTTTATAAATTACTTAAATCAAAAATAATTTGTTACATGCTTTCTTTTATTATAAAATCAAAATTGTTTTGAATAAGTAAATAAAATGAAGCAGGTAATGCACCACAAGAACTCGATTAAGGTATGCTTAATTTCTACCTTTTACTGTTAATTTCCCAATAAGAGATGGGTGAAATACTTGTAAAGAGAGTCCTAAGAACATTGTCATGTTTCAGAAGGTTTTTGAAAAATATTTAATTAGTTCTTTTTGTCTGCTGTGAGAAATCTGGGCATGGAAGATGAAGCAAGTTAAAAAGTAATTCCCGGTAACTAAAGGTTGGTTAGGTGTAAATTGTTCTACGAAGGACTCTGTGAGCTTATTTTAAGAAATGGAAACTTTAACAACAACAACAAAAACATTCAACGAGAATATAAAAATTTCTCCAACCCATTGATACTTTCATGTTGTGGTAAGCAAAACATAACACTCTCCACTGAGAAATGCAAATGTAATATTTCATGAATTCATGAAAATTAAATTTTTCAAAAATTTTACAAATACTACACCCAAGACAAGGTCTGCCTATAGGTAATGCACAGTAGATTTAGAATTTGCATCCATCAGAGAATAGTTTTATCATGATTGCTCTCATAATGAAAATAATGTTTGAGTACGTATATATAAAGTAAGGAAGCAAGTATCTTGACTGGAAATTGTAATCTATTATCTTATTTTTAATGATCTGGGCATATTAGACAAGACATTTTATTATACTAATTCTGCCATTAATACATTAGAAAATCATTTGACACAAAAACATACAAATAAGCATGAGAGATGTACAATTTAAAACAGATGTAGCTATCTTGATGAGTTTCATGGTATTATGGGAAATGCAGTACATAGCAGGTGCATTGCGAAATATTAGCCACTGATTTCTTGTGAATAATAACAATATATCAAAAGTGAAGCACATTTTTATATGCTGCATTCTGTGATCATACTGAACTTAATATGAATGGCAATACAAGTAATGATCTCTTAATGTTACTATAAATGTAATGTCATCACAATGAACCATTCTTTATTTATAGATGGGAGTAATTTAAAGTGTATTAATTAAAGGGTTACTCTACAGGCAGTGAAGCAAGCAGGCATTTTATTAAACTAAAACTCATAAAATTAATTTGGCTGGAAGAAAGACATCTGAAACACGTGGGGAAATTTATGCTCCACATACTTAAATCCTAAATTTATTTAGCATTATTCACAAAGCACAAAATGAAAAAAAAAAAAAGAAAACACACACACACACTCTATGTGGTTGTTAGTGGCTCCCATGGGAAATAATGGAAATTAAAATCCACTACTTAGCTACTACTATCTTTCAATAGCGACAATTAGTAACTCCCTATCACAAGCTAAAAAGTAGCAACACGATTGTAAAGGAGCCCTGTATTTTTAAAAAAACTTTCCAACTGTATTAATTTAAAAGTTAGATGAAGAATATTTTTTTTAAGAATGATATGATTTGTCGTCAGTGTCAAAACAGTAATTTGCACGTAATAAAAATGATCCACTATACCGAATCTCTGTTTTTGAAACCTGTTCCTCTTTTGAATCGGAATGTGTATTAGGGACTAATGGTTCCCCCAGGGAAATATCTCTGACAGAAGCTACATGTGCTATTTTCCAAGCGTGTCACATTGTCATCATTGTACGTAAAATAATGAAAGAAACAATGACATTTTAAATTTAAAATTTTCATCAAAAGACAGATTACACTGATCAGCCACATTAAAACCCCCTGTTTAATATTGTGTAGCCCCCCCCTAGTGCTGCTAAAACTGCTCTGATGCATTGAGGCATGGACTCCACAAGACCTTTGATGTTTCCTGTATTATCTGGCACAAAGACATTAGCAGCAGATCCTTTAAGTTCTGCAAGTTGGATTTCTTGTTCCAGCACAGATGATCAATAGGATTGGGATCTGGGGAATTTGGAGGTCAAGGCAACACCTTGAACTCTTTCTAATGTTCCTCAAACCATTCCTGAACAAGTTTTGAAGTGTGGCAGGGTAAATTATTCTGCTGAAAGAGGCCACTGCCATCAGGGAATATCATTGCCCTGAAAGGTTTACGCGGTCAGCAAAAATCTCTAGGTAGGTGGTACATATCAAAGCAACATTCACATGAATGTTAGAACCCAAGGTTTACCAGGGGGATATTAGCAGGAGCATAATGCTGCCTCCACTAACCTGGCTTCTTCTCATTGTGCATCCTGCTGAGAGCTCTTCCACAGGTTAACAATGCACACACACCTGGTCATCCACCTGATCAAAAAACATGATTCATCAGACCAGGCAACTTTCTTCCATGGTCCAGTTCTGATGCTCACATACTACATGCTACACATCCCCAAACACAGGAAATGCACGGTGTGTTCTGACAACTTTCTATCATAGAAGAAACACAAGATACTGGTCACAATATGAAAAGATAGATGTGACCAACTGTGTTACCTGGAAATATACGGTGGTCTGACAAACATATGTTGTAGTCGTTAGATTCAAAAATTGAGATCTCCCTATAAAGTGAAAAGTTAAAAAAGGTTCCATAGTACTTGGGTAGTATAAAAGTATTAACAGTAAATTGTTAATCAACAAATATGCACTCTGAGCTTTATTGTGTCTGCTTAATGGGTATTTATGAAGCTATCTTAATTAGTGTGATATACTGCCCAAGAGAAAGAAAAAGGGGGGGGGGGCTAAAGGTAAACATAACTGCCACTCTTTTAATACCTCAGATGGTACAGATGTACTAAATGTCAAAAGTAATTCCAAACTATATAAAATAACCAGGTGCTCCTATATTACTATTATGTAAATTAGCATTCATTTAGGTGTCCTCTTTCCATAGGCAAATTGCCACCTTCAGAAAGTAGTTATACATAGAAAAGGTGCAAATCCTAGTAATTATATACACAAATTATAATATAGTTGGAAAATTATATAGAAAACAGAGTGCATAGATATCATGATGCTTAGAATGCTCAATGTATATCTATGGGAGGTATAGGGCAGTAGTAGGAAAGAAGGAAAAGGGAAACAAATACCATCATATGCTGCATATCAGTCTAGCAGGCTAGGTAATAGGAGGACCCTACCTTCTTAAAGATAGCTATTAGCCCACAACATAATAATTCAATGGAACATAGTATCTTTTAAAATAAAAAATAAGCAATTAGGCTAACTCATTGCCATATCGTGACTAGATTGGAGTGCCCATAATAAAAGTGAAAAAAATAATAGTGAAAAAGACACCTGACGCGCGTTTCAGTGCTAAGAGGTCCAGCACCTTCGTCAGAGGCAAGTGAGCTAGTGTATAAAGAGTTTCTTGTATACCAAATCCCGGGATTTCAATTAATGTTCCTCCAATCAGAGCAATGGACTTATCTGAGGCATGTCCATGGTTTCCCGTGTCACGCTTGATGGACAGCGCTCACCCGATCACATGTGGTGAATGGGACAGTGCTTAATGAATATGTTTATCAAGCTCCACCCACCGTTCGGCTGAATGCCGAGTGCGATGGAGCATTGTGATGCCTACTCTCATATGGCAACAGTAACTAAGTAGCTTATATTGCTACTTAAAAACGGAGCCTGTAAATAGAGTTAAAAGTCATCATGGATACTATAACTGTTAGTAGGTTTAACACACTTCCACAGAAGCTCTGATACTACACTGAATAAGGATAATCAAAAGTCATTTCAACAGGATCACTGTCCTGTAATGACTATTATAAAAGTCAGATTTCCAAAGTAATTAGCTATTTGAAGTGAATACAAAAAGGAATGCTCCAGTTCAGATTCCTTGACATAACTATAGCCCATGATGATAAAACATTATAAAAGTTGTCACATGAAAAACAGGTTCCAGTTCATTTACACCCAGTTAATTCATAGAAATTAGAGAAGGAGGAACAAGGCAATATTATACATAGATATTAGGGAAATAAAATAATGATCTATATATGTGCTCAAAAAGTTAAAAGGGGGAGTTTCAGTATGAATCCATATCTTAGAAGTAACATTGCCAGAGCCACCTATTTACATTATGTACAGGTGTATCACGGTTAAAGTAAAAGTAATACGAAATAACAAAAAATAATAATAGAGTAAATAAAAAATTAAAGTAAAAATATAGATACACTAGAAGGAGATGCAACGAATGTATAATAGTCTATAAGGAATATATACAAATGTTAGTCAGAAATTAATGGTGTGAATGAAAAACCCTCATTCAGGCCCATAGGTGAGAGAGTTTTTAATTAAAAAATCCAGAAGCTCTCTCTATGCAATAGTTTTTTTGTCAAGGTCGCCCCCTCTTGGTCCAAGTGTGACTCTTTCAATTCCACAACAACTTATATCTTCTGAGGAGCCCCCATGGTGGAGTTTAAGATGTTTTGAGATTGGGGTATCTACTAACCTCCTCGGGTTAACAGATGTAACGTGCTCACGGATCCTGTGTTTAAATGCCCGTATCGTTTTCCCAACATATAGTTTCTTACAGGAACATGTTAGGAAATAAACAAGTCCCTTGGACTGACAGTTAAAAAAAGTTTTAATGTTAAAGTCCTGTGTATTCGTTGAGTCAGATAGTTTTTTGGAGAGGCGACGAATGAATTTGCATGCTTTGCATCTGCCACATTGATATGTGCCAGACACAGATGATTTGAGCCATGTTGGTTTACTAGATGGGGTTTTTAAATGGCTTGGGACCAACATATCTTTAATGTTCCTACCTCTTCTTGCTGTTACCGATGCATGAGGTGTTATAACTTTTTGTAAATGAGGGTCTTGTAGTAAAAGCGGACAAAATCTATCAGCTGGCATCGAAATTGCCTATGCATCTTATCGTCTGTGAAGTAGCACTAATTTGATTGTCAATCAAGAGGTTTTTCCTGTCTGTCATCAAGGCACTTGTGTATGCATTTTTCAGGCATCTATTCGGGTATCCCTTACTTTTAAATTGTTCTCTTAGTGCCTTCGCTTTAATTTTAAAATCTTCTATCGTAGAGCAATTATGGCATAAACGTAGGTACTGACCCACTGGTATTCCTCTTTTTAGGGGGATTGGGTGATGGCTCTTCCAATTTAGAAGGTTGTTTGTTGCAGTTGGCTTTCTATATAGGGTAGTAGGGACATTCCCAAGTTCGTTAATCATAATGGATAAATCCAGAAAAGTAATGGCTTTTCCACCAATTTCATAGGTCACTTTTCACTTTATAGGGAGATCTCAATTTTTGAATCTAACGACTACAACATATGTTTGTCAGACCACCGTATATTTCCAGGTAACACAGTTGGTCACATCTATCTTTTCATATTGTGACCAGTATCTTGTGTTCCTTGTTTTCTCATTAGTGTTTGTGGGGTTATGCCCCTTGAGACCCCTGGATTCTCTTTTTGGTACTTAATAGGTTTCTCACCGCTGGAGCACCAACACGTGTGCTTGCTTTCCAGTGGAGTTTTACCTTTATTTTTAACTTTCTATCATAGCCGGCATTATGTTTTTCAGCAATTTGACTTACAGTAGCTGTTCTGTGTGATCATACCAGATGGGCTATGCTTTACTTCCATGTGCATCAAGGAGCCTTGGGATCCTGTGACCCTGATGCCGGTTCATCCTTCCTTGCGCCACTTTTTGTAGGACTAACCGCTGCATACCAAGAACACCACACAAGACATGTCATTTTGAAGACCTTTTGACCTCAGCTATTACTATTTCGCCCATGTCAAAGTCACTCAGATGCTTTCGTTTGCCCATTTTTCCTGCTTCAAACACATGACATTTAAGAATTGACTGTTCACTTGCTGCCTAATACATCTCACACCTTGACAGGTGCCATTGTAATGATATAATCAATGGTATTCACTTCACCTATCAGTGGTTTAATATTGTGTCTGATCAGTGTAAGTATTCCGTCTGTAGTTTTTAAGTAGATAGAAAAAAATAGGTTATGCATGTGGTTCAAGAATTCACATTCTTTTATTTCTATGCCTCTCTATTTTTATAAACTGCTACTAGAATTGCAATTGTACAGTCCTCTGAAATGTCTACCAGTAGACATTAGATATCTTATATAACTAAGTGCACCTGGATGAAAAGATGGATAAATGCCTTTAATGTCCTGAAAACTGCAATAAGGAATGCTAATTACATGCTATCTTATTGTAAACACAGTGTACATTTTATTTCACAAGCAATATTTTAAACAGTCTTTATTGTTGATGACCTCCTTCTTCCGTGTTGAAATTAATGCACTGTTTTAGCAAATCAGGTAGCAAAAAGCATAGATTCGCAAAAACAATGCAAAGTACTCACTTTTGCAGTGATAAAAATTATTTAGATCTAGAGGTCTATTTTTATTGCTAAGTAAAATCCTTACAAAATAGACAATCATGGGCAGCCAGCGGGAATGTGTAGTGCTGTGCTCCTGCCCGACCGGCGTTAAGCGACGAAATACAGCGGCTTAAACTGCAAGTATTAAGCAGCAAAATACCCCTGCCGACCCCTGAATAGCGTCCCTACAGAATGGCAGCAAAAAATAAGACAAAGCTAGATAAAGCAGCATTCTTTACCCAGAAAACGCCGAGACAGAAAAAGCCGCCGGAGAGGGAGCAAGATGGCGCCGATGACGGAGCGGATGCTCACATGTCGGACACAGAAAACGAGGCACGAATGGAGAACAAGGGTCCAATAACAGAGACAAGAATGAAGACCCTGTTGGAGGCCCAGAATAACTCCCTAATGCACCAATTTAAAGAGGTAATAGCAAACTTAGCAAAAGATGTGTCGGATCTGGGAGACCGTACCTCTCACTTAGAAAACAAGATGGCGGAGCATGCAGAAGCCCACAATAATATGGCTGACGCCATGCAAGAGCTGGACCAAAAAAATCAAAGCCCATGAAGACAAACTGACAGACCTGGAGGATCGTTCCAGGAGGAACAATGTCAGAATTAGGGGCATATCGGAAGAGGTGGACAGTAAACAACTGCTCCAGTACACAATATCTTTCTTCGCCAAACTCATACCAGAAGTAGATCCAGACCTGATTATTATAGACCGCATACACAGGGTCGGAAGACCGAAACACATCCCGTTATCTTCACCAAGGGATGTACTGATGCAAATCCATTATTTTCATGTAAAGGACTTAATAATGAAAGCGAGTAGGAAGCAACACCCGATGGAGGAATACAAGGCCTTACAAATATTCGCAGACCTGTCATCAGCAACACTCCAACAACGCCGGAACCTAGCGAGCATCACGGCCGCTCTTCGAGCGCAAAATGTGCCTTACCGCTGGGGATACCCTACACGGATTCAAGTGATGAAAAATGGAACGCTCCACGTAATCAGAACTGAGGAAGAAGGTCAAAAAAAGCTCAAGGACTGAGACATACCTATACAGACCGCAAAGCGCCAACATGAGTCTAACACTGGGAGGCTTAACCCAGAATGGCAGAAAGCACCATGACCCAGAGGGGACGGTGGTAAACTTCTATGGGTAACGTTGAGCAATATACAAGTTGCTTAGTTCAGTCAGATCGGACAGCTTCTTTAAAGAAACAGGTTAACAACAAAAAATATAAAAAAAAAAAAAAAAGGGGGGAGGCTATTTAGAGTAAAGGATATTTAGCTGGGTGACCACTAAGTAAAGTATATAATGCTTTGGAAAAAAAAAAAACACTTTACATTATTAAGGTACACCAATATACACATAGTGGGTATTATACACAATACTTGTTAAAAGGGGAAAAAAGAGAGGGAAAAGCATAGATTGCAGTTTAGAGTAAATCCATTGCCAAGGGGATGCTGTTCTCAATGGCAGAGGATAATTACGCCACGTCTACAAGTGGTTGCCAAGGCCCAAAAAGAGGCAACCACAGACCCAAGGGGGTCAGTTCTTGGGCCAACATGTTTATATTTAATGTTATTGTTACAATGCAGGTTATGTATTCTATGATATGTTGTTTTTCCACCCTATTCCTTCCCACCCTCCCACACCTTCCACTGGAGACTCTGAAGCTCGGAAACCCTAAAGTACTCAAGAGTCCCGAAGAAACCCCTGAGTATAAAACATGAAAATAGTCACATACAATGTTAAAGGGTTGAATACCCAATACAAACGTAACCTTTTGCGTAAAGATCTGTCCAAATGGAAATGTGACATAGTATGCCTTCAAGAAACACATTTTAACAACCAGCCACACAAGCCCCTATACCCCCAGTCATATAGCAGACAATACCACTCTATAGCAGGCACAAAAGCCAGAGGGGTATCTATCCTGGTACATGATAATGTAGCTTTCACCCTCCTGCGTAAAGTCGCGGACCCTAAAGGGAGATATCTGATTGTGGTCTGCATAGTGAACGAAGTGACCTACACACTAACTAACGCGTATTTTCCCAACTCCAACCAGGCCCAGTTCCTAGAGACGTTATGCAACAAAATTGATAAAATAAAACAAGGTACCCTAGTATTATGTGGGGATTTCAACTTTATAGCGGAACCAACACTGGACTCATCAGCTAGATTTACCAACCAAAGACTGCGAGTACTGCAAGGCTCTTGCAAATCACTTAGATCCCGACTACAATTCCACAACCTGATAGATGTGTGGCGTACCATACATGACCACGAACGGGACTACACATTCCATTCGGCGGTTCACAATTCATACAAGAGACTAGACCGATACTACACACCCCCAGCAGACCTGATACAGATAGAGAAATGTGTGATAGGGCAGATCACTTGGTCTGACCACGCACCGGTATTTTTACACATAAGAGACACACACACACTTAAAGGGAAAGGGTTCTGGAGGCTCAACGAATCTCTTCTACACGACTTAGACTTTATCAAAACAGTTAGAGGGGCACTGGCAGATTATTTTACAGGGAACGATTCTGAGGGGACGTCCCTAGAAACCTTGTGGCTGGCCCACAAGGCGGTGGTTAGAGGACTTTTCATACAGAGGGCGAGCTACCTAAAACGACAGAGGGAAAAACAAATGACTGAAAGACTCCATAGATTAGAATTTTTGACAAAACAAAATAAACAAAAGTCAACCACGGAACTAGCCACACAAATCAGAACACTCAAATCTCAAATAGATGAGGCTAACTTATTTAAAACCAATTACCAACTACAGAAACTAAGAGCTAAGTTCTACCATCAAGGCAATAAAGCAGGCAAGGTATTAGCCAATCTCCTTAAACACAAACAAGCCAAACAACGCATAACATCTATACGTATAAATAACTCTAAGACAGTACATAAACCCCAAGACATAAGTGAAGCATTCGCCAAGTTTTACGAAACCTTATATAACATAGAGTCGGACCAACCCAATTCCATACCGACTGGGGAACAGATCAAATCCTTCCTAGATAGGATAACCTTGCCCAGAATAACCGCCACCCAAACCGATTCCCTAACTGCACCAATTGAGGCTAGCGAAATCCTGAAGACAATAGGGGGGTTGCCACCCCATAAAGCTCCAGGACCAGATGGCCTGACAGGTAAATACTATAGGGTATTTGGCGACATCCTGGAACCATACCTGACGTCATTGTTTAACGCCACCGCCAAGGGCAGAGGACTGCCGCCGGACATGCTTTTAGCAAATATTATCACACTCCCTAAACCGGGAAAACAACCCAACAAATGCAAAAACTTTAGACCTATATCATTGCTTAATGTGGACGCAAAAATTTATGCTAAAATCTTGGCGGTAAGACTCTCTAAGATCCTACCCACCATAGTACAGGGAGACCAAGTGGGGTTTGTAGCGGGGCGACAGGGGGCGGATAACTCCCGTAGGGTGTTGAACTTGCTGGGTCACATGAGAAGGGCCGGGGCTGAGGGACTCCTGCTTTCGCTGGACGCTGAAAAAGCGTTTGACCGGCTGGGGTGGGGGTTCTTGGCCGCGGACCTGCAAAAATTCGGGATCCCGCACAGGTTCGTCTCCCAGATTATGGCCCTATATAATTGACCGACAGCGGTAGTGTCCATGGGTGGATATACATCCAATAGGTTTAAGCTGACCAATGGCACGCGGCAGGGCTGCCCCTTGTCGCCGAGTCTATACATTTTAGCACTTGAACCCTTAGCGGAGCTGATCCGATCAACACCGAGCATACACGGCATTAGAGCAGGAGGAAGGGAACATAAACTTAGCCTATTTGCGGACGATGTCCTCATCACGCTAACACAGCCACTGACATCGGTGCCAGAGGTCCACAAAATACTGATGGAATATGGAGCGGTGTCATATTATAAGCTTAATGAATCCAAATCCAAGGCTATGGGAATTAACCTTGTGGGGACAACATCTCAATACCTAAAATCAAAGTATAAATTTGAATGGTCAGACACACACATTCAGTTCCTGGGCCTATGGATCTCCCGTAATCCCAACAACCTCCTAGAAGACAACTACAGTAGGATATGGAGAGCAATAGCACACACCATGAGAGAATGGAGGGACAAATACATGTCATGGGTGGGGAGGGCGGCGGCTTTTAAGATGATGCTTTTGCCTAAGATACAATATATTTTTCGTATGCTACCAATAGCAGCACCAATGTCCTTCTTCAAGAAGGCACAACAGGACCTAACACACTTTATCTGGGCGGGGAAAAAACCTAGGGTAGCCATGAAACACCTACATAGAGGCTACACTGAGGGAGGCATAGGGGTCCCAGACCTTCTTTTATACCACAAAGCGGCAGTGTTGGCACCACTAACACAAGTGTTGGGGGACAAAGAGAGGCCACAGTGGGCCTACATATAAGAGGAGACCTTACACGATCAATTAGAGACAATATGCTGGGCGCCAAAAGAGAGGAGACCCAAAATACCAGACTTGTTGCCGATTACGCAGTTTATGCTGCAAACATGGGACAAACACAAGCACCAGCTAGTTAGGACACAAAGAATTTCCAAGGCCACGCCACTTTCGGCTCTACCGAACTGGATCCGGCATTTTAATGCAACCGCATGGCAAAAGGCAGGAATTCACCACGTCCACTGCTTTTATGATAGGGATAAAAGGTTGTCCTTCTCGCAGATAGTGCATAAATATAGTATCCCACAGTCCATGTCGTACACATATCTCCAAATTTCACACTTCCTAGACTCCAAAAAAGAACAAAAAATACAGGCAGACCAGGAAGGGAGCATAACAAAATTCGAAAAGTTATGTATGGGGTTTACCCCACAGAAGGGACAATTGTCAGTGTGTTACCAAGCAATCAACACCCATCCGCCTTTTGCACAATGCAGATATGCAGAGGCATGGGCAAAAGACTGCGGGGGGCCCATTACCAGAACACAATGGGACACTTGCCTACGTGCATTAAAAGGGATCACTCACTGTGCGGCGCACATAGAACTGCACAGAAAAATCTTATTAAGGTGTTACATGGTCCCAGCTAGACTGGAGCAGGTATACCAAGATAGTTCCCCCCGATGTTGGAGGTGTGGCGTACACCAGGGCACGATGATCCATGTCTGGTGGGCCTGTGAAGTACTCACCCCGATGTGGACAAAAATACACAACATAGTTACAGCCATTTCAAAGATAGAAATACAAAAACACCCTCTACACCTCTTGCTGTTGGGTCTACCATTGAATTTACCATGGGAACACAGAGTGGTAATAACCCACGTTCTACTAGCTACCCTATATCTCATAGCGAGACACTGGAAACAAGATCAGCCCCCGACAATTAAAAGAATCATAGACACAGTGGACACTAATAAAAAATATGAATTAGCATACGCAGAATCGGAGGGGAAAAAACAAAAAGTGAAGATGGCCTGGTCGGGGTGGGATGACTTCAAGGCTGAGTATAGGGGATAAGGTGAACCGCAGCCCAGAGAGGCGGTGGTCATGGGAGGTACAAGACGGGTAGATGATACACACGAAGGCTTCAACAGCCAGTGAAATTACTTGAGGCTCGAGAATTGCTGGAATATCAAGGGAAAAGAGGGAAGGATCCCAACCCCAATTCCCCCCCCCCCCACCCTCCTCCCACCCTTTCCCTCTATGAGGAGGGGATTCCCTAGTTACACCCCAAGGAATTGTGGTTATTGTTGCGCCCTGAACAAGGGACCGAGAGGAGAGGAAGTAGACATTAGGCGGAGATTATGTCAGGGCTAAAGTAGTTGCCTGTATAAATAAGTGAATGTGTAATTGTACCAAAAAAAAACGTTATCTATGTATCTGTACTAGCACCTATTGAATATATGTTTACCTACTGTATGTTAAGATCTTGACTACGAGACCAATTCTCAGAGGTCTGGTGTGTACCCGCTCCCTTTCTCTTCTGTACCCTCAACAATTACCTTGGGTTTTTCAAAATTATAAATTGTCAAATTAAAAAAAAAAAAAAAGACAATCATTGTAACTATATAGTTTGTCCAGATCAGAGTTTTATTCTGTTTCTGTTGCTTGTTTTTTTGTCCTACCTATGTGATATGCTAAATAGTTATTTTTTCATTTGCTTTTCTTTCAAGTCTGTTGAATACTGAATTATTTGAGTCTATTTGAATGTGAGTTTGAGATTGGGTATTTCTAGGTACTTCTATTACTAGTAATATTTTTCATACATTATTTTTGTATTAATATTGTGTGGACCACCGGAGTATTGTTTTCCAGTGTGATATAGCTCCTTCCAGACGCAGTAGTGATTATAGCTGGCAAGGCTGCCATCAGAAATTTTGGGGCCCATAACAGAGCTCACAGTATGGGCCCCTGGGGGTCCCGCCTCCAAATCCTGCCCCTAGGGCCCGCCTCCAAATCTCACCCACAGGAATACATACACAGACACAAATACAAGCACTCATACAAAAGGACACAGATACACACACAAAGATACACACACAGACATAGGAATAGACACACACAGACATAAGCGGCATCTGCCACTACACATGGGGCCCGGGTGGAGGGGCCTCCAAGTGCCGTCATGGTTGTCACGCTCTGATGGCGGCCATGATAGCTGGTATAGCTTCCCCCAGTACATTAGTTGATACTTAATGTTGGGAGTAGATCTGGTTTAGTCAAGCAAAGCACACAGAATTTATACACAGATCACCCAGATCTCAATTCAAAACAACACAAACTCCTCCCATGCTCCCTTCAGATGAATGAGTCTTTTCCCCAAAAAGCGCTCTCCCGGCCTGTCTGTGAGAGGAGCTGGCGGCGGTACAAGTTCACCGGGGTTTGTGAGTTGGAGTGTCGGGAATTACAATGTGTTTGACAACAAAGTACCACTGCCTGCATTCGGTAGACAAAATGACCACCATCCCATATGAATGGCGGTCTCCCAGTGAGAGCATTTAAGTTAACAACTTCTTTTGAAGTTAATGAGCCAGGGGTGGTCTGGGTTTGGGGGTATAAAAAGGGGAACATGAATGGTGTTCTGTCACAAATATGTGTAATACAGTGGTAGTAATAACATGCAAGCAAGAATTCCACAATTTGGCATTTCCACAATCTACACTAACTGTAAGTACCATATATACTGCACATGCAAATAAGCTCTGATACCCTGTTGCTGGCTTAGGCATCAACGTAATATTGATATGCATAAATACATAATTCAGAGCCCTTAACAATTATCTATTTATTTATAAGTAGATATTTGAAAGAAAACAAAAAACTGAAGTATTCAAATTCTTATAGTTAGTAGAACCACATTTTTTTGTGATAGCAGGTTTAATTATTTTGTCGTAAGTATTTACTATCTATTGGCCTCTTCTTGGCTTTCCTCATAAATCTCTTCCATTCTTGGCTGCTAAGTTTGTGAGCATGGTCTTTTCAAGGCAGCGTCTGGGAGAAATGGGGTTTTCCAAACACTTTGATTACTTAGTACCTTCTTCATAACTACTGCTATATAATGCTCTTTCTTCATTGTCACAGTATTCCTTTAGTTCTGCCGCTTGAACAGTTATCCTTACTTGTTGACTTTTATCCAGAGAAAATGTATTGTTGTTTCAACATAATTTGCATTGCCATTAGGGAATGTTGTCAGTTGTGTAAACATGGAGCTTCCATATGAAGGATTTGTATATTTTTGCATGCTTCATATTTTATTTTATTTTATTATTTTTTAAAAATATATAATTTTGTAAATGTAAAGTCACTGTTATTTTAACATATTTAAAGTTTAAATATGTTCAGGAACAGTATCACATAGAACAAAAGTTCGATCTATGGACTGCTTTATATTTAAATGTTAAAATTTGTTAAATGGATCTAAATATAATTTTTTTTATAGATAAATAGGACAGATGGATAACATAATAAAAAAAATAAAATTCTTAATCACTGACAACTCATCTCCTGCTTTATCACTCCCCTCTTTCACCTTCTCAAGAAATCATTATCTTATTTTATGTATCCTCAACATTTGGGTGTGAGTGTGTAGGGGGAGTAGTTGAAGTGGATATCGTGTCTGGAGTCTTCTGGTACTGTCCATCAATTCAGTGCTAAACCATTTTTGAGCAATATAACACTGAATGGGGAGGATCTCTGGCTTTCCACAGCCTTGCCCCCCACTGAAAGTAGGGATAAGACATAGATTATAACATCTTTCTAGCCATACCACTGCATACCACAAATGGGCATTGTGTGTGGCTGAATGCAGTGAGCTGACACTCTCAGCCAATCGCAGCCAACCAAGCTGTGAGAGGGGATGGGCTTTTGAGGACTCTCGTTTACTATTAAAACATTAAACATAGTTTAATTCTGAATGGAAATACAGATCTATACAGTTTATTTCCAAAATGGACACTATGTAAATAATCTGAATTAAATGAAGAAAGGAGGTAAATATGATTTTTCTTTCCACATTTACCTGCTGCTTCTGTTGTGTGCATTCCACATTCATTGGAATAGAGACTTGTACAAAAAGTTTTCTTTCAGACCAGTAAAGTTTTGATATAGCTATAGAGAAAAATAAGACATGTTTGCCAATTTTCACTATTATCTTTTAAGTAAATCTATTTCATGTATGGCATTTGATTTCTGAAGTTGTTAAATCTGATATCTTCAGCTCTTTATTGAATTAAAGATAATAATCATATTATTAGCTTGCAAAACATAACAATTACAAGGACTTCAAGTAGAGCAACTTCAATTTCAAGTCATTTTCTTTCCTAACTAAAGTTTTGGCTTAATATTTATTTATTAAGTTATTTATTTATTTACTTATTTATTTTTTTTACCAGTGCTCTATATGATGTTAAAGTATATTAAAAAAAAAATTATATCACTAGGAATGCTTGAAAATGGCATTGGGCAAACCTGACAGATTTACACATGTGCACTTGGACAATATCTTCCATTTGCAACATCCTAACGGGGGAGAAGATCAATGTGATCTTGCAGAGCAGGTGCTGGTGTTGAGTTTCTGCACAATGATGCCCTATTTCCGTAATTAGTGGACTGCTCTGAAACTGAGATTAGTGGGGGGGGGGGGAGGGGGGGAGGGGGGGGGGGGCTATATTTATTTAAAAGGGTTTGCTTGCTGGTTGAAAAAAATAATTGGCAAGTGATGCATGTCTCTTTCATCATTTTCTAATTAATTACCTATCCCCCACTAAGATAACCATTACCATGGGATTTAACTTTTTTCATGCTTTTTGCTAATATTATTTCAAATTTTGCCTAAACCAGATATGTTATTTATTAGGTAGCGTGCACATTGTGTGATTGGTAATCTAAAGCACTAAAGATAGAAGGCTTTTGTGTTCATTACTAGAACAAAAAATTAAATAAAATATAAAAAAACAAGTTTGCGAAGAAAGTTGAGTACATGAAGGCCATTTTTGGTCTAATATCCCTTTCTTTGTTTATTTTCTGCTGTGCTTTAAAAATAAGACTCTCGTTGACATTCTAATACACATACTGCAAATTTCAATTAGGCTCTTCAAACACCACAAGTAAACTTTAATATGTTGAGCTCCCCATCTGTTCATTAAATAAAAAAGTCATTTTGACATTCCAGACACTGCTGCTGAAACTGAAATAGATATAAGAGATCATCTTTTTGATTTCACTACTTTATGACTAATGTGCTGTGACATTGGTTCATTTAGTTTCGACAAATGCTGAACCCCTCTCCCTCTGGTTTGCTCAACCAATCAATCTGTCACTATTATCCAGATATATTATTATATGAGAATTGGGTTACAATAAAGCAATATTATAATATGCACACTAATGTGATGGAGACATTTTCATACATACAGAACATCACTTTGAATTCTTTATCTGTTACGTAATCAAACATCCGCTGCTAGAATTTCATAAATCGTATCTGAAAAGGTCAGTGTAAGCATAAAATTTATTTTTAATCCTATGAATCAGCTAAAAAGTGTATTTACTTGGAAAATGTAATGCTGCATAGAGAGCAATGATTGCAAGTTCAAATAATAATAACAAAGTATTTAACCAGGAAAGGTACATTCAGATTACTCTGGTTTCCAAGTACGTCCTGGGGATGTTACCTTAACCCAACATCCAGGGGTTGTTACTATCACCCAATTTAATGGTACTCATTTTATCGGAAGGATGAAGGGCTGAGTGAACACTGCCGGGATTTGAACCTGCGACCCAAGGGTTAGAACAGATTCTACTGATGCATTAGCCCACTGAGCTATTTCACCGGAACGTGTGGAATGTCAATAAACCTTGCAGCTAAAAAAATACTGGATGTTTTTGCAAATCATAAAGGTACAAAATAGGGGGGGAAAAGAATCTAAACAAGATTTTTTTTTATGATTTTTTTTTGTTTAGGAAAAAATACTTGTGGTCACCAAGACCAGAATTATGTATTAATCACCACTAATGTTCTGTGCATTCTTTGTAACATCCAATAAATGCTCCTCAGAATATTCAAGTTCACACTTAGTTTTTCCCGGTGATGATATAGATCACATTTATTGTCCAGCAAGGCAGCAATTGATGATAAGTATGGGTGATTAATATTGTATTCTATCTCAGTCACAAATTAACAAAACATAGGACCCTTTTTCAAGTATTGGCAAACGTTAGAATTCCCAGCACATTTATTCATGCTGAAAGAATGGAGCAATTAGTGACATTTGGATTTTCAATATACACATAAGTAAGTAATATCATGGAAATCAGACGTTTAACTCTACAAACACTGCATGCTTTGTTTCTACATAATGGGGGTTATATAGATAACAAGTGTTGCCCTTGAAGGTCTTATTGATGCACACGTGAAGAGTTGATGTGACAGAATTATCATATAGTTTAGTGTTTATCTACCTGGTGGCAGATCAAAAGCTGCCAGTGGTCTTTATTTCTACATTAACCAGTATTAATTCAAATGGCTAAAGTAAAATCAGGGATGTGCCAAATTATTTCAAGATGGGTTATGTTAGTATTATCTTTCACCACATTTTAATTTTAGTTAATATCAGCTGACTTCAAACAGACTTCAAACAGAAATATTAAAAATGAGGGCAGCGCAAACAATTGCAAATGTGCACACCAAGTGCTACAAAAATATTTATTTAAAAGGACATAAAGTACAAACGTTACAGGTTATCCTCGTTATCAATGCATGTCTTTCAAACAGCCATCTTTAACTAACATAAACAAAACTTATTTATTGGAATAATTTGTAAAAATGGTTAAAAGATTTGATTATCATAGTCCTTTAAATCTAGGAATTCCATTTACAGGGTTGTATGTATGTCACCCATTTATTAGCTTGCTTAACCCCTTAAGGACACATGACATGTGTGACATGTCATGATTCCCTTTTATTCCAGAAGTTTGGTCCTTAAGGGGTTAATTTACTGATCAGTCCAGACAAAGAGTATAATCTACTCACGTCACTATGGTTTCTTTCCTTTTTTCTTTCTGAAAATTGAGAAAATGGAAAATTGCACCTTGTATGACTTTAATCTTCGTGACTAGTTCTAGGGACTTGTACAAAAAGTTTTCTTTCAGACCAGTAAAGTTTTGATATAGCTATAGAGAAAAATAAGACATGCTTGCCAATTTTTACTATTATCTTTTAAGTAAATCTATTTCATGTATGGCATGGTATTTCTGAAGCTGTTAAATCTTATATCTTCAGCTCTTCATTGAATTAAAGATAATAATCATATCATTAGCTTGCAAAACATTACAATTACAAGGACTTCAAGTAGAGCGACTTCAATTTCAAGTCATTTTCTTTCCTAACTAAAGTTTTCACTTAATTTTGATTTTATTTTTACCAGTGCTCTATATGATGTAAAAGTATATTTAAAAAATGTGTCAAAATAGTATAGATGTGTTTAACAGATCTTAATAAATATAATAAAAAGGTTGTAAATTAAAATAATTAAAAAAAATACACATATACTCACAACAGAGAATATTGCCTTTCAAAATCATGGGCAATTAATTGAATTTGCCACACGTTGACTTTAATCAGAGTTTAGAAACATCTCTAGGATGTATCTGAGCTAAGTTTCAAGAGTCATAGGAAAGGGTCTAAATATTTAGGTCAATTTGATATTTTGTTTTTTTTTCTGATTAATATATTTGGAGTGTTCCCACCCTTGGGATATTGCTGGTTACAAAGACTGATGGTCAGCGGGGTAGGTGTACTTATACCTTTATTTTAAGTAGGCTTCTGTCCTAAGAAGAACTGGAGGAGCTACTCATTGTTGTGCTGCCATGGATGTGGCCAGGAAACAGCGTTACATTAGACACCTGCAACTAGAATTAAGATGATCACTGTCAAGAGATTGATTTAAATTGCACGTGTCACATTTGGGACAATGACAATATATTTTGTTAATATTTCTTACAATGTAGAAAACAAAAGTGAAATAATAAAGCAATATCCAAATAAGTCAAACAATACAAAACACCCATGTATATAACTCTCCAAATACACTACAATATATATTGTCCCATCTTTATTTGTTTTCATGATTATGTCTCACAGACCTTGCATGTTTGTGGGGAATTTCACATATCTAAAGCATCTAATATTTATTTTCTGCTGTGTCATCTGAGTATGGAAATAGACAGACATGGGGTTAACATTTAGACTTTCAGTCAACTGTGATGGACCAAAATAGCATACTATTTGCAAAATACTCCCCGGTGAATTTTATTTCTTAAGGTTATTTAATCAAGATATAAGTGCTAAAGTTTATGGCAGGATTTATTTATGCAATTTTCACATACACATTGCATTTTCACTGTGAATTTCATTAAGCCGACACATTCAAATAATTTCACTCCCAATTTACATTCACAATATTATTATTTATAAAATGTAAACATATTCTGCAGTGCATACAAGAGTAGTTACAACAAGACAAGTAAGACATACAGGAACTGCAGATGGTGAGGGCCCTGTAGATCAGCTTACATTCAAAGGGTAGTGGGGTAAACATACATTTCTATACACTAAAAATGTGATGCAAAGAGAAGTTACAATAAAATTACAATTTAAATATTAAACTGGGTGCATATCGAGCCGCGTGATGACATAGAGCGTGTGGATGTGTGGGCGCGGCGTGAGTCTGTGAGGAAGAAATGACAGGTGCAGAATCCCCTGCTGCAGGCTTGCTTTAGCGGAGCTGCATGGCATACAGAAGCTTACTCTGGGGGTCTGAGAGGTCGGCACGAGTTGGCTCCAAAAGGACCATTTCCTCAACTGCCCTCATTAATCCTAACTGCGGCAAGCACTGTAACGGTGTTGAGAGCTATCAGCCACACTATCATCCACATCGCAAGCTGAGACCATGCTGCTTATGCTAACTGCTGAGACACACGAGGAATACCTGGTTGTTCGGGCATATTACGTTGATCCCCTGTGAAAAAATCTACTATATTCAATAACCAACAATACTTCAAGGACACACTTTAAATTCCTTTGCCACAGAGGATAATGTAAACGCTGGCTCCTCAGATAAAGTAAGATAATGCTAAACACCAATTTTTAATGCTATACAAAGGGAAAAAACAGAGAAAAGAAAATGCCAAAAAAGCTGGAATTATAAGGGAAGAGTATTTTTGTATAAAAACTGATCTATTTGGTCGGTTGATCTAAACCAGTATATGAGGATTGTGACACCAAAAATCCTTAAAATTGCCTGTTCCTGCTTTCTTTCATGTTAAATAGCATAAACCCAGTAAGCAAAGAAAATTAAATTGACTGACATCAACATTTTTAAAAGTACTTGGTCTTGCCTTTATACATGTACTGAAGAGGATGTATTGAAGAGACTAATAGTAGAAAACCAGTAAATGAGAAATCTTATACTGATTAAATGATATCAAAATCTTTAAAATGTTATTTTGATTAAGTCATATCGAAATTCTCAAAATTCTCAAAATTGCTTGTATGGGTCTTCTTTATTTGTAAATCAGAGGTCAACAGCAGAAAACCAGTTACTAAAGAATCTCACCGATTAAGAGATATTTAAGAATCTGAAAAACTGATTGTTTCTCATTTTTTGTTGTTGTTGTTTTTTATGAAATGGCGCCAAAGACTGATAAGTTGGATAAAGTAAAAAAAAAAAAAACAGATAGAGCTGATAAAACTAATGCTCTGCCTATCAGTACTTTTTATTCTCCTAAATCACAGACAAATATTCAGGGCTTATCTCTCAGCCCCTCGGTGGATACAATTTTAGATTCAAATGCTTTAGATTCTTCCATTGCAATTACAAATATCAATCCAAACCAAGCATTAGATAATTGATACAGTAAAATCAAAAAAGATCTGGAAAGGAATCAAGCAGAAATGAAGGAGGAAATCTCCCAGATTCATTCAATATTGGCTCATGAAATTATACAACTAACACAAAAAAATACAGATTTATAACTTCAAAATGATTCCCTAAAACAAAATATTGCTGAATATCACAGATATTTAGGACAGATCACAGAGACAAAATCTCAAAATCCAAGGTATACCAGAAACAACTGAGGATTTAGACACATATGATGGAACTACTGAAGATATATTTTGACCCAATGTTACTGGGATCATACCCATAGAAAGAATACATAGACTACCAAGACCACCAAATATGACCCAGTACTCAAGAGATGTGATAGTATGCTTTAACAATGCAAGAATTAAGGATTTGTAGACAAAACAATTACGTAAGAACCCACCTAAAGAAGAGAAATACGCATCAATTTCTACATTTGCGGACTTATCCTCAACAACAAGAATGAATAGGAGAACATTTATAGACATGACAAAATGTCTTAGGGAAAATAACATTCCCTATAAATGTGGATTTCCTACTAAATTGATTATTCTCTAGAAAGACTCATAGCATCTTTGTGCTGATCCAAACCTTGCTAAACAAAAAATTATAGGATAAGGATTTCTGAAGGGAGGAAGTGAAATACCAACCACTTCAGGAACAGAATAATTAAAGGGATCAAGATAACCAGCAAAACTTATGATTCTATAGAAAAAAAAATTAAAGGAAGAAGGAGGGAGAGGGGAAGGGAAGGAAAACTAATTTTTTTTTGGTATCATATATTCTGACATGTCTTGTCACTTTTATATTTGATGTCTAGAATTAATATCAGGTGTAAGCACTTATATAAAGGTAGTGATGATATTGGGATGGATCACATTATAAATACATATTATATACACTAGCTACTACATATAAGGGGATATTTATAGCTCTATTGCACTGCAGTAGCGGGAATGTCCCTGGTGGTTTGTAAGGACTTTTTTTATAACACGTGATGGAAGATTTTCGATTCCAACTACGTGTTATGAGAATATATGTTGTGGGTGCCGCTTTTTGTAGACAACAAAGTGTAATGAATGTTAATGTTTTTGGACACATACTGGTTAAATTGGAGTATATGTGTTTTTCGGTTCATGTGGGAAAGAGGCTCTTGAGGACTGGAAAATGGGGATAAATGTCATTAACCCCTTAAGGACACATGACATGTGTGGCATGTCATGATTCCCTTTTATTCCAGAAGTTTGGTCCTTAAGGGGTTACAATTTTTCACCATAAATTCACAGGGATTGAATTCACCTTTTAAAAGAGAATGTCTTCTAGATCTTTTGAATAGACATCATATAGATATTGCTTTTACTCAAGAGACACATTGGAAAGATATAGATAATGGATTATGGAAATATTGTAAATATCCAAATATCTACACATCTAGTTTTTTAGGTAGGAAAAAAATGTGGTGTAGCTATAATAATCTTTTCAGGGGTAAAGTATTGTTACATACACCATGTTTCTGATGATATGGGGAAATATCTAATTTTAATATGTAAGATTAACGCTATTACATTTACACTAGTAAACTTGTATGCCCCTATGGATCATCCAACTATTTTATGGAATCTACCATGCAAATAGTTAAAAAGATTTCTAAGGGTGTTTGCAGGAGATTTAAATTGTAGATCTTGTCCAGAGCTCGATAGAAAAAGATTAATAAAAAATACTAAAATTAACAAGAGAGATCTGATTCGATTGAAGGCTCTAGCAAAGTTTATATAAAGATACAACCTATATGAGATATGGCAAATACAACACCTTAAGGAAATAGATTTTTCTTTTCTTTCAAATCCTGATTCATATTCCCGAATTGATTTTTTTTTAATGAAAGCAACATCTTTAGATCTTTGTATCAATTCACAAATAGGGAATAGAAGTTGGTCAGACCACGCCCCTGTGTTTATGTCTTAAAAAAAATCCTTATTACAAGAGTCATTCAAAATGGAGATTAAAAGATTTTATATTAACTTCTGAGTCTAATAAGAAAGAGTTATTGAAGGCTGAACTTTTTCTTCAAGAGAATGATAATGAAGCTGTCTCAGATTTCCCCTTATGGTGCTCGTTGAAATGTTTTCTTAGTGCTTACTTGATTAAACAGGAAATCTATATGAAACAGAAACAAGGTAAATCATTGACTGATCTTCCTATTTGCCTTGCCGGTCTGCAGAGAACAAACAAGCTACATCCTTCTCCTGAAATATGCAGAAAAATTCGAATTATTCAACAAGAGATTAAGAACAAACTAAAGGAACAAACTAATTATACATTAACACGTCTTAAACAAAGATGGTATTATTCAAATAGTAGAGCAGGCAGAGCCTTAACAAATAAATTAAAAGCTCAGAATCAAATAAATAGAATTAAACCAATAACAAATAAGGGAGTGGCTTGTTTTTCTCCTCTCCAGACCGCTGAGGCTTTTAGATCATATTATGAATCTCTATATAATCTACCCAAACCTAATATAACCAATTTAGATATGGAAGGTTTCTTAAGAGCTCTAGAACTTCTAGTACTATCTTTGGAAAAAGAGAAATATACTTAATAAACCTTTTTCCCAGAAAGAAATCATGAATGCAATTAATGATATGAAGGGGGGGGGGGGGGAGGCACCAGCTCTGGATGGCTTTACGGCTATTTTTTTTACCAGATTTTACAACCTAAGATTACTCCTCAGTTGGAACACATGCATGGTGCCATAGTTGGATCAAATATTGGAAAAAATCTATTTCTAAGTAACTATAAACCAATCTCATTAATTAGCATAGACATAAAAATATATTTTAAAATTCTGGCACAGAGATTAAACTTAGTCATCTTAGATTTGATACATCCTGATCAAGTGGGCTTTGTAGTGGGCAGATCAGAGGAAGATAATACCTGCAAAGTCATTAACATCATAGATGAGATCCACCATAAGAATATATTATTATGGCCTTAGACGCTGAAAAAGCATTCGATAAGGTAAATTGGAGATTTATAGCTCAGACTCTGCGTGTTTTTGGACTTATAGGCCCATTTGCTTAAAGGACTATGGCATTATACACACTTCCCACTTCAATGATCATTGACCCTTTCTTTAATTCTTTGAACTTGAAGATTTGAAATGGGACCCATCAGGGTTGTCCACTGCCCCCCGTCCTTTATGCTGTTCCTTTGGAATATCTTAAGAAGGACAGCTACACTTAAAGGAATAATGGTTGAACGACAGGACCACTTGGTTTCCCTTTATGCAGATGACATTCTTCTAATGATATCTTCTCCAGAATGTTCTTTTCCAGAAGTTCTTAGGATATTACAGACATTTAGTCTATTCTCAAATTATAAACTTAATTTTTCAAAAGCTCTAATTATGTATTTTTATATTTCCAATTCTAATTATCTATCTTTAAGTGAAAGATATAAAACGTTAAATTGGTCTAACAAAGAAATACAATATTTAGGGATTAAACTCTGTTCAGATTCAAAGTCTACGATGTAAAAAAAAAACATGGATTTGATGATAGATCTTAGGGAGACAGTAGATAGGTGGAGAGGTTTAGCGATCTCTTGAATTGTAGATTTGTACATATACTTCAGCCAACCCATGGTGATTTGAATACAGATTGAAGAGTGAATTTCTAGAAGGATTTTATAATTGAGGCAATTTTACTTCAGTGAAAGTGTGGGTGTCCATTTGTGAATGCAGCACTTACAGTTTATCCATATACACAGTTATAGGCTATGTCTCTTTGTTTGTTATTGGTTTAGCAGATCATCCCCTATTTTTTGCATATATTAAATAAATCTAAAGCTGTTTCCAATTGGGAGAGAGATTGTGCTTTTACTGTTTCTTCAGAGATTTGGAACAATGCGTGGCGAATCATGAAAACCACAATGAATTGTATCAGTCTACATGAACAGTACTTTAAGTTAATACAGACATAGTACATGGTTCCTACACGCCTTGCACAGTTTAATACAAATTTAGATCATTTTTGTTGGTGCTGCCAAAATTATCCAGGCACACAAATACACATTTGGTGGGGATGCCCGAGACTTGCTCCTATCAAAAAATTTGTTGAAGAACAACTAATAACTCTCTTCTCATTGGAATATAGCCTTACGCCACAAGCTTTCCTGTTTCATATCGATTTACCTGTTACAGGAACATATAATAGATATCTACAGCAAAAATATGTTTAGCTAGACCTTGGAGAAATACAACCACTCCAACATGGATTGAAATAAAAACTCAAATAAATTTCACGAGAGATGCAGAAAAATTATACTTTAATAATGATATAAAGACGCTATATAAATACAAAAAAAATATGGGATCCATGGATTTTATACTATGAAAGTTTTAGGCCAGGCCAGTGACCTGTTGAATTAACCTACCCTGTGAATAATTTACCCCCCTTAACAGAGCCTTGAGAGATAGTGAGGTAAGGGGAAGGGGAGACATTTTTTTTTTTTTTTTTTACATAACGGCAATAATTATCGGAGGATGGAGTTTTTATATATGTATTTTTTTTTCCCTTTCCTCTCCTCTCCACATTTTATGCTGAACCAATGTTATATTATTGGTATTATTTGTGCTCCAGATAGACCCAGTATCCGTCCAAATTTTCTGTTTGGTTGTTGTACGATTATATTTCTCTATACATACTGATTGTATTTTATCTACTATATGATTGTATAAATAATTGTAGAATATTCTTATTATACACACTTGACTGTAAGATGTAAATGTGACTGTATGTCTTTTTATATATTTTCACTAAAGATAAATTGTGAAAAAAAACTGGGTGCATATGTGTAAATACAAATGAGAACATGTGTGTGTTTTTATTTCTAGTTTTTAAAAAGGAATTGTGTGTCATAGGAAGGTAAAGAAGTGTGTGTGTGTGTGTGCGTGTGCGTGTGCGGGTGCATGTGTGTTTATTGTCAGACATCTTGTGGATAAACTAAATGTTGCTGCACTGTTCAGCAAATGTGACTCCATTTTGCCTGCTAGTAGAAGAAAGTAAAATACACAGAGACAATTATTTTCCTTCCTCTTAAACCCTGTTCATTTAGTGGAAAGAGATAAGGCTTGTGTTTATCTTTTCCATAGTCCTATTTCCTGAGAGCATTGGAATATAGCTAAGATAACATTCTCCATCTTTTGCCGCTGGACACTGCACGTAGAAATAAGTGTTAGGAAGGGGAGTTGAGAAAGCCCAAACTTAAAATATAATATTTTTAAAATTCTAACACTAGGTGTGTGTATTAACCCCTTCAGGACGGAGTCAATAGTACACGTTCTGATTAAAACAAAACTTAAACAAAAACTGGAATTTGCGCTATATGTCTGTTCAACCGTAATTCACCTCTTTCATATTAAATGCACCCACACTTGTTATATATCATTTTGTTCAGGAGAAACAGGGCTTTCATTTCATATAAAATATTTATATATGAAACATAATTTATTATGAATAAAATTAAAAAAACTGTGAGAAATTTTAATTTTTTTTTTAATTTGTAGTTCCGCTTCACATTTTAGCTGTAGATGTCATAATACTGTTAGGTTTTACTGCAAAATGCACATATTTGTAATCAGCGATGTCTCAAGAGTAGAACAGTGCCCACCATTAACAGGTTTTATGGTGTTTTGGAAAGTTACAGGGTCAAATATAGAACGTTCCATTTTCAAATTAAAATTTGCCAGATTAGTAATGTTACCTTTGAGACGGTGTGGTAGCCCAGGAATGAGAATTACCCCCATAATGGCATACCATTTGAAAAAGTAGACAACCCAAGGTATTGAACGTGGGGTATGTTTAGTCTTTTTTAGTAGTCACTTAGTCACAAACACTGGCCAAATTTAGCGTTCATATTTGTTTTTGTGTGAAAAAAGCAAAAAACTAATATTTGGCCAGTGTTTGTGACTAAGTGGCTACTAAAAATTACTGGACATACCCCATTTGCAATACCTTGGGTTGTCTACTTTTGCAAATGGTATGCCATCATGGGGTAATTCTTATTCCTGGGCTACCATACGGTCTAAAGGCAACATAACTAATCTGGCAAATTTCAATGTCAAAAAAATGAAATGCAAGCCTTATATATGACTCTCTAACGTTCCAAAACACCATAAAACCTGTACATGGGGGGTACTGTTATTCTTGGTAGATTTCACTAAACACAAATATTAGTGTTTTAAAACAGTAAAACATATTACAACAATAATATAGTCCATAAAAGTGCCGTTCGTTTGTAAAAAATGCAAAAAACATAACTTTTACTTAAAATATCATCATTGTAATACAATTTACCAGTTTTAAACACTAATATTTGAGTTCAGCGAAGTCTCCTGAGTAAAACAGTACCCCCTATGTACAGGTTTTAGGGTGTCTTGGAGAGTTACAGGGTCAAATATAGTGCTTGTGAATTAAATTCTCTGCATTTTCTCCCTGTGTTGTCAGGCATGTCAATCAAATTTTAATTAATCAAATGACATAATCATGTTAAAAATTACTTAAATATACACGTAGAATTGTAATATATATGCATTTATAGGTATTTAAATTCTACGTGTATACTAATGTAATCTTTTATGTAATTATATGTATTTATCTCTATATATATATTTGCGGTTATTTGTATTTTATATATAGATAGTTATATATAGAATGTCATTCTAAGTGTATTCTGTTTCCAATATATATATATATATATATATATATATATATTAATAACAAAATACAGTTAGAATGAAATTACATATGAATATATAATTTATTTTAAATTTTGTTTCAATATTTTATTTATTTATTTAATTATTTAATTTATTTATTATTGTAATTATACGTATATATATAATATATATATATATATGTAGATCTATTATATATATAATATATATATATACATATTATATATATGTAACGTCATTCTAAGTGTATTTTAATATTAATATATATACTTATATTAGTATTAAAATACATTACGTATGACGTTACATATATATATGTATATATATTATATATATAATATATATACATATATTATATATATAAAAATGCATTTAAATTATTTTATAACATTTTAATATTTTTTTTTACACTACCTACCAGCAGGGGGACTGTCTAATATTTTAGACAGTCCCCCTGCTGGCAGATCCATAGCCAGCTATAGGGGGCCATTTGATCGCTCTTTGAGAGCGATCACATGGCCCCCGGGGGCCTCATTTGCCGGAGGGGGGCTGCCTGGGCTCTCAGGCAGCCCCCCAGAAGAGGATTGCGGCGGAGGTGAGTACCACCGGACCTCCAGGGCTGCAAGCCGTTACGGCGTTCAATGCCGCCGCAACGGCTTTAAAGCCCTTTAAAGCCGCGACGGCATAGAACGCCGTAACGGCGTTAAGGGGTTAAAGATATATACAAATATGTTAAGACATATTATTACTAAGTAGCATGTGGTCTAACACAATGCATGGTCAGTGTAACTGAAATCCAGAATCAGATAAGAATTGCCCATACGACACACTTTACCAGGAATGAATTAAAATCATGAGGGAGTTTATGTTTAATGGAAGTTTCTATAAGGCCCCATTGTAAGACGTGAGTTGAACCAGAGTACAGACATGTCAACCACCTAAATGATGGCATTGGCATGACTGACGCCTCTATGTGCGTTAAAAACTAATCAAAACTCTTGGAAACGTGAAAGCCATCGATGACCGATTGGCTATAAACAGTTTTCCATGTCATTCTCATCATGGATTTTAGTTAACCCATTAGGACAAAGAATTAATTGAAAATAGCAATGCAAACAATCATGGGATAATTGCACCATCTATTGATCAAATGTGATAAATCGATCACTCATGTGATAAATCAGCACTCATTATAATAGTGTATGCCTATCTGATTCCATTGAAAAATAGAGATAAGAGAATTCCTTAAAAGTAAGCAAACACCCTGGTAAAGAATGAACAACAGAAGAAACATGCATACATACACTATTGGGAATAAATGCTCAACATTTTGTGTTTTATGGCATGCATGCTTGTGATGTATGACTATTTGTCCTTTTTATAATATAATCTTGGTAGTTTATCCATCAGTAATAGTTCCATTTCTTCCATTGAATAAGTAGAACTTTTTTTTCAAGCTAATTCCTTTACAGGAAGAGAGCACTTTCCTAGTTATAGAGGAGATTAAAAACTTGGAGAAGAGCCTTGGAGGAGTCCTCAAATTTCAAGTGACATGTAGTGGGAAAAGAGATGAGAAATATATGATGCAGTATGTTAAATTTCCAAATTAAAAAACAGAAGGAAATATACTTACAGTATAGGGAGCTATCTAGATGTAACACCTGGGCAGTAAAATCCCCACCTATGGATATAATGATGAAATCTTAGTGTGCCTCTGTAACATAAACACAAGAGCAAAAAAAATGTGCAATATGTCAGAAAAGCAGAAATTAATAAATAGTATAAAAATGCACACTCACATTTGTTAGAGCCCTCTAATGGCTCCTTGCCTATGGCCTGGAGTGGAATAATCTTCACTCATGGGATAAAGGTGCAGACTTCTTTTTTTCTATGGGTGGGTAAAAAACTCACCACAGATATAAAAAACGAAATATAAAATATAGTGCACACCGTGTGGCTATAAGAGCATATACAAATGGGAGATGTACTTACATTTGAGAGCAAAAAGAAGGTTTTGCTCAATCCAAAACATTTGAGTGATATATTACCCATCAAGGAAAATGATGTATTATCGTCAGGAGAATCATAAAGGTCCAGGAATATAATGTATATGAAACTTTTTTATTACTTACATAAATAAAATATAAGAAGTATACAAAGCAAGCACAATGCTTTCACCTAATTAGGCTAAGTAGGCTTCTTTTTATTATTATTATTATTATTGCCATTTATATAGCGCCAACAGATTCCGTAGCGCTTTACAATATTTTGAGAGGGGGGGATGTAACAATAAATAAGACAATTACAAGAAAACTTACAGGAATGATAGGTTGAAGAGGACCCTGCTCAAATGAGCTTACAGTCTATAGGAGGTGGGGTATTAGAAACATTAGGATAGGAAATATCAAGTAGGAGTGAAGCAGAGCTGGAGGAGAGAGCAAAGCACTATCCCATAGGAGAGCAAGCGACAGGTATGTAAGGGAGAGATTACTCTGGGAGGCCATACGCTTTCCTGAAGAGATGGGTTTTAAGGCCCTTCTTAAATGATTGAAGACTAGGGGAGAGTCTGATGGCAGTAGGCAAGTTATTCCATAGGAGAGGAGCCGCCCGTGAGAGGTCCTGCAAGCGTGAGTTGGCCGTACGGGTGCGAGCAGCGGTCAGGAGGTGGTCGCGGGCAGAGCGGAGGGTACGAGGAGGGGCATACCTCTGGATCAGTGAAGAGATATAAGAGGGGCTGGAATTGTTCAGTGCTTTAAATGTATGGGTTAGCACTTTGAATTGACTCCTATAGGATACAGGGAGCCAATGTAAGGACGGGCAGAGGGGCGAGGTGTGAGAGGACCGACTGGATAGGAAAATCAGTCTAGCTGCAGCATTCATTACAGACTGTAGCGGGGCAGTACGGCTTTCTTCAAGTGCATTAGCTTCCTATTTATATATACAGCATCAAAAAGCTGTACATACAACTTAAACCTAATCTATAAGGCATAGGATGAAGTAGAAACTTATTTTCTGTTTGTGAGCCAGTTACAACCCACTCTCATAACTAAGTGGGTGTAGGGTACTCTCTGCAACATACTTTTTACTCAAGGTTAAAAAAAACTGCTGAAAACTATCTGTTAAAGCAATAAACCTTATAACTATAACTTGTTCCACCAATATAGTTATTTATGAACAGCACACTCATTCTATTTAAAGTTCTGTTTCCTCTTTAGCAGTGATTGGCATAGATTGGTGGCATTTAAAGGATGGGTAAAGGATAATGTGTGTAATGCAATGACAATGTCAATTTATTAACATAGACACAGCTGTTGTAGATTTTCAGAAAATATGCTAATTAAATAGTATTTTTAAATTGTAACTCTTTAGAAATGCAACCCCGTTCACCTGTGTGCTCTAATTGATGAAATTATGAAATGAGCAGATGACAATGAAGAAAGTAGTGTAGAGAACAGGCCAGCTGGCACAGCAGGTAACATAGTACACTGTCACTAGTAGCTGATGAAAATTCAAGACAAATCTTCCCTTGGCTTATACTTATTGCATCGTGTACCAGCTAGGATTGGCTTACAGAAATGTAAAGAAAGATGACAATATTCAGTGACCTAAGGACATCAATGATGTCCTAGCTACTTAAAGAAAACAAACAAACAAACAAACAAACTCACCTCTAAAGTTTTAACAATATTTATCTTAACCCTTACTAAGCATGTCTTGTTTCAAATAAATTAGCATTATATTTATGAGAAATATAGGAAACATAGTTAATCATTAAGGTAACATAGCAAGTTTGCATATAGACATAACAAAAAATAAAAATGTAAACGTACACAAATTGAAATTTTCATTGATTTCTTTAATTTGCATAATTATAGGAGAGGATACTATTTGAATAGAAAATTGATATCCATTATGTTCCAAAGTGTGCACATGGACTGAAATATTAGCAGACATGGAAATGCAATTTTGTCAGTGACTACAGTGACAAAGTAGATACAAAAGTTAAATACCCTGCTACAGATAATAGTAAGTAACTGATGACTTTTTAAAACATTTTCATTAAATCCCAAGAGAATGTGAATATGTATGCATGTGGATATAATTCCAGCATTAAAGGGACACTATAGTAACTAGAACAATTAATGTAGTTGTTCTGGTGAGTATAGTCAGTCCCTGCAGTCTTTTTGCAGCAAACACTGTCTTTTCAGACAAGAAGGCAGTGTTTATTTTGCAGCCCAGGAACGACTCTAGTGCCCATTACTCAGAGGACCACTAAAGGGGCTTCCTGGGTCAGAGCTGCACTGTGTGACCCAGGATGAACCCTTTGTGGATTTGCTCAACTTTCCCCATAGAGATGCATTGATTCAATGCATCTCTAAGAGGAAGTGCTTATTGGCCAGGGTGGCGTTTGGCTCCGCTCCTCGCCCCACCTCCTTAGCTGACATCTTCCGAATTGATGATCTCAGTCAATCCAATGCTTTTCTATGAGAATCATTAATTCTGATGATGTCAGCCAAGGAGGCGAAACGGGCTAATGGCCAGTGCTGGTTGAACCGTGCTGCCCTGGAAATAAGGTAACATTTTACTATATTTAGGGAGGCAAGGGGAGTCAGGGGAACTAGATAGAAATGTTAACACTAAAGGTTTCAGGGATACACCTTCAAGTGTAGCTATTCAATTCCTAACTATTAAAATTTACAGGTCTTTGCAAGCTACTTCAGCAGCTCCATTTATGTTCTGTGGTGCATGAAACTGGAAACATGACTCTGATTCTTAGAAGTCTTAATTAATTTCAGTTTTTGTCCTCTTCCCAAAGTTAGTTGGTACTGGATAAAACATAGCAAAGGAAAATTAAATGCTGCTTTATGCGCTAAATTTATTTTGTATTTCTTTAAGTAATTTCCTTAAGTAAAAATAATTTTTTGTATGCACAATTTTGGTAATAAAAAGATTAATATGGTGTACATTCAGTTCCCACAGTAACAATTATTATCTTGTAACAGATTACAGCTAACTTCCCTTTTAAGATATTACATAGTGCTCTAGATCTGTCTGTACAATCAGTGGTTATACAGCCAGTCAATTGCAACAGCATTGAGGGCAGCTCAGAAGAGACAGGAGCATGTAAAATGTTCCTTCTTTCCTGAGGTTTGCATAATTGACAAGTACATTTTTCTTGTAAAGACATAATATCTAAATTATGATTGTTTCAAGATGTCACTTAAAGCATGCCCCCTGTGATTGCTAACATTTTATAGAATTAATTTTCATCTATGTTTTCTCTAACTTACAGTAAAGCTAAGTGTAACAAATATGCTTTTCTTAGATTCATAGAGCTACATTAAAATGTCAGTAAAAGTTCAATTATTACATAGGCTAGTTATTGTTAATTACAATTATATTTTCATTTATTTGTGGTAGAAAAAAAGCAATGTTTTAAAAAAAAAACTAAATTTGTTACATATTATATGCCAACTACTCTACGTCAATATTAATAGGTTACACAATTACTTCTATTATTCAAGAAATAGATCTTGGTATAACCATATTTTAACATTTTTGGAAAGAAAGTTACAGACTTTTTTTTATAAGTTCTATGAAACTTTTTGATCCTTACATATAATATCAGTCAGCCTGTGTTACAAAGCAGAAATAAGAAGTACACAGTCAGGTCTCAGAACATCAGGTATCCACTATACTTGATCCAAATTCTCAATGATGGTAAATAAATTAAAACCAACTGCTTGCCTAAACCAATTTGTCAAATGTCACACCTATGCGTGTATTAAAGATATATACAAATATGTTAAGACATATTAATACTAACTAACACATAGTCTAACGCAATGGATGGTCAGTGTAACTGAAATCCAGAATCAGATAAGAATAACCCATAAGACTCCTTACCAGTAATTAATTAAAATTATGAGGGAGTCTATATTAATGGAGGTTTTTACAAGGTCCCATTGTGAGACGTGAGTTGAATCAAAGTGCAGGTATGCCAACCATCAAATGATGGCATGGTTTGGCGCCTGTATGTCTGTTACAAACTAAGTCAAACTCTTTGATCAGCCATGTATGACTGATTGGCTAAACAGTTTTCCACGTCATTTGCGTCATGGGTTTTAATTAACCCTTAGGACAAAGTGGCAATTAGAAATAGTGGTGATACAATTGCACCATCTATTGATAAAGATCTATAAAATTGACCACTAGGATGAGGTCAGCACTTTATAATAGTGAACACCCATCTGATCCCATTAGTAAATTTAAAAAGATGACATGAAAAATAGAGAAAAGAGAATTCCTTAACAGTAAGACACTGACACTGCTTAAAAAGAGGAAAAGGAAAAAAAGGACACGAGACATACTTACACTCTTGGGGACACTTACTCTAACATACCTCTTTTTCCTCTGGAATTCTTGAAAATATAATTATTAGTAAACTAATTCTGGACTTTGGCTCTCACTTTGTTATTCCATCTTCTCTATCTTTAAATACTCTTACCTCACACTCATACATCCAATTATTTAATTTTCCTAAAAAGCAGAAATATACTTGGATAATACTAATCAGATTCCAACATTTTGGGATCGTTATTGGATAAAAAGAATAATATAATTCAGGATTTCAGACTGCAGCTGAAATTAAGCAATTATCTTGATTCGCTGGTAATTTGCCAAGTTCTAATTATACAGAGATATTAGACACATCTTAACAATTCAGGGATAGGTCTTGTATCAGATACTAACTGCAGTAAAGTGATATTAATGTTTAGGAGTTTCTTAGGGTTATTGGATGATAAAGAATAGTTACGTTGACTACTTGAGTGAGATGAAACATTGTATTTTGTTTGCAATGGTTACAGTGTTTAATTTGTGAGAGTTTAGCCAGCTGTGAAAGTAACTGTGTGATCTTAACTAATAGCTAGTATCAGTTAATAGCTTTGTTCTGCGTTCTGTGTGATACATTTTCTAAACTATGTTGATACCATGCCAGTTAAGAGCTAGATGAGATATTCATCGGTGTAATTCTTTTAGAAATGAATTGATATGTGATGGAATATTCTTACTAATAGTCTATTGATTATTCATTAGTCTACTGTGAAAAATGAAAAGTAAAATCTGTACTGTTTCTTGCTAAACACGCTGACCCCTGCTGGTAGATGATTTATGAGTGGGCTGCTAACTCATCACCCTAAGACAAATAGTTTAGAGATTATAGCAGTTGTGGTTATAATTGCCATAATTTTGTCATATTTTATGCCTATTGGTATACCAAATATTTACTGATTACTGTCATGTATGTTACATATTAGTATTAATTATTTGTCACAATAAATTATATTTTTATAATTGATTGTGATTAATGTGTGGCATATAAATCATTATCAAACATTGTTAAAATAGTGAGTAACTCTTAGCTTTAACCCAGTCAAGGGGATACAGTGCCAAAATATTTTTGTATGTAGTCTTTTTGAATAAAATATTATTTTTAATATTTAATACCCCATAAATATTCTCACAGAGTGTCTTGATTCACTGGCTAAGAAGCTAACCAATTAGACCACTCTAACAGAGAAGCTACACTTCTCTCCAGACTTGGCTGTCAGAGCATTCTGATTGGTTGGCCAACTCAAGCACTTTTACTGATATTACATAGCAAGGGAAATTTGTCCATGCAATGTAATAGCTGGCATTGCATGGGAACGTTTTTAAAAAGGGCTTTCTCCACAATGAGAACTCAGGCTGGTCTGAGCTATCACAGGGCAAAGAAGGATTCATTTTATTGCATCATGTTGTTGTTTTTTTTTTCACTGTTTGGGGGTTGCACAATAACATGCCCCCCCCCCCCCAATTGTTTAATTAATTATAGCCCTACCATGCCACTCATGGGTAGGAGCTTGTGAGGGACACTAGGACCTCAATGTTAATATTATGGCCCCCAACCCACTGCCAATAATTGGGGGGGGGGTATGGACATTAGGTTTTATGCACACTTAATCTGTGATAGGTACACATATAAAAAGTGCTTTATTTCCTTTAAAAAACAATAAATGGGGGCTACATAAAGATAAATGCTTAAATGACTGTGAAATTAACACATAGCACACATTGTAGGTTTTAGTATAATGCAATAACATCAGATCTGGAAAAAATGGAGGTGGGAGGGTGAATTTTTCTATAATAACATGGATTTCCTCCCATAGAAGGCAGAACGTTGTCAGTCCCACCATATGTAGAGGTCCATCTGGAGTGGCAGAGCAGCATAAACAACAATCGTCAGAGTTAGCCAATCATTTCATTATCTGGGAGATGTATTATCAGAATAAGAAAACTTGTATGCAGGTTGAAATAAAAGTATGTATATATTTTTACCAACAATGTTTTTTTTTTTCTTGAAAGATACAAAGAATAAAAACGTAACTCTTTTACACAGTTTTTTTCTCTCTTTTATTTTTTTGTTGCTAAAGTTTTTTTTTTACAACAATTTGTAAGTTAAGAACAATAAAAAACTAAATCTTGCCATGTCTTGTGAATACACAGTATACAATAACACCTCAATAAAATGGATAATTTGCATATAACATATTAATGACTCTTATTGACAGTTTTTTTTCACTTGTATATAAAGTATTTAGTAAATAGTGTCTGTTTTATTTTTCATCACACTGTGAAGCTGCCAATATATCAAATCCTGGCATTTATTTTGGTTTGTCCTTGAGATTTCTTTATTGTCTTCACAAACAGAATATATAGCATGACAAGAAACCAATGTCTTTTTTTAATTCCAAAGTATCAGTGTGTCGTTTCATCTCAAGTTTTAATGTGGTATATAAACTATTTCTTGTATCTTTGTGCTGGTAAAATAACAATGAAAAAAGATTGTTAATGTTATTCTTGCAATTTTATTGTGTTCAGGTTTGATAATGATGCAGCAATTATCTCCATTGCCAAGGAATTGCAAAAAAAAAAAAAAAATAACACCAGAAAGGTTTGCTTTTTTTAAGCTTCAGTTTAGTGGATACTTTAATCACAAACTTACAATATCATAGTTTATTTTTTTGTGTAATTCCCCAAAAGATATGGTTACAGACGTAGCACTTATAATATGCGTAAAATGTACATAATTTATATATTTATTATCACTAGTCTTTTCTGCATAATGCCATATGTGAAAACTAGAGAACTAAGGATTTACATATAATCAATACTGTGTAGTGTTATAATGCAATTACTGTAAAGCCTTATACTTCCTGTTTCCTGTTTACCTCTGACCTCTATCGCTTAAAATGGTTCACACTGAAAGCTTGTAGAGTCTTCATCGCTATAACTATAACTATTATCCCCATTCTACTTTATTTCCTATAGCCATTAGTCTTGGACCAAGTTGAAGGGTTGAAAAATGGAAAAAATCCCATAAAGCGATCATAACATCTTTAGTGTAACCATTCAGCTATGATGGTCTACCCACATGATGCTTATAAGTCACAGCAGTGATACTGAGTTCCATATAGTCCAAAAGAGAGATCTTTAAATAGTAACAAGAAATCCAAGGACTTCAAATTCTATTTATTTTAAAACCATTTTAAGGTTATTCTGGTACATAACATTTTTCTATATTTTGGTTATTCTTATTAATTCCAACACATAGGGGCTGCAATCTGCAATTTTATTTTACATCATTCTCAGGAATTTTTTACCTTTTCCAAGAAAACTGGTGTCATGCATTTTTGATCGCATTCTGACATCATGTTTGTCTCTCAACTCTACTGTACACATCTAATTTTATCAGTTATCTATTAGACAAAGCACGTGTCATATCTTTTCTTTCCAATCTCAAAGTACCAAAGGGATTTTTTAGTGAGTCAAAATTAAAAACAGTGAAATTGAAGAGTAAAAATGTCTTCTTCACAATTCAAACTACAGAAATAATGTTTACACTAAAATAAACTATTTTAATTGAATTTTATAAATATCCACAAATATCATGCTTCATTGAAGTGCATTCAAAAAACCTTTAACACTATGTAAAACATTGTACTCCATAAACTCCTGTCCATTGGGTTTAAAGTGGATCTGTCACCATCTAAAACTTTGCATAACTCACAAAGACTTCCAATGGTGAAGCTGCTGCTGGGGATTGTTGGCTGAGGGGGCAGACAAAAGTGAGTTCTACTTACCAAATCCAGTCCCTTGTGTGCACCACCATCCTCTTTCATGTGTTCCTCTTTTGCTCATGTCGCTTCAATAGCCAGAATCTGACATTAGTGATGTTCTTACATGCATGAGCAGTCTAGACCTTGTGCATACAAGGTCTACGGAGGGCCCCTGAATTTCACTGAAATTCCAACACAGTCAATCTGAGTATTTAATAAATTCTATCTTTATGAAATACTCAGTTTGGAAGGTGGGGGGTGACTGTGCCACTTTAAAGTATTATTTATTTCAGCAAATATCTTAACCAATAATGGCAAGAAAGGTAGCATACTTGTTATTTCCTGGCAGTTATTTGTTCTATTAAAATATAATAGGGACACACAAAGAGGAACTGGTCCTGATATTAATGCTTTTTTACATAACATACAATGCAGAAAGAAGAAATTGAATAAGACAAAAATATGCTCTCTACAAAATTCCTGCAAAGGCAAGTGCAAGCAGCAAACTCCTCCTCCTATACCAGAGACTTTACCGATCATGAGCATCTTATTCTGATCTTTGATGATCTGATACACGATATGGACAAAAGTATTGAGGCAAACCTCTTAATTATTAAATTCAGGTGTTTCAACAGGAGCAAGTTTACCAGGTGCTGAGGTGCATGGTGCATAAAAGTCATGAACACTGCTGATTCCATAGTTGAAACATTACAAACTTCCACTGTCATTAATATCAGCACAAAAACTGTGTAGTGGGAGTTTCATGGAATGGGTTTTCATGGCCTAGCAGCTGCATGCAAGCCTCACATGGCCAAGTACAATGCAAAGTGGAGTAAAGCATGCCACCACCGGACTCTGGAGAAGTGGAAACATGTTCTGTGGAATGACGAATCACATTTGCCAGTTTAAATATATGGTTGGATGAGTTTGGTGTTGAAGAACTTGACTGGCCCACACAGAGCTCTGACCATAACCTTATTAAACACCTTTGGGATGAACTGAAATGAAGACTGCGAGACAGGCCTTCTCATCCAACAGCAGTGCCTGACCTTACAAATGCTCTACTGGATGAATGGGCAACATTTCCCACAGAAACATCTTGTGAAAAGCCTTCCAAGAAGAGTGGAAGCTATTATAAATGCAAAAGAGGGATCAACAACATATTAATATGTATTTGAAATACAATGTCATAAAAGTCCCTGTTGGTGTAATGGTCTGGTGTCCCAATAATTTTGTCCATATATCTTGTGTCTCTCTCTAAGTTTCTTTAAAGGGACTCTCCAGGCAGAGTCTTTTATTCACCTGGTTCCAGCGCCGGGAGCCTCGTGAAGCCGCGCCCCCTATTTCGTCAAAATGACAAAATAGGCGGGCGCAAGCAGGGAGCAATCAGACGCTTCCATTTGCTCCCATTCAAGCCGCCCTCTGAAGTCCTGAGCGCACTACCGCGCATGTACGCGGTGTGCGCGGCCGCGAGCTGAGCTGGCTGACAGCTCAGCTCGCGGTCTTTGCCCGACCCCTCCTCTGCTGACAGGCTGGAGAGAGAAGGCGCGCACACAGTGCCTTCTCTCTCCTGCACATGTCAGACATATTTTAATACATCCGACGTGTACAGGGCCTTTTTAGGGCCCTGCATGATAGGAAGTCCCTCTGGTGGCCGTCTGAGTGACGGCCACTGGAGGTATTCCTATCAATCAATGTAAACACTGTATTTTCTCTGAAAATACAGTGTTTACATTAGATTGCCTGCAGGGAGCTATAGATCATACCTGAACAACTACATTAAGCTGTAGTTGTTCAGGAGACTATAGTGTCCCATTAAGTTTATAAGATATGTAGTTTCCTTCCTCATGAAATTCTATTTATTATAAGTGATGAGTGGAACCGCTGCTATTAGTGGGAACAGTGGCAGGATTCTGACTGCAGCCACATTTGCTGATTTATAAGCAATGTGTGCAGGGAGGTAGGGACTGGAGACCTCCTAATCCATAATAAACAGACTGTCCATTTGATGATGGAAACCAGTCATGTTCATCAGGAAACAGCAGGATTGCTTATTTAGGTGTTCATTATTACTCTTGCTGTGCTAATCTGACAAAAAGTGGTATTTCAAATATTAATATAAATCATATAAAAAGTCCACAGTGTGATGCTCTCATGTATTCTGGCCATACCTCAAATAAAAATAAATAAATAATTTCTCTCTTTAGACTAGAATTCTTGTTGTCCTCTCTTTTTAAACCTACTTGAACTTAGAAATAAAGAATGCATAGGCACTTTTGTAAATAAATATTCTTGATTCAATATTAAACCAAATTATTTGTATATTAATAAAAAGGCAATATGTGAGTGAAAAATTTGTAACAAAGAATAATAATAATAAAAAAATACTCCTGGCACCAATACAGCTTGTATGTGTTTAAAAAAAAATCAGTCTATGTTATTGATTGCATTTTTTCATGCTCAGTGCTGTACTTTGCAATAAATAAATAAATACATACATGTTTTACAGAATTCTGCATCTTAACTCTTTCCCACCTTCCCTATTCTAAAAGAATTTGTTTTTTTCTGCAGTATGTGATGCCAAGGAAAGGGAATGCCATTGTTCAGATTTAAAGTGACAACCCAAGGATCACTATACATCTAAAGCCTTCTGTAGTGGTTACAAAGCCAGGAGTGCTCTGGTGCCGTCCCATGGTAAGATGTCAGATCGTTTTAACATGGTTTGACAGGTTACCTGGATCACGCTGAGTGCCTGTGTCGCATCCAGGTTTCCCCAGCAGGCGAAGTCACATATCTTTGTAGAGCAAAATATAGCTAATGTGGGGTCTGCACTGTGATTTCACATGGTGATTTCTGCCCTGTGTGCAGAGTAGCAATTGTCTTGTTTTTATCTTTGCGAAATGAGATGGACAGCTACTATCTGCATTTTATCCTGGCAGCATAGCTTAAAAGATGTTCTCTCGTCTGCTCATTCTCATACACCAGGGTACATATACAAGCATGAAGGAGGTTTTTAATTAAGTTCATGGTTTGGGAAAAGGTCAATGCTGGCAACAATACATATTCACACTTCTCTTACATACATACCTGTAGTTATGCCCTCTTTCTCCTATAAATACAAATAGACAGGCATCAGTTTTCACAGTCATATATAGATCTAAACAGGGAGTCATTATCATCACATACTGAGAAGTGGATAAGCCTATGCGTAACCTGTATGTACATCCAGGCAGTCACCCGCCTGTTCCCTGATAAATTTAGACATTCAGACATACACACCTTCCCAGGCATACAGCCAGGCCATTACAGTCACATTCTCACATACAGTTAGATAACCATTTGTTTTTGAGTCTATACGTGCATATGTTTCTATCTGTGCAGTTTCAGTACAAATGTTTATGTGTGCTATATATATGTGACTGGATGTTGCATGTGTGGAAATCTGTGTGAAAGTATGGGTTTCTGTGTTATTTAATGTCAGTGAGGCCATGTGCATGCATTTTTATATTGTGTGATGTGTGATGAGTGTGGCAATATTTCTGTGTGTGCAATGACAATGGATGAGAATATTGTCACTGTTAAGTTTTCACTGTGTTGCATACTTCTCAACTCCGGCAGTTCAAGACTAGTGACACCGGTGGGAGCAGGGTAAGGGATGCGACAAAGTCATTGGCTCCACCCAAAAGCAGTGGGTCAGTCTTATTAACTGGCAGGTCAGTCTGAAATGAGTGGATTTTATTGTATACTGGTCTCTGAGGAAGTCCTCTGGTGGACGAAACACGTAAGACCAATCCTCTTTTTATTCTTTAGTAAAATCAATAAACCTCTTATTCTACCTATCTACCTGTTGGAGTCCTGCATGGTTCCTGATACTGGGAGGTACCTGATCCTAAGAAGGAGATACTAGCCCCCCTCCCCCCCAAAAAAAAACATCAGGGGAGGCACCAATAGAGTGCATATAATTTCAACATCCTGTGAGTGCAATCTATAGCAGGGAATATTACATTTCCATAACAGTATTATGCTATGTTTTATTTTATCTGATTTTAGATTCATCAGCTGAATCACACATATATTGTATTTCTTGAAATGAGTGGATGCCAGGTTGCTTCTCAATACCGCAAGCTGGTGCACTGAGGACAGACCCTGCATGGGGCACTGTTTCCATGCTCTCTGCAGGGTCCTAGTACATGGAACATAGATGAGTGCATCTTATGATATGCTCATGCTATGCTTGAATTCCATGATGCCCCCAAAAAAGGGGAAAACAAGGGAACTAACCTGGAAATTTTGACTGTCCTGCTGCAATTGGGCTGGTTGTCAGACTTGAGATAGTGACCTTTATGTAACTTTTCAGTCATGTAACACATCTTTAAATGTGTACTCAGATCACATATTTATATTTCAATAAATATGAAATAAATTATGTTATTTTGCTTCAGCTGCATTTAACATAATAAATATAACTTACTTATTCCATATTCATACCTAACTGAAAAACCTGCATATCTGTCCTTCAGTTCTTGCCTGTAACATGACAACAAACAAGGGGTTTCTACAGCTATGTTTTGACTATTAGGACTGAGGGCAGACAATCAGGTTTTTCAACCAGTTAAGTATGCATGTATTAAGTAGCTAGAATAATTTCAATCCAACTGTAAAGAAACAAAATAAAATTATTATCTAAATTACTTTTACTTTAACAATCACTTGGGTGAGAATATATTCATATTTGCCTAGAATGCCAATACTCTTTCAAAGTAATCATGCTTTATTTCATCAAACTGGTATTATAATATTTAGTGCCAGCTGTTTCTAACACGGCGGCTGTGTATTCACATATTTTAACAATATGTCACTATGCAAAGTCTTTGATGTGGATATGAAAAATTAATCAGCATTGAATGAAGCTTTCTTCAATGACTCATTGAAAATATAATAAACATAATAGGGGGTGAGCTTTCAGGTACAGATATGTCTTCCGATGGTGTCTGACAAGGACTTGTGTTGAAACACATTCATTATGCTTGCAGTAGGAAAGCTACCCAACGTTCACTGACTGAAGAGTCTCTGGTTACTTTTTGATGTCCTTAGAAAATCAGTCCTTAATGCAGGCATTGTTTATATTTTTTAGCCCCTGACGAAGGTGCACTACCAAAGCACCGAAACGCGCGTCGGGTTCTTTTTCTTTCTGTCACTTAATTTTCACTGGGCACTCTATTGACATGTGCAGGCAACCAACAATCTAAGTATGGTTCTGCACATTAGCACGCTTTAATTTCTACTTTTTCACCTCCTTTACTGGTCTTGAACCTTACTTTGCTAAGTTAAATATTTAAGGCTGATACAGTGGTAGGAAGTGCTGTAGTGGCTCAGCCTTGTATTTCAATCTGCAACCAAAAGATACATTATATCAAAGTTGCATCATTTATTCAACTGTATCAGTTTTATCTCTAGCATATTAGTCTATCTGTACTCTGAGACTTATAAGCTAGTGTCTCTCTGTTTTTGAGACCCTCTCATTAAGCTACCGATAGTCTTTCAGACATACAGCTAATATTTGGTTTCCTGACCAGTTCCCTAGGTACATACACATGTCTTTCTATCCCAGGGACATGGTGATTTAATCTCTACGCTCTCAGACATTGACCTCATGAGACACAATTAAAGTCTGTAGTCTGTAGCATTATAGAGATATATTTATATATAAAATCTTCTGACTTGGGTATTTGGAGGTGTGTCATTAGGCAAGATTGTTATCCATTGGATTCTGACTATTCAGAATGGGTACCTATGTTGTACTGTCATTATCTCTTTATTTATCAAATATCTAACATTATTATGAGGTTTTTCATTCTTAATTAAATTCCAGTTTATACTCTAAGCGACTGGATATTCTATCCAGTGGTGGGAGTATTTTTTGTTTATATTTAAGAATGTCATAATCAAAATCTTAATCACGAGTGTTCATTTTGTATTGAAGGCTCTGAATTAGCCTCAATTTGGTCAAGATTTATACTAGACCAAACATTGCCAGACAGCTAAAATAAGGAAGTTAACATCCACGGCTAGATTTTAATAATCTTAACTATTTGCTAGCAGGCAGCGAGCCAGTGGTCAGATAGTTAAAAAAAAAACTTGGCAAGGGTTAACTGTGTGGCAGCTGTTCAATGCTTGCTAGCAGGCCGCCACATTAAATTATTTTAATTTTTTTTAATTCTTGGAAAAAGTGGTTCAGCTAGACTGAATTTTATATCCAACACACTCTGTTAAAGGAGTCAAATTATATGTTATGGCATTTTTTTATAGTTTTAAAGTATTTCATACTATATGAAAGTCTTATTAGCATACAATATGGTAGCAAGATGTAATTTTTATAATTGAAAAACACACAATAAAAATTCCAAAATTGTTCTAGATCTGAAGCGTGGTAAAAAATATTGCAGGCTTAGTTTGTAAGGAGTTAATCAGTACACATCTATTTTGAAACTAAGTTTTAATATATATTGTTGCAATTTGCTAGGTTTTCTGGGAATTTATACAAATACAATCTGCTTTATTTTCTATAATATTGCCAGCTCTTCTTTTGATAAGTCCCTGTTTGGCTTAACACAGCTCCGTGTCAGATGTTCAACAAATTAAATCATATGGTTACATGCCAGTGTACAATGTGACCATATGGAGGGAGGAGAGAGAGATTTAGAGAATTAGAGAGTTAAGGCATAAATAGACACTTTCTCTGTTAAACATGGTACTGGTGAATAAGCCTTTAGTTTGTATTACTACTGACTAACCTATAATATTTGTTCAGTAGCACGTCTCTGCCTAGATCTTCCAAAGCTACTATGAAGTGGAGAAGAACTGTTACAGACTAACTCTGGGGAGAGATTGATTGTGGTTAAATTATGCTTGGGGGCCTAAATCAGGTTTTCTATATAAAAAAAAAAAAATGCAGATTTACCAATATAGCATTTTTTTTTTAATATGTTAGTTACGATAAGTTATATTTTTTTGAAGTAAGATTTTTTAAGATAAATTGAGATAATTTCAATTACTTTTTCTGTTTCATGCAGAACATATAATTTACAAAAAGCACCTGACACCCTTTACTGACTTGCTGCTGGTGCAGAAAAATAAAAAAGGGGTTATTTAGTTCTAAATTTTGCAATATCCACTATATAACATATTAAGAGAAATACAACAATGATGAGAGAGAAAACCTTTCACCAGAGTTGAAGTGGTTGTGGGATACTCAGGGCATAACCCAAAATAAACATAGAACGGAAGACTGGAATGAGTAAGCTAAACAGACAAACCCAGTAGCAGACCTAGTATCCTCAGAGGAGCTGAGAACCATTAATAGGTTAAAAAGTACATTTATTAGTAAAGAGCAAAAAAGAACTATAATTGTATTAATCCCTAATTATTATTATTATTATTATTTTATTATTTATATACCGCCAACAAATTCCGTAGCGCTGTACAATGGGTGGACTAACAGACGCATACATTGATTGTGCTAATCATGTGCTAATGAGAAGACAAACAAAAAAATCTAGGTGACATAATATAAGATGAGGCAACAGGGCTACACTAGTAAGCACTGGTGCCTCCTAATCGGTTACAGAGGAACTCAAGGGCATCACCCAAAGTAAATTGAACAGAAACTACTAAACGGAGTCAGGATAACTCCTCACAAATATGTGGGGAGTCCCTCCTCCATAAACGAGAACCTTTAAACAAATTAAGTATCCATAAATATGGTATAAGCCTTTGGTATAGACAAAAAAATAAAGCGGGATGGGAAGACCGCCCACTTAAAGTGTGCGGACTCCCACTCCACCAAAAGAATTCCCTTAAAAGTAAAAATTCATATAAGTGGTATAAACCTTTATTTATTTATTTTTAATTCTTTATTTTGGTGTGCACATGAGTAACAGTAAACCTTAGTGCGCCACAACAGCACCATCATGGTTTGTTAATAAACATTTGCATTACAGGTTGTGGAATTTGATTATCAGGCACATTTTTTATTTTTTTTGGTTAGTGATTACAAGATTGCAACAACATTGATGCTCTATTTGGTTAAACTTTAAAGCATGCAAGGTAGCTTTGAAATAAAAAACAACACGTTTAGCTCAGAGATGTGTCAACAGTAAGAATAAGGTAAAGCACAGTTATTCTCAGAGGTATACATTATATCGCTTGATCTGCACCTAGAGGGCCTGCCCAAACGTGAGACAGGTTATATTTTTCGAGATACAAAGGGACAGGAATCTCAGGTAGGCTCATAGATTACCAGTAAGCTTTAAATATGAGAGACAACTAGTAGTTTGCATGCTGCCACACACAGAGTCCTGCAGAGTCTGTCTGATTTATGGTATTACCGAGAGGGGCATAGCATAGGCAGTGAGTCCAAGGCTGGGGTCATCCATCCCTGGCGAGTGGCAGTACAAAGAGAGCTGCACAGATGAGTCAGCTGCACCTTCTTTAGCGGAGCTGGATTATGTGTGAGTGATGTAGTCGCCAGGTTCGGTTGCCTTGGTATCGGCTTGTGGCAGTAGTCAGGCAGAGCTGCAGCTAATGCCGCTGGTGGTTTGCTATGATCTGACCTTTTCATACCCGGCTTCAGGAATGTGGATTGGGCGTGACTTCCGTGGGCTCCGTGCCATGCCGCCGCTTTCCATCTCCGCTCTTTGTGCTGCCTGGAGGCAAAATCATGTGCAGGCCTGTGGGTAGGAGTGACGTTCAGCAGGCTATTGTTTAGTGTAGGCCGCCATTTTAGCGACCAGGCGCGTGGTGTTCAATGCCAGGTAGGCATGATAGTGGGCCTCTGTGGGGCGGTGATTCTCTCTGGTGGGGACCGGGATAACCCCACTGGTCCGTGGGGGGAAGCGTGGTCTGCGAAGCGTATCTCTAGACTTCTGCGTGGCAGCCAGGCTCCCGAACAGGATGGCGGCCGTCCGTCCCGCTCTCCACCCTCAGGCCGCAGACCCCAAAGCCTCATATCGCCCCACGGGGGGCTCCGAAACTCCCGATCTCAGGGACCATGGTGACTCCGGCGTTTGCTTGGATACTTGAGACAGCTTTTGGTCACCCAGATTGCTGTGGTGCTTAAGTTTTGTGCCACAGGGGACCAATTTTGTCAGGAGCCTCTCCAGCCCGCGGGCGGTCTGGCCCCGCCCCCGGTAAAAACCTTTATTAAAGCTGAATATTAGGATATTAAAATATACAGAGCCTAACTAGAACAGTAGGTTCTCTGTGAAAAACCAAAACCCAAACAAATGTGACATTATGAATAAACAGAGTGATAATACACCTTTAAAATTCTGGGTAGCGTAGTCTCAAAGGCTACTTCAAGTAGTAAGAGGATTTTAATAGCTATTATAAGTATTCTTAAATTTGAGTAATTGAATAGTTCAGTAGATCGATACCTCCAGAGTATCAAGGTACAAATAATTAGTGACTGTAGTGTATAGAGGTTGTAAAAAATTAAACCAAAACTAAGGAAAAACTGAATATGGTCAGACAGACAAATCAACAAAAACAAGTGATATACACTGTATCACGTTTGAATTGATACCTAACTTCCAGTAAAACGAAGTCTGTTAGCCACCGCACACTAAAGGATACATAGTTGTCCTAATTAGATAGTGTTGCTAAGTGGACTTTATACACAGTTTACAAAGTATAGGTATTCTTGTCCATCCCTTAATTAGATGGATTAATCAAAGGGTTCACTATGGCGTGGACACGATGTACCCGGCTACAAACAAAGTAGAGGAGGGGATGGTTAACAAAAAGGGGGGGGGGATGGTCTAAAAACAGTGCATTTAGGGGCAGTACCACCAAAACAGGCTGGAGTGTTAGAATCGCTACACACAAGTGACTATCCAACTTGTTACTGGCTGTCACTAACCCGTTGGTTATACCAAAAACCCCTATCTACTGATGCTACTGTAAGGCAGCCTGCTAGGTCGATACCCAAAGCCCCTATCTCCCATAGCTGCTTCAAGGCAACCTGCCTAGTAATCCCCACTTCCACGTCAAATAAAACAACCTCTTGCAGACTAACTCTCCCAGAACCTAAAATCAAATGTATAACATCGGCACCAAAAGCGCTCGATGAGTGTTCCGGCATAAGGATACGCCTTTGTCAAGAGCTAAGTGTCATGTGTTCCCATGAGTGTTTAAATGAGGACATAGATCCCTCCCTCCTACCTTCATCATCCAATCCGATCATGTCAGACGTTAAGTGGGAGTATCTTTCAATTGACTCACTCCCATTGGTGAAGCCAAATGCTCATCAGAATTAGGGGAGGGGATTAGAGACAGACTCCCACTAAGATGTTAATATGTTCCCTGGCAACGCAATTAACCTGCAGAGCACCTGATCAAAATTAGAGGATGCCAAAATAATAAAGTTACAGTCTCAATACATTGTTGCAGAAAGTAAATGCCCGACTATATACAGGCATATTTATTCATACTTATTCTGAATGTGAGCACATTTAGGGGCCTGTAAACAGATCTTTCAAACCGATCGCACGGGGACTGACTTAAAAATGTAAAAACTACTTTCTCTTAAAGAGACAGTCCCAATACGTAATTACAAAGAATTGACCTCTGATTAAATACGGACATATTTGTTCAGAATATAGATGTATCGAAGAACTGTAAACGGATCCCATTAATATTAATTATAAGTCAAGAGCTATTCTCTCTTAAAGTCATAAACCATTAATTCATTGATTCATACATATCTGATTAAAGCATGGCTCATGAGAATATTGGGATCCCTTTATTAAAAATCTATATGCAGTAGGAGATGGAAAGGGAGGGACTAGGGGAGTGTGCTCCCTATTGTTCAGTGTAATATAATAGAAAAAATATAAATAGTGAATTCCTCATTAACTACGGGAACACACTGACACTACATCTACCACACACATGGATAAATGATCACAATAAATATATTTACAAGTAAATACAACTACATGCAGGTAAATTTTAAAGTTTAAACATATCAGAACTGGAGCAGATGTCAACCTGGAATCAGAGGGAGCAATGCTCCCTAATTATATAAAATGGGGAGCACGAAAAACCCTTATTTAGACCTCTTGGACTCAAAGTTCCAAGTTTATGGATCCATCTGCACTCCCTTTGGCGTAGAGTCCTATCATAATCAAGCCGTCTCTGGTCATGTTTGACCAGTTTCAAGCCACAGAACCTAATGTCCCTAGATGTCCCACCATGATGTTCTTTGTGGTGTCTGGAAATAGGGTTTTTTTTAGGGGACCTAGCATGTTCCTTTATTCGTTCTCTAAACTGCCAGAATGTTTTTACCCACATACATGAGAGTGCAGCAACATGTCAATAAGTACACTAGCCCTGCACTGTTACAATTGAAAAAGTGATTGATTTTAAAGGAATGAGTTCCTTCACTATTGGTCACATGTTTAGATTCCCTTGACATGTACTTACACACCACACATCTACCACATCCGTATGTACCAGTCGGGATGTTACGCTTGAGCCATGTGGTTGGTGGGATCTGTTTAGTGGAGAAATGGCTTGGGACTAGTAGGTCCCGAAGGTTCTTACCCCTCCTTGCCATGACGGAGGCCTTTGGGCCAAGGACGTCCTTCAGGTGTTTATCTAAGTAAGATTGGCTAAAATTTTTGAAGGGAATTATACACTACGTCCCAGCCTGTGTCATAAGTGCCTATCATCCTTATGGTCTTGTCCCGAGCATTCATGGTACTTTGTCCATCCGATAGGAGATCTCTCCTGTCGGTTTCCAAGGCTCTGCTATAGGCTCTTTTTAGGCACCTATTTGGATAACCTTTTTCTCTAAATTGTTGTCTCAGTATGTTCGCTTTTGATTTAAAGTCCTGTAGACTAGTGCAATTTCTCTTATCCTGAGATACTGTCCCACCGGTATACCTTGTTTTAATAGCTTCGGGTGACAGCTATCCCATCTGAGAAGGGCGTTGGAGGCAGAGTTTTTTTTATATAGGGTCGTGGTAAGGGAGCCATCCTCAGAGATGGAAATAGTCAGATCCAGGAAATTAAGCCTCAAGCCACCAGACTCAGCAGTGAATTTCAAATATTGTTCGTAGTTATTCAAAAGGGTGACAAACTTATTAAATTCATCACTGGTACCCTGCCAGACAATCAGGATGTCATCTATGTATCTATGCCAAGATGGTATTTTTGGTCTGAAGTCTGACAGGGTATCCGAGAGACCTATAATCTGTTCCTCCCACCACCCTAGGTGAAGGTTAGCATAGGAGGGTGCACAGGCTGTCCCCATGGCTGTACCCCTCACCTGGTGGTAGAACCTATTGTTAAACAGAAAAAAAGTTGTGTGAAAGGATAAAATGTAACAGTCTCATGACAAATTCTGTATGGTCATGATGGTTTGCGCCTCTTTGTTCTAAAAAGTGTCTTGTATGCTCCATTCCTTTCTGATGTGAAATAGAGGAGTAGAGGGACTCCACTTTTGGACCTTTGTCACATAGTCTGTTTTATTCAGAACCACCACATTACCCCCTTTGTCTACCGGTTTTATGATAATTTGATCATTCTCCCTCAGTGACTGTAATGCCATTTGTTCTTTTCTGGGGAGATTTGCATTTAGAAAGAGGTCAAGGTCCTTTACATCAATACTCTTAATTTCATTTGTAACTGCCTCCAGGAACAGGTCAATGTTCCTGAAGGTTGAGAAGTCGGGAGTAAAACGACTTTTAATGTGAATATAAAATGTGAAAGGAAAAAAGAACAAATAATATAAATGGTTAAAATATGACCAACTGCTTGAATATGTATCAATGGTATCCAAACAGTTACAATATGGACTCTGTAAGTCCTCCTTTCTGTATAAAACATATTAGATATCAATGGCAACTTAATATTAATAAAAAAATAGAACCGCTCAACTTATAATTCAAAAGTAAATGTATCAATTTGCTTAATCTTTTAAATACAATATCAAGGTTGAATAAGGTTATTTATAAAACACACAAAAAAGCAGAAAAAACATTTTATGAAATCCACTTTTCTCAAATCTCAGACAACTGTAAATATTGCAAAAATGACTGTAAACTGAATAGAAATCTTTGTGAGTTTAAGTGAGATAGAACAAAGGACAATGGTGTATGAGTCAGATATTTTCTGTATCCAGATCACAATTAAAACTCAAGAAGAAACTCTTAAAAACTTACTGAAAAAAAATAAAAGATGTCAGAATTAGAACTAAAAAAGACTGCTTGGAACAGTACACTAAATAGAAGCAAGAATTATCTTAAATAAATCCATTACACGGTATTTTTTTTCTGAGTGGTGTAGACCTCAAAATTAAACATAGGATGGGACACATTGTATTACTTATGTATTATCCAGCAATATTCGTGTATGTTTAATACATTCTTACAACACAGGCTTTAAACATTGAAAGAGGGCTGTGCACCCAAAATTAGAATTGCAGTGGTAGATGAGTACAATGAATTGTCATGGTCATTTGGATAGTATGCTTGCCATGAGTCATATAATCCGTGGTCCAGAATTCATTTAGTGATTGCTTTATATTGGGATTTGAGTGCTGCATGTCTAGGCGAGGTTTGGGGAAGTGTAGTTTTTGGAATCCAGGTCATGGTTTAAGGTCTCCACAGAGAATTAATTTGTCTGTTTAGGATTGAGATATTTTTGTAAGATATTTTTGTGTTTATTTGGAGGATAGGACCCGGTTAGAATGTATGCTGTAACAGTGTAGCAGTAACATATGTGCCCAGGTTGTTTAACAAAAGAGATTGGATCTCTATACTTTGTTCGGCTGCTATGAAAGTGGTAGGAAGTTGGCATAGTGTCCTCTCCCAAAATAGTGTGGGAAGCAAGTTATTTTGGCTGCATAATGTATATATTTGTAAGGGTTTCTTGATACAGCAGGTAAATAGTTCTACCTTATCACATGTCCTTTTAAAGCCTTAATATGTTTATTTTTACCTTCTGAATAACCACAGTATATCCCTAGCCGGGGATTGTTCCACCCAAGCGCAAAAGTTGGAGCTATACTTACGCTCCCAAAAAGTGTGAGTGGTTTACCTCATTTTTATTCTTTTTATCTCTATAACTTACATACTACACCATACATTTTCTCCTTTTATTTCTTCCACATATCTACAAGGACATTATTGACACTACACCACCCTTCTGCTTCTTCATTTTTACTCCGGATAAGAGAGACTCTGGACTTGGTGTTTGAGCTGCCTTAGAACTTTTTACAGTATTATACAAGCACTGTATCTATTCTTTTGTTTTTATCCCATTGCAGTTAGCATGTTTACCTCAAATGTTAAAATTTGTGTAGGATCCACCAATATTGGGTACATAGTGGTGGACTTGATACAATAAGTCTATATCGTGTAACTGCATCCCTGTTTTGTAATATAGGTGATTCTAAATAGCCTTTTAAAATTTAAAACTGTATTTTTTGTGTGCTCTCTTAAGATTCTGCCTAAGGGTAAGCATATGGGAGAATTAAGGCACAGCAAAACCATTAGAATGTAAAATGCTATGCTATTTTGAAAAACAAAAACAACAACCCCCCTCCCCCCATAAATTTACAATCTTTCTCTTTCAAAGAATATGTTTTAAAATGTATATATTCGTTTAATTTTCTTCTTTTTATAAGTTGAATCAGTTTGTAATTTGGATATAAATTCTTGGACAAAATATATATTGTTTAATTGTTTTTTATTGCTTATAACTTATTTATTGTAAGCAAAATAAATATGTATTAATCACTTAAAGTAACGATAAGTATGACGACATATCATTAAATAGCCAACATTCTCTTTGACTTTTTCTATTAACATAAACTTCTATCATACCACATGTTTTATCTTATGGACAGAAAACGCATTATCAAGTAAAGTAATTTTAATTATTAAAATGGTTTCTAATAAAAAAAACATAAAATTAGTGTAAAAGCTTACATGGGAATTGTTCAATGTGTGATCTGGATGAATCATATTCACATGATAGTACCACATCTTAAATTAAAATTGTTAAGTGACAATATATTCTGCAGTACAGTGGGATAACAACACATTTGCTTAAATGTGAAAAAAATGATGAAGGCCCTAAGATTGTAGATTACAAGAAGCAGAGTATAATGACACAAAATAATAAAACAAATGATAAAAAACATCCTTTTTTTTTAAAGGAAAAATAAATGGCTAAACCCAACAGCAATATACCGTACTTCTATAAATACAATGAATATACATATTAAAGTATGATAAATAGTGATGTCCCGAACAGTTCGTCGAGAACCATTCGCTGGCGAACATAGCGTGTTCGCGGTTGCGAACATAGCGTGTTCACGGTTGCGAACATGCGCGATGTTCGGTCCGCCCCCTATTCGTCATCATTGAGTAAACTTTGACCCTGTACCTCATAGTCAGCAGACACATTCCAGCCAATCAGCAGCAGACCCTCCCTCCCAGACCCTCCCACCTCGATGACGAATAGGGGGCGAACCGAACATCGCACGTGTTCGCGACCGCGAACATGCTATGTTCGCCGGCGAACGGTTCTCGGCGAACTGTTCGGGACATCACTAATGATAAGTTATAAAACATCTCAAAATATACATAAGTAGAGAAGATGCAAGGTAAGAGGGATAGATTGCCTTAAAGGCAGAAGGGAAGGAAAATTCAGATAATCCTAATTAAATTATTTTATATGGATTTTTAAAGAACTGGAGACTAGGGAAATGTCTGGTGTACAGAGAGGAGAAAATCCATGGGAATGGTGAGACTCTAGATAGATCCTGAAATTGGTGGTAGAGGACAGTGATAGATCTATAAGATTAAAAGGAACAATATTGTTTCAATTTCTTGATAACTAAGGATATGTTTTCTGTGTGCACAGCCATGACGAGCTATGTAGGTTATATAATGTTATAAAAAAGGTTAGTAGTCCAAAGAGCCAGAAATAAATAAGGTAACATGATGAGTGATCTTTGAATACTTGACACTTTAATAATTAATTTCCTGTTGCTTGAGAGTAAAAGGTGAAGTCATCTTCCAATTGCACACTGAGTATTTTGTAAAATTATGTAAATTCTTCTAATTCTTATTATTCTCTGAAAAGGCAGTGTTTACATGAAAATGCCTGAAGGGAGCTATTATACTCACCAGAACAACTACATTAAGCTGTAAGTTGTTAAGCTGTTGTTCTGGTGACTATAGTGTCCCTTTAACATATTTTTAGCCATCTCTCTCTTTCCATACCTTTTGGTGAGGGAGGGTGGCTTCCCTAATGTTCAGATCTGGCTGAAGGGAGTCTGGTCCAGGCTCTTTCCCCTCCTTTCTCTGCCTCCACACACGGGTCTCTCTGTTAACTCGGAGAAAGAGAACTGACCTTACATAAAATTCAATTTTAACATACCTAAATTAAACAGTCATAAACACTTACACACACAATCACATACACAAAGTAAACATACATAAAGTCACATACACACAGACACATAGAAACTGTTCTATACACAGTCATACACAGTTTTTCTTAATAACATTTCCCTCTCATGCTTAATTTGATGGGTATCAAAGGAGAAGAGAACTCCTTCCTGCATCTCCACTGCAAGCTGCCGTTTCCAGGCAGTGGAAGCCATCATGTCACACTGCACATACTGCTCTTAATTGCCATTTAACTGCACGTAAATGCTGGCAGGCAAGTAAATGGCCATGTGCACCATCTGCCCCTCTCCGCTCCCCTATTGGAAATTTAGACAGTTGTCTCCATCTGAGCACTTATGTACTGTTGGGAAGCATGGCATCTCCCCTCTATGCCAAATTAATGCTATGATACAGCATATTCAGAATAAATGGGCAGCTATCTTACATATACAATTAACAACTAATGATTGGCATGCTATTTATCAAAAAGTAATGAGAAACCCAGTGTAGATAATAGAGGTTGGAGATGTGGACAGGATGAGTATACACTTGAACATATTTTCTGGTTTTGCCAAAATATTCAACATTACTGGAAACAAGTTATTATTGATATAAAACTTACCAGTATGCCCCACCCTCTTCCCATCTCAGATTTTGTTGGGGAGATGCCCAATTCTTTTTCAGATGTAGCCCTAAAAAAAATATTATGGTTTCTAGTGAATAAAGCAAATGTACTAGTCCCAGTTTATTGGAATAAAACTCTTCCACCTATGATGGAACAATGGGCAAATTGGGTGGAAGATACAAGATCAATGAAGGAATTAGACTGGGGTAGATAATAATTAGCAAAAATATTTATATATTTGGTAACACTGGATCAATACTTGGTTATTGAACGTAGGGGCCTTTGTTGAGGTCTCATAATGATTATATTATTATATTTAACTTAATTATTCCTCCTATTACTTTTTATTTAATTATTTCCCTTAAAGTTACTAAACTCTTTACTGGATTCTGTTAATCATAAAAAATGTATATAAATTACCTGTGCGATATAAAATGATAGTAGCTTTATTTGCGGTGATTACATGGTCTACATCCTGTGTTACTTACTTAAATCTGGTAGAGCTCATTACCACTACTGATATAATACTGCAATGTTTTTGTTCTGTTTTTTCTTTCTTTCTTCCCTTTCTCTTCTCTATTTAAAAGTTTACTGATTATTTTGAGAAAATAACGTTTGCCATTTTATATACATTTATGGACTTTATCTAGAGGTCTAATGTGGTACTGGTGTAAAAATGATCTATTGACTAATTTCTGGTGTTGTAATATCAAAAATCTGGTTGTTATGATGTAACATTGTTTTATAAACAAAATATATATATAAATATATATATATAACATTGTCCAATGCTTGCACAATATAAGTATAGCCCGGTGCTTGTCTGCAAAAATTGATAGAGACAGAATAGGAAAATCACTCCAAGGACTTCATTTAAAGGGTGAAAAAGTAAACTTTAAATTCAACGTTTCAGTACTATATCAGGACTTTCGTCAGGATCCTGATGAAAGTCCTGACATAGGACTGAAACGTTGATCACTTGTGGCAGTTGCTGAATAAAGTTGTTTATTTTTTTCACCCTTTAAATGAAGTCCTTGGAGTGCTTTTACTATTCTCTCTCTCTCTCTCTCTCTCTCTCTCTCTCTCAAAAAGCTTGGCACTCGTATTTCTTGTGGCACAATCAATTACATACCCTGGTGCCAACCGTGTTTAGTAGATAAACAAAGTAGGTGCACTAATGTTTTTTTTGTTAAAAAAATATGATATTTTTTATTGCATGTGAGCAAAAATTAACACTCTGTCCCGATCAAGGTTTCGAACCTAACCTGTGTCTTTTTCAAGATCAACAAGTGAAGCAAACCAATACACAATATATACAGTGAGAAATAAAGTGACATACCAATCCAAGCGAAACTTCGAAGTGTACCCGAACCCGGAAGTGTTCATGTAGGACATGTAACCCCCTGTGACGAAGAGGCGTGCTGACGCCGAAGTCCGTGCAGTCGGTTACTAGGAAACCTTACAACAACCGACTGTGATATTAAGTGGTGAAGAGTGATGTGACTGAGAATCAATATTAATATCTGATATAGTGCTGTGTGAACCGCATTGTCAATTTTTTTGTATCACACATGCTCTGTAATTTGGACATCGCTCTACATTTCGCATATTTACAATTGTGTCTCTGGATTTAACCTTCATACAGTGGGGGGAGGGTGGTTCTGCAAATGTCTTTGAAGTAAATTAAAGGGGTACTATAGTGTCAGGAACAAAAACATGTATTCCTGACTCTATAGTTCTAAACCCACCATTTAGGTGGTCATCCCCCCCTATACATCATAATAGAAAGTTGATTTACTCACCATTTTCAAGCGTCGCGCGGGGCTCCTTACATCTGACCCCGCCCTCACTCCACCTCTTTGGCTGACACCATCAGAATTGATTATCTTAGCCAATCACAATGCTTTCCAAAAGGAAAGCATTTGATTGGCTGAGATCATCAATTCTCCAGGGACTGACTATACTCAGCAGAACAACTACAATATGCTGTAGTTGTTCTGGTGACTATAGTGTCCATTTAAGGAAACAATGTGAATATACTTTGTGTCTATAACCTAAATGCCACATTATTTATTATTGAGTTAGTTAGTTACTTCATTATGTCCTTTATGTATTATTTTATTTGAAGTAGAAGCAAAAAGTTGTGTTTTGCATGCTTTTTCATCAATAACTGTAATTATGTAAGCATTATACCCAACTAATAGCTATCTAATGGTAAGTTGTTTTTTTCTTTTGCTTGCACCTAAACATTGTAAGCCTTTATTTGTTACTTTGAGCTTTCATCTTGCAAGTGAATATCTTTTTTTTTTGTTTTAAACCTATGTAATGAAAAAAAGACAAGATTCACCACGCATCATTATATTGTGTCAGATGAGGTGAAGAGGACTCGGGAAATAAAACTGCCTGCAGCATGCCAGTGGCTAAATTCATTTGATGATGTACAGTCAATATTAAAATAAAAACAAGAAAGGAAAAAAAAATGCAGACACTCAAATACATACACACACACACACAACAATAAAGAGATAGCTGAAAAGTAATATAACTAAACTAAGCTGCTGAAATAATAACCGAGGATTTTAAGTATTAGATATTGTTAACAAGAAAATAAGTGTGCCATCCTATTAAAGGATTAAGTTATATCATAAATTGGATAATACAATCAGATAATGACAAAATGGCTATGTTTTATCATCAAAACACAAAAGAATATCTGTTGTTATTACAGCACAATGTCAGATTGTTGTCTATTCTCTTGCCTACTGTATAAAAAGGAGGACTTGTGATTCTGTGCAGGAGATAATGCATATCTTTACCACTTGTAACTGGGAGCACAGATCTATATTTCTTGCTGGTAGCAACCTTGCTATAGTGTAGTATAAATTGGCAGGAGGATGTAAGACCAGCAGATAGGCTTAGCTTGGTCCTGCAATCGTTGGGATCATTTTGGATTTCAGAACATGCATTGGGGATCTCTGAACTAACTGATTCATTTTAAATGACAACTAGAAAATATTGCATAATTGATACCAGCACTCAGACCTTTTTTTTTATTTAACCCAGCTTCAGAAATAATAGGCCTGCATGACAGAAAAACATGTGTCATTAAGGGATTAATGGTTATTTAAAAACAAAATGTTGTGTCAGTGTTATATAGAAGCCATAGTGTAATTGCTTTTCCTAAATGTTCAATTAACTAGTTTGTCTTGCAATACAAAATAGACAAGAATAAATTAAATCCAGTTTATAAAACTACCAAATACCAAATGTTATATAATCAGGTATACATTCATACAATTTGTGTTTCAGCCAAAAATGTTGGCAAGATTTGCCAGAATCCCTGATCTTTATGATAATCATTATTTCATTTCACTGTGTAGTCAATTGATTTTGACCAGTGATGACATACTCATAAAGATGATTCATAATTGTGCATAATGAGGTTAAGTATAATAAATAATGTTACATCATCTGTTATATCCAAATTATAATGAGTGCTTTAAATTCATTGTACAGACATTCATAGAAAGGATGATGAAATCAATTTTCAAATGATCTATTCATTAAGAACATGGTATTAAAATGGAACTAATAACAAAGAGAGAGTACAATTTGTGGCAGGTAGAACATGCACCTAACTTGTCTAGGCAAATGAATCTACTTAAGGAATGAAAAACAAGAAAAGGCCTTAAAGGACCACTATAGTGTCAGGAAATCAAACCCGTTTCCTAACACTATATAATCCTTAGGGTCCCCTACCTTCAGTGCCCCTCTCCTGCTGGGATGAACGGGTTAAAACCCCTTCAGCTACCTACCTTTATCCAACGCAGGGCTCCCTCGGCGCTGGCGACCTTTCCTCCCCCTCCGACGTCAGCTCCCGAGTGGAGCCGAATACGCATGCGCTGCCAGAGCATTAAAGACGCCCATAGGAAATTATTTATCAATGCTTTCCTATGGATGTTCTGCGTGCTCAATGCAATTTTCGCATTGAGCGTCGGGGAAGCGGCTCTACTGGCTGTCAGGAAGACAGCCGCTAGAGTCTGGATTAGCCCTGCAATGCAATGTAAACATCTGAATGTTTACATCTGAAGGGTTAAAACCTGGGGGACCTGGCACCCAGACCACTTCATTGAGCTGAAGTGGTCTGGGTGACTATAGTGGTCCTTTAAAGCAAGAAAAGGTTGTCACACCTACACAGACAATAGCTTGTCCTTAATTGTCCTTAACTCTGTTACTTTAGAAATAGGAGCATGGGGTAAGATAGGTCATTTTCTAATTGTGTAAATCATTCTCATATTCCTAATTTTGTAAAAAAGAAAAAAAAAAGGTTCAGAGATATATGTATTAAAGCAAAACAGCGGCTGTTCTGGGTACAAAAGACTACATGTCGAGAGGCATTGTATTGGTTTCCATTGGTATTGCTGCTTGTTTCACTCTTAATGTTTTTTTTTTTTAATAATCAAAATTCCGCCATAATCCGTACTGTAAAAGATAAAATCTAAAACCTCTGTAAAAATGTTACAAAATATTATAAAAATGCTAATTTAATATCAGAAGTTTGTGCTGGAACTCCTGTGTATATTGAAAAGTGACAATTTTCTCCAACCACATTTAGTTTATTTATTTTAGAAAATTAATCACTTCTGTTGTTTCTAAGGAAAACCAACTGTGTTAGAAAAAGAATATTTGAGTGTAATCACTATTTAGAACCTTTAAAAATAAAAAATAAAAAACTTACTGCAAGAAATCTTGTTTAAATAAACCTTTCCTTGCTATTATTTATATACCTATCTTTACGATGTTCTGAGCAAGAATGACAGGGTTAATAATACGGATGTTTAGCTTTCAAGACTCAAGATAGTTCTGCTATCCTTCTGTCCATTCTGCAGAGGTATGTGTGCAGTTCATCTGTCTTCATTTCACATCAAACTCAGTTTTGATTAGCAATAAAGTGGTAGAAAAGCCAAGAATTGGTGTAGCTGAATAACAGGAAAAGGGTGCTAGCTGTTTGCTGTCATCCCTGATGTGGCTGGCTGCCTGATGCTGATGCAATATTTTCACATGTCAAAAAGCTCCAAAAATTTTCTATCTTTTTATATATCATTCTTTTATATAAGCTTTTTGTTTTTCTAAGATGAGATCAACTTAGCTACCTGAAAGAAAGCAACAACCATTTATGTAAAATTTTGTGGCTAAACAACAAAATGATAATAATGCAAAAATATAACATATTGCACTTTCTTTTTACATTTTTTTATATTATTAAAAATAATGATGTTGATGATGTTCATTATTATCATCAACATAATAATATAAATAAGAAAATATTAAATATTTACTTTTGTATTATTTGTTTAACCTCTTAAGGACACATGACATGTGTGACATGTCATGATTCCCTTTTATTACAGAAGTTTTGTCATTAAGGGGTTAATCATGAATTGTAATATTTATAATGTATAAAAACTATAATAATGCTAAAATATGAAATTTTCTCATTTATTTTTACATTTTTTTAAATTGTATTACTATTACAAATAATTATGATGATGATAGTAATAATAATAATAATTTGAATAAAAAAAATATTTACAAAAGTCATGTGAGTTTTCTAAGATAATTTCATTATTATGCAATATGACTAAAGAAGCAGATTATACATTAGAAGAAAAAAAATATTTAATAAGAAAATGGTAACATTTAAAGGAAAATAATATTTGGTTTTAAGTAAAAAAAAAATGAAGTTGCAATTTCTCAACAGAAAGACTCAGTCTGCTAACCTTTCTTAAAGCACTTTGAAGGACCACTTACAGTTGTGTTCAAAAGTTTTCAAACCCTGGCAGAAATTGTGAAATTTTGACATTGATTTTGAAAATATGACAGATCATGCAAATTGTTTTATTTTATTGAAGGATAGTGAAGCCATTTATTATCACATAGTTGTGTGGCTCCTTTTTAAATCATACTGATAACAGAAATCACCCAAATGGCTTGATAGAAAGTTTACATACCCATGAATGTTTTGCCTTTTACAGACACACAGGATGACACACACGGGTTAAAACATCAATTAAAGGTTAATTTCCCACATCTTTGGTTTTTTAAATTGCAATTAGTGTCTGTTATAACTAGTCAATGAGTTTGTTAGCTCTCACTTAGATGCACTGAGCAGGTTAGAAACTAAACCATGGGGAGTAGAAAAGAACTGTCAAAAGACCTGCCTAACAAGGTAATGGAATTTTATAAAGATGGAGAAGGATATAAAAAGATAGCCAAAGCCTTGAAAATGCCAGTCAACACTGTTCAATTACTTATTAAGAAGCTGAACATTTGGGGATCTCTTGATACCAAGCCAAGGTCAGGTAGACCAAGAGAGATTTCAGCTACAACTTCCAGAAGAATTGTTTGGGATACAAAGAAAAGCCCACAGTTAACCTCAGGATAAATACTGGCTGCTCTGGAAAAAGATGGTGTGGTTGTTTCAAAGAGCACAATACAAAAATACTTGAACAAAAATAAGTAGGATGGTCAAGTTGCCAGAAAGAAGCCTTTACTGCCAATGCCACAAAAAAAGCCCAGTTACAATATGCCGGACAACATCTTGACATGCCTCACAGCTTTTGGAACACAGTCATTTGGAGTGACGAGACCAAAATAGAGCTTTATGGTCACAGCCATGAGCGCTATGTTTGGAGAGGGGTCAACAAGGCCTATAGTGAAACGAATACCATCACCACTGTGAAGCGTGGTGGTGGCTCATTTATGTTTTGGGATGTGTGAGCTTGTGAAAATTAATGGTAAGGTGAATGCAGTATGTTGTCAGAAAATACTGGCAGACAATTTGCTTTCTTCTGCATGAATGCTGTGCATGGGACGCTCTTGGACTTTCCAGCATGACAATGACTCTAAGCACAAAGCCAAGTTGACCCTCCAGTGGTTACAGCAAAAAAAGGTGAAGGTTCTGGAGTGGCCATCACAGTCTCCTGACCTTAATAACATTGAGCCACTCTGGGGAGATCTCACACGTGTGGTTCATGTGTGATAAACAAAGACTTTGCATGACCTGGAGGCATTTTGCCAAGAAGAATGGAATTAGGGGCCTTATAGACAACTATTACAAAAGACTGCACACTGTCATTGATGCTAAGAGGGCAATACACAGTATTAAGAACTAAGGGGTCATTTTATTTTTTTCCTTTGTTTCCATGGTTTGTTTTATGAGTGTTCCACTCTTGCCTCCCTATATATAGTAAAATCTTACTTGTATTTAAGTCTGCAGCTGCTAGCTCTACTCCTGTCTGCCTCTGACCTGCCCCTGCCTGCTGACATCATCAGAAGTGGTGGTCGCAATTTTTTCAAATAGGATTGGCTGAGACTGTCAAGGAGGCAGATCAGAGCCAAGCACAAGTCAAACACTCACAGAGATGAATTGAATCGATGAATCTCTATGAGGAAAGTTCAGTGTTTGCATGCAGAGGGTGGAGACACTGAATGGCAGTGGTGTACTTAGTCTGCAGCACTGCCCAAGGAAGCAGCTTTAGCAGCCATCTAAAGAAAGGCCAATGGAGTTATCACTAGGCTGTAATGTAAACACTGCATTTTATCTGAAAAGGCAGCATTTACAGCAAAAAGCCTGAAGGTAATTATTCTACTAACTAGAATAAATGCAATAAGCTGTAGTTGTTCTGGTGACTATCGTGTCCCTTTAATTATGGAGGGTCTTAGTTAAAGTCACACTGTGTGCACTGTAATTGTTCCATCTCATTTAAGTTGTTTTTTGCATTTTTCACACACAAACAAATATGATCTCTAAATTGGCTAGTGTTTGTGACTAAGTGGCTACTAAAAAAGACTGGAAATACCCAATTTGTAATACCTTGGGTGGTCTACTTTTGCAAATGGTATGCTATCATAGGGGTAATTTTCAATCCTGGACTACCATACGATCTCAAATGTAACATATCCATTCCTCCAAATTTCAATGTGTGTAAATTGAAAAATGTGCTATATTTGACCCTGTAAGTTTCCAAAACACCATAAAACCTGTACATGTAGAGTACTGTTTTAATTGTGAGTGCTGAATACAAATATGTGTACTTTATTGCAGTAACAGCTAACAGTGTTATGAAATTCACAGTTAAAATACCATGCAGAACTAAAAAAATAACATTTCTTAATTTCTCACATTCTTTATATTTTATTCATACTAAATTATGTTTAATATATACATATTTGATGTGACATAAAAGCTCTGTTTCTCTTGAACAAAATGATATATAATAAGTGTGGGTGCATTTAATATGAAAGAGGTAAATTACGGTTGAACAGACATATAGCGCAAATTCAAGGTTTTGTTTATGTTTTGATCTGAACTGTCTCAGTCCTTAAGGGGTTAAAGAAACACTCTGGGCAGTATAAAAAAAAATCATCTCTTCATCTGGTTTCAGGAGGTTCAGGGTTCTGCCTTACCTTAAGCGGTTAAACTGTTATGGATTGTTTGACTACAAAGTTGTCAAGCCAAACACCAGTCTTGCCAAATTCTAACATAACCTGATGTTTTTAAATACAAAATTTCCGCATGACCTGCATTTAAAAACGTAACTCAACATCAATAAAATATTATTTTTTTTACTTTAGACCTTGTCTTGTCATGTTAGCTATGAAATATTGATATTCAGTAGCACCCGGTCATGCTGTTCGCTGTGAGATGATCCTTGCTTTCTGATGACACCTGGTACAGTAGCTACTGATGAAAACCCAAGCCCTTACAGATGTGTTCTATCTGATTTACATGACCTGCAGGCCACAAGGGAATTCAGCTCTAAATTACTGTCACTGCCAACTTTCTCACTTTGATTTTAAACTTTTTCTTATTTTATTCCCAATGCTTCAGATGGAAAGACAAGCTTACAGTTTGCTGCTCGAGTATACAGAGAATGAGCAAAAATCCATTGTACTAATATGAATGCTACATAAAATGTGTCATGTCTGACAGTGACTTAATATTTTACTAATTGTTCACTGCTAGTAATCAGTAGGAATTGTTCCTTCATTTATGCATTTATACTTCCGATATCAAGGGATATTTCTAATTGTAACGTTTCCAACCAAATAAAAGATGCATTAAGCATGAAACGTAATTTAAATCAATCATAGTGTTAACAATAAATATTGATACAATAGATAATGTTTAGTCTTCTTGTAAAATCTTACTCTCTTTGGTGCGTGTCTAGTTTCCAACTGTTTACAATCATAAGCAGGACTGGATTATTCACAAGAAGTCACAAGCAGATACCTGGGGCTAAGGGGCAAAGTCATATGCCATTGTAGACAAGGCAGGACACCATATGGGGAGCCATGCAATGGAAACATGGTGACACCTATGGAGCTGCATTGCCGGAATGGAGACATTGGGTAACTTGGCTTCCAATAGTGGACATGGATTGCCTTACTGCACTGGTTGGAGACCCCAAGGCTTATGGGTTTGTTTATCTGTGTTTATCTTTATCCTTTTAATGACCCCACTTTCTGGGTGTGAGATAGCATGGATACAGACATGTGAGTGTCTAAAATAATAAAGAGAAAGGAATTCCATTCCAAAATAATAATTATATTTGATTATGTTGCACTACCAAACCTCCACCCGGATGTGATGGAGAAGGCACTGAGCATATCTTACTTTAGCTACAACAACTATGTGAAGCAGGCCTTTTGGGAGGACATGCACAACTGCATTTTGTGCTGTGGCCAAGGACCAGACACTCTAAAACTGTCACTACTCACTGTCTGTATTTTAGCATGGATGCTTTGAGCAGGGGTTTCCAATAGGCCAACTGTTGTGGAACTACAACTCCCATGATGCTTTGCCAGTCATTAAAAATGACAAATAATCATTAAAGCTATAGCTCGATGTTATCTGGGAATTTACATTTTGGGCATCCCTGATAAAGACGTTTGTTAAATTAGCTGTATTGTCAGTGAGGACCATATGTGTTAATCAATTCTATAAATGGATGTATATACAGTATCATGTTTTGCAACATAGTTGGTGGAGTTGCTTTATATGTTTATGACTAATTTGTTTTATTAATTCAACAAGTGATTTCAAATTTATCATCCACAAACATAGCAGTCATAGTGACTACACACCAGTAAAAAATATTATAATTATAATCTTTACTGGTGTGTAGTCACTATGAATGCTATGTTTGTGAATGTTAAACTTAAAAATCAGTTATTGAATGGCTCAAACGTATTATATGGGTCTTCAATGGCATCTTTTACTGTAAATGTAAGACATTTAGAATAGCTCAGAATGTTACCTGAAGCCTCTAGGTATGAACTGCTTTTAAATAGTAAGCTGTAGGTGCACAGCTGAATCAAATATCATTAATACACTGAAATTGGCTTAAATAGTTTATAACACAACAAATTACTAAAACTACGCATCCTTCTCGACTGGCAATTGGATGATCACCTTACATTTACCTGTCTATTCCCCCTACAAGCAATGTTGTGCACAGTGCTACAGCTCCTGACCCTTTGATATTCTTTCTACTATCCATTGTCAACCAAACCATCCAAGTCACTAAAGTAAAAATGATCAGGACCTTAAAGTAAGTTTCATATTTAAGGCCAAACAAACTCAAAAATATTCTCCAAGTTAATTTTGATAGACGTTCAGCTTACTTGGCCTTATCTTTGAATTCCAAGCAATTCTCACTGACCTTATCTTTGAATTTTATATCATGACAGGAGGCTTCATATTTGCTTAAGTCTCTCCTTACTAGAACTCCACAGCAGCACATTAACATAGAGACAAAAACATAAGGCATCTATAAAAGGCTCCTCCTAACCAACCATTTTCTCTTTCTTTGCTGCTCCGCAGACAGTACAGGTCAGAGTACCACTGCCTCCTGTTTTTTCCTGGGTGGCTGTGGGTTTATTATATATATATATACCCTTTTGACTATACAAACTGTTTACAGGCATATTTTTTCCCTTATTCTCCTGCTTTGTGATTTAATTATTACTTTCCTTTCTTTCTTAGTTCTTACTTTGCCTATTTTTTCTTTCCGTTTTTATGCTCTATGCTTTTCTGTTTTTTTCCGTGTGCCTGTTTGCTTTACGGTCGCCGAGAAGCAGTTTTCCGACCGCCTCCCATGCCGACCGTCAGTCCCTCATGCGCCGTGTACTGATTCCCGCCCGCCGGCTCTACCTGCTTCCCTGTCCCTCCCACGCCTCGCTCGCATTCTACCATACTCGGGCGGCGTGGGGAGGGTGCAGGGAGCCTCACTGTTGCCGCAGGATGCGGCTTCCGTGTGCCCTCTCCCCTGTGACCACGTGGCCGGGTCCAGGGGTGCGCGGCTTGCTGATGTGCCTGCCGCATGTGCGCCCTTCATTTAAGTTTTTGTATGTGCCAATATGATTCTGGATACCTTTCTGTGACACATTCTGCCACCTTGTATGTTTTGAGATTTAAACTTTTGGTTTTTATGTGCCATGTTTCACTGCTCAACTTCCCTAGGTACTTTATGGCCCTGGTGTGATTTGAGTTTTTTTTTTTCAGCTGCGGGTTTTTTCCCCTGTCTCGTTACATGTAGCGGTGCGATGCATATTGGCCTATAACACTGCCGACTGCAGTACTCTCAGTGCATGGATTCTGTGCCCTTGCGGCTTACACTATGCATGCTGCCTGGGCCTATTTAGGATTGGTTAATGCATTACATCTGCATATTTCCTGCATGGGACCCTGCTTGGTGACACTATCCCTCGCTGTTCTGGGCCTGTCCTGGGGATCCTGGTACATCTTTAATCTGCACGCCTCTGTGTCAAGATATGCCTGCCTGTCACCTCTACGGATTTACGTTTTGCCTCCATATACCGCTGGGCCAGTGCTACCCACGCCCAGATGCTGACCAGCTGTGTCTGTGCCCTTATGATTGGCCTGCGTTGTCTGTGCCCCATGATTTGGCCTGCATTGTCTGCCATTTTATGCATGCTACTGGCCTGGTGGCTCCACTCCTGGTCCCCTAAATGTTGTGCCTGCATGCGTATAATACTTGCCTCTGCCAACTATAGGGGTGCAGCCCCTACTGCCTACTAGTGATACCTAAGGAGATAGAGAACAGGTATCACGTACCATCATCTCAGATATTATGGAGGCCTCTGCACAGGAGCAGAAGTTGCAGGCATTGATTTATGAGGCGGGGTCCGCCTCTGTGGAGACAGCCCTGGCTAGAGCCCTCCCTCAATCACAACCGGACAGAGGTGCGAGTGGAAACCCCCCGCTTGGCAGACGACTTGACTGAGTCAGACTCTCATGGGAGAGAGGCCAGCAGGAGGTAGGGGGACAAGCAGGAGGTATGGTGGGCAGCACCAGGTAAGGGGGCCAGCAGGGAGTAGGGAGCAAAGGGGCAGAAGGGGTAGCAGGGAGTAGGGGGTGTGCTGGGGCTAGAGGGGCAGCAGGGGGTAGAGGGACAGCGGGGGTCTTCTGGGGCTAGAGGGTCGACAGGGGGTCTGCTGGGGCAGCACAGGGCAGAGGGGCTGTAAGGGGTAGGGGCTGGGGTGGGTATAGGGGTCGTAGTAGGTAGAAGGGCTGCTGGGGGTTGAGGAGCAGCAGGGGGTTGAGGGGCAGCGGGGAGTAGAGGGGCAGCAGGGAGTAGAGGGGCAGCAGGGAGTAAGTGGGAAGAGGGGCAGAAGGAGGTAGAGGGGACAGCAGGGGGTAGGGGGTGCCAGCAGGGGGCAGGGGGTGCCAGCAGGGGGTAAGGGGCAGCAGGGAGTAGGGGGCAGCCAGCAGGGAGTAGGGGCAAAGGGGCCAGAAGGAGGTAAGGGGGCCAGCAGGGAGTAGTAGGCAAAGGGGCAGCAGGGGGTAGAGGGGTAGCAGGGAGTAGGGGTGCCATTATAAGGTAGAGGGGCAGCAGGGGGGCCAGCATGAGGTGGAGGGGCAAAGGGGGCAAAGGGGCTGCTGTGGTAAATGAGTAGCAGGGGGTAGATGGGCAGCAGGGGATAGGGGGGCCAGCAGGAGCTAGAGGGACAGCAGGGAGTATGGGGCAAAGGGGCAGTAGAGGGTATAGGGGCTGTAGGGGTAGGGGCTGTGGTAGGTATAGGGGTTGTAGTGGGCTGCTGGGGGTAGAGGAATAGCAGGGGGTAGAGGGGCCGTAGGGAGGCAGCAGGAGGTAGAGGGTTGGGGGGCAGCAGAGGGTAGAGGGGCAGTGTGGGGTGAGGAGCAGCAGCATGGGGACAGCAGAGGGTCTACTGGGGGTAGAGGGGCGGTAGGGGGTAGAGGGGTGGGGGGCAGCAGGGTGGGGGGCAGCAGAGGGTCTACTGGGGGTAGAGAGGCAGTAGGGAGGCAACAGGAGGTAGAGGGGTGGGGGTCAGTAGGGGGTAGAGGGGCAGTATGGGGTGAGGAGCAGCAGGGGGACAGCATAGGGTCTACTGGGGGTAGAGGGGCACTAGGGAGGCAGAGGGGTGGGAGGCAGCAGGGGGTAGAGGGGCTGTATGGGGTGAGAAGCAGCAGAGGGTCTACTGGGGGTAAAGGGGCAGCAGGGAGCAGGGGGCAAAGGGGCAGCAGAGGGTAGAGGGGCTGTAGGGGTAGGGGTAGGGGCAGTAGGGGATAGAAGGAAGAGGAGCTTCTGGATGAAGAGGAGTCTTACCTTTGGCCAGAGGGGTTAATTCTTCTCCCAGCAGCACTGGAGCATGCTGTCTCTCACTGAAGTGCTGCCTCTAACACAGATCAGGCAGCTCCGCACGGCTCCCTGACCTTTTGACACATGATGTCATTTCCTCTATCAGGAGCCGCACGGAGCTGCCTGATCAGCACTAGAGACAGCTCTCCTGCTCTGCTCACCAGTCAGGCACAGTGAGAGACAGCATAGTGGGTCTTTAGGAGGGCCCTTTAGCTGTCTCTCACTGTGCCTGCCCAAACAAGGGGGAAATGTTTTTGGTAACAGGGGCCCGCGGAGTGCCGTGCGGGGCCCCTGACTGACTGCAAGCTGGCTGGGGAGATTGTTAAACTCCCCAGCCCAGCTATTACTTTACTGCATGGCAGGCAGGCGGGCGGGCCCCCTAGAGCCTCGGGCCCTCGGTCCATGACCGATTTGCCCGAGTGCTCAGTCCGCCCCTGTCCATGACATAACCCCGTACCATCTGATGGACCACTGCATTTGAAGACACTTCCTGCCACCTATCTCTGCAGTGAAACAATCTGTCTGTATGCAATAGAGGGGAATTGAAAGTGGCAGGAGTTGTACTCACCCGTAGGAAATCTCGCTCGACCTCTGGCACGGTCTCCACGACCTCTACCCACCCTTCGATTGTAGGGAGGTCTGGGCTCGTATGGTGGAAAAAAGGATGGGCCACGGGATCTGTGGGGGTCCGAAGACCAGCCGGGATAACAGTGAGCAAAACACTTTCTTTAGAGAGGACTGTGCTTTATCCAGGGAAGCAAAGAAATTGATGCGTTTCTGTAGCTCCATAATGAAAGGTTCCCTGAACAGTAGGTCTTATTGCCAGGGGGCCCAATTCTTTGGACCCTAGCTCCGATAGCTTGTTGTCCATACGGAACACAGCCATTTACCTGCGTTCGGTGCAGAACCACATTAGCATCGCCTAGAAGGCAAATGGGGCGTAGCGCCCAATCCCGCATAACGGCCGGGTCCAGGCTCGTACTATCCATGTAGGCCACGTCCGTCAGGGCCAACATCCTGCACAAAAGGGGCCCAGCCTATCCAGCTGTTTACCTTGCGCTTAGCGGAGGCGACGCTCGACCCCTTTCGTGGGGACCCGACCCGTACGATTCAAGTACGAGGCCACCAGGGGTCAAAAGCCGGGTCCCCCGCCACCTTGTCCGGCAGGATGGTCAGGGGCATTCCGCCCATGGTTTCTTGCGGGCCTCCCTTTCCAGGGGTCTACGGACCCAGTAGCGTACGAATTGTGCTAAGTGGTCGGGCCGTGACCATTTTGAAGACCTGGGGTGCCAGATAGAGCGAGGGTCATATAGAGGTTCACCTGTAGTATCTAGAAAGGTGTCATCTCCCGGCACCACCGTGGGGGCCTCTGTTCCCGGCGCGTCTTCATCCTCCTAGCGCCAACCCGGGCCAACACTACGGTCCTCGTCCCAATCATCTTCTGCCACTGAAGGGGATTGGTCTGCCCGCCACTCGTCCAGTACGGCCATGGGAGGGGGGGCAAGGAGGCCTCCCCCCTGCGCCCGATAGACAGCGGCGCGAGGCCGGCGAGGTTGATAACCTCGAACCATGTCGCTTCGCCGGAGCCTTGCCCTACCGGGAGCATGGTTCAGGGTCTTCGCCCTTCCAATAGCGCATTTGCGCACTTGCGCCAGGAGGTGATGAGAAGGTTATTACGGCAAGTCAGGATTCCCCTTCAAATGTTTGCTCACCCGGTGGGCCTCCTCTCAGCCTCGATACAGGCAATATACCCGGGCCCACTACACTACTGGACCATGCAGCGGCTGAAGGCCCCTGTTCTACGCAAGTGACCTTCTTCGGACCGGATTATTTCTCTGTTCCCGGATGTGTAGGCCGGACTGCGCTGGTGGCTTCTGCATATGGCCGCATGGCATGGCAAGGCAATATTCGGACCAACCCTGGATTTTGTGCTGGAATCGACTGCAAGCCTTTGGGGTTGGGGTGCCACGTGCGTGACCGGGTCCACGGGCGGCCCGTGGTCAGACAAGGAATCGGAGTTCCACATCAATTGCCTGGATTGATTGTGGGTTCGTTGGCAGTTTGGAGCCTGGCAAGTCACCTGTCAGACTGCTGCGTCCTCCTTCGGAGGGACAAGGTCTCAGCAGTGCAATATACCAACCGCTTGGGGGGTGCTCGGTCTCGCACACTGGAGGTGACAAAGGGGATTTCCAGCTTCTGCTTCCAGCACAACATCGCCTTAGAGACAGAATATCTGTCGTGGGAGTCGAACCTGGCGGCGGATTGGTTCTCCAGACATTGGAAGGATGCCAGCGACTGGGAACTCGTTTGACCCATCTTCCGCGTACTCGAGTGTCGCAAAGGGTTCGTTCACGGTGGGTCTATTCGCCTCCGGGACGATCATCAGATTTGGACGTACTTTAGTTGGCTCCCGGACCCTGTGTGCGCGGTGGTGGTCGCGTTTCGACAGGTATGGTTCGCTGCTGCTTTCGAGTTTCCTTGGTGGGCGTTTCTCTTCGGGACATTTGTATGTGGCGGTCCGGTCCCGTGAGGAGATTTTGCGCCAGTTTTACTTTAGACCGTCGGACTATGTTAATTTGGTTTTGCTGTCGGGGCATTAAAACAGCAAATATGAAGCCTCCTGTAATGATATAGAATTGTAGATTATACTAGCTTTAGTGTAACTATAATCTTAATTTTATTAATGACAGGAGGCGAATATTTCCCACCCGGTTTTTCTTTCCCACCCTTTGTTTAGATTGATTGTTGGTTGATTTTCTACAGGTTGTTGAGTCGCCTGGGCTAGATATGGTAGTCTAGGGTGCTGCCTGGGGAAGTTATCGACTCTGTTTTCGACTCTGTTTATCTCGTTACAGTGTAATGGTTCGACTACATTTCAAAGAATCGATGGTTTCGCTGGATGAAGCGCAAGATTACATCTGTTATTCGAAGTCCTTTTACAGATGGCGTTCATTGTTATGTTATGTTTCTTCCTTTTATTAGTTTATTGCATTTTGTGTACCTTATGTCTTGTCGCCGCGTGAAAGAGGAAATGGTTGGTTATGAGGAGTCTTTTATAGATGCCTTATGTTTTTGTCTTTGGTGTTTTTCTCTCTATGTTAATGTGCTACTGTGGAGTTCTAGTAAAGAGAGACTTAAGCAAATATTCGCCTCCTGTCATTAATAAAATTAAGATTATAGTTACACTAAAGCTAGTATAATCTACAATTACAAGCAATTCTCACTGAGAGTATAGGGTGAAGCTATCCCTTCTCCCTATACTCTCACACAAAATATATGCAAAGCTCTTGCACTCCAACTAAAAATTTTTGGTACCTGGTGCTCTGGTCACATAATAGATAATCCCATATAGAAATACCGGCACTGGAGGTTTTGATAAATAAGTTCTTCTTTATTCTATTAAATCCAAGTAGTCAATGTTTTAGCTCCTAATCAGAGCTTTCATCAGGACATAAAAAACATATATACAGTTACCAGCTTTATATAGGACAGAAAAATGAGTGGGTACTCACCACATCAGCTGTCTGCCATCTTTCTAATTTCCTGGCATGGTCCAGGCGCCCATGCGCATGCACAGAGATTCAGAGACTATCGTCGCTTCAGCAAATGGAGGAATAGTGCAATACAGTAAGTTAAGTCTTAAAAATAGTTGGTAGCTATATGCAATCCACTCACATTTAGATGAGCTATAACAGAGCTCTGCTGTGAAGCGCCTGGACGGTACGATCCCCGTCTATGGATTTGTAGTGGTCTCCACGGATGTTTCCAAAGTGCAATATGCGTAGTTGATATAAAGGAAAGATAGCAGCAATATGGTGAAGTAAGTACCAATATTGTAAAAGATAATAAATAGTATTGTACTTACACTTTCCAGAGCATGTGACCTGCTCTAGTGTAAACAGCTTAGGTGGTATAATCCCCACCACGGATAATCAGGATACCAGGAAATGATAAAAATAATGAATAAAAGTAACTTAAAAAGTATACTTTAATATAAACAAACAGAGTAATAAAAGGTAAAATATAAAATATATAGTCCACTTAACGCGTTTCGCCTGATAGGCTTCTTCAGAAGTGTCTATATATTTTATATTTTATCTTTTATTACTCTGTTTGTTTATATTAAAGTATACTTTTTAAGTTACTTTTATTCATTATTTTTATCATTTCCTGGTATCCTGATTATCCGTGGTGGGGATTATACCACCTAAGCTGTTTACACTAGAGCAGGTCACATGCTCTGGAAAGTGTAAGTACAATACTATTTATTATCTTTTACAATATTGATACTTACTTCACCATATTGCTGCTATCTTTCCTTTATATCAACTACGCATATTGCACTTTGGAAACATCCGTGGAGACCACTACAAATCCATAGACGGGGATCGTACCGTCCAGGCGCTTCACAGCAGAGCTCTGTTATAGCTCATCTAAATGTGAGTGGATTGCATATAGCTACCAACTATTTTTAAGACTTAACTTACTGTATTGCACTATTATTATTTTTTTTTATTCTTCTCCGATGTTACGATTTATTGGATAATTCAAAGACCCATGTATGTATTTTCTACATATGTAAATTACTAGGCGCGGTATACGCCTTCTTTTTTGTTTCTCTACGTCACGTAACTGGGGCAACCCGCAGATGCTTAGACACAATTTGTTGAGCCCACGTGTACAGGCGCCGTTGGGAGAGAATCTCCTCTATGCTCTCTGTAAAAAGACACCTCCATATTTGTTGATTTGCATCTCCATGGTGATCAGACCCTGTCAGCCAAACAGACAGAAACTAGCGAGTTCGCTAGTTTCTGTCTGTTTGGCTGACGGGGTCCGGTCGAAGAACTTATTTTTCAAAACTCGGAGTGCCAGTATTCTGTATGGGTATATAATCTAATATATATATCCTTAACAAGGGTTAATTTTCTCAAAAGGTTTGGGTCTGCTTCTGTTTATGACTATGGCTGAAACAATTGATGTTAATTTTGATATGCAATGCTTTACCTAAGAATTAAGTGCTCCGTCTTAGAGTATATAACAACTAATTTCACACTCCACATCTGTGAGCTAACTGTATGCAAGTAGCACTTAAAAAATATGTGAATTATTTTTAAGTAAACAAAATACAAACTTCTAAATCAGTTGGTGTTTAACATTTAAATAATGGTTATTTCAGCTGCAACATAAATCAGTTTTCAGAATATTTACTTAGAATAAATTCACTGTTAAGGTATGTTGAAAATTCTATGGAACTGTTCTGTTTTCTTAGGAAGCCTAACATTTAACCTTATTGTTAAATACAAGTTCCTTTCAATTTGGAGCAAAAAGAGCTATTTTAACGGTTAAATGCATATCCACAAAACCACATAATCACCATATGTTGTGTAGCCAATGCACAAAGAAAATTACATCGGGTGCCATTACCGATCTACATAAAATAGCACAACGCAAGTATAGAAATGTTTAACTTCAACAGACACAGTTCTCTGTTATTCCCCTTGAATTGTATTCATGTTACTAATGCTGTTATACAGTAATTTGATGTAATAGTATTTGGATAATTAGCATTCTTGATGCAATTACAGAAGTTTCTTTTAAGTTGTCCATTTTCTAGATTCTCTCTTTTTTTTCTCCGTACATTACATTGTATTGCTTTTTACCTAAATCCTTCACACTGCATTTAAAACTAAATAAACCATTAACGTGCCTTTCCTTGTAAAATGTTCCCTTAACTGTTACCTTGGGCTATCATTTAGCTCTATTTGATAGTGAGAACACATTGACATTGTTAAGGTTAATGACCCAATGATTAAAGTTACACATCTGCAGTCAAATTGTCTTGCTGATTGTCTCAGAGAACAAGAGCTGTAACAATGGATACATCACTCTACGGAGATCAGAAATCAGTATAAATGTATGACAGCGAAGCTGCCTGATTATACATCTTAATTAAAGTAACATTTCAGCTAAGTGAAATTAGAGTTCTGTAAAAGAACATCTGAATATATATATATATATAAAACATAAAAAATTCAGCACACTTGCTTATCCACTAAACAGCAATTTCAAGTCTCATAGAATGTAATACTTTTTTCGGGGGGTTTAGTTACAGTACATGATCATAGATTTCATAAGCCTGCCACAATGTCAATGTACCCCATCTTTGCCAGGCCTTATCCTAACAACCCAGTGCCCAGTGCTCTTATGAGATTAACCCACTTACTTGGGAAATGCCTCTTCCTGGGACTCTCTGCAGGTCAAGGTTAAAGAGGACACTGTTATGAGGCACCTGTGACAGGGAGGGGTGCAAAACCAAAGAGTTGGTCTGGACTCCCCAATATATAAACGAAACCAAGAGTGCTGCACTCACCTAAACATGTATACTTGTAAGGGTGCTACTAGGGCCAATTCATACAACATTCAAAACCCAGCACATTTGCGCATTCACTAAACAGCAATTTCAAGTCTCACAGAATGTAACACCTCACCAAGGCAGAAAATAATGGGTGTTTAGTTACAGTGTATGATCATACATTGCATAAGCCTGCCACAACATTAATGTACCCCACTCCCTGTCACTCCCTCCCCTATAAATACACACTTCACTCCCTACACTCAACGCCACCTATACTGACATAAACACACATATTACACCCCCTGAACACATACACAAAACATTGCACACACTTTTTACCCCCAAAAAACATGCACTACACTGCTTATGCACTCACACTCACTATTCTAAATCCCCTATAAATACACACACTATACCCCTACACGTATACTATACTCCCTGTGCACACACTAATCTTATACACACCCTGCACCCCCTATGTACACACTACACCCCTATACACACATGCACACCAAACACACCTATTCACATATATGCACTACAACCCCTATACACATATTATTATTTATATAGCGCCATCAAATTCCGTAGCGCTGTACAATGAGTGGACTAACATACATGTAATTATAACCAGACAACTGGACGTACAGGAACAGACACACAATGTAACCCACAGTAGAGCCCTTACATGCACACAAAACACTCACTAGGCCCACAAACTATAAACCTATAAACAGGAGCACATACATACTTTATAGCCCAGAAACAAATAATGCACTACAGTCCCTAGCCACACATAACACACAGTACACCGCAACCTGAACCATTTACACACAATACAGCACAAACCATTTGCTCTACATACATGCAATCCCACAAACAACCTCCAAACACATGCAACACCACATGGAGCATCCCCACACGTGCACAACACACTTTAAAAGCTCTGTTCCATTTTTGTTTTCTGGTATCCCACTATTGGGAACCCCAGAGACAAGTCACTAATAAACACAGCACATGCTCGCATTGTGCAGAAAAAAAAAAACCCAGTACATTGTAAAGAACATTTTATTCATCCAAGAACACTGGATGCTCTGGATGTAATTCATACTCATTTGGGGTGGAGGTTACTTGTCATTGCCGAGGACATAACACTCCCCCACATTCTGACACCATCCCTCATCCTGGGCTTTCATCACTCACTATATATTTTTCTAAATAAAAAAAATTTAAAAAAATAAATGCAAAATAATACAGGGGATATAATGTGATCATAAAATTGGTATAAAAGATAAACATACTTAGAAGTACAAAAAGAAAAAAAGGGTGGAAGCTACAGGAAAGACACTCAAAAGATGGGGTTAACCCACAATGGACTACCAGGGTAGTAACAGGAAAGAGGAGACAAGCTATGAGTGCCCTCAGTGGATCAAAATATCATTAAAATTTAACTTTTAATAGTACGAAAAATATAAAACAATTGCAGGAAAAAAAAAAAATGTTGAAAATAACTTATAGTGAATTTACAGTAAGTGTAAACGTATGTACAGCAAAACAAAAGAAAAGAACCAAAAAATAAGTGCTAATCAAAGTCTGTAAGCTAGATGGTGAATACACGTATACCTATATTATAATGGTATATTTGTGCACATAGTATCGCGGCACATCTGCTCCAAATTGCAATGTGGGTGACATTCGATACTTCAAGTAGTGTGCAATTCGGAGAACACTGAATTGGGGTCTAATGGGCAGCTGCTGCTGAATTTCTGAGCATGAATCAGCCCTCTGACCTATGTAAAGAGAGATCTTCAATCGCTGATAAAATGTCCAGCGTATTTGACAGGCCTGTTAAACGATCACAGTCAAGATGAGGATTAATCTTTCTAGTGATAAATCATAATTACATGAAGTGCTGTACAAATATACACAGAAGATATGGTAGCTGTATGCAACTGATAGTCCAATAGCAATCAGTGTAACGTGTGAGCGACCAATTAGACAAAAAAATCAAACACTGAAAGTGCTGGTAATCAACCCTGTGACGTATGTAGAGAAAGACCTATACTCGCTGTTAAGATATCCAGCATACTTATTGACAGGTCTACAATGGTCACAGTGCAGATATGGTTCCTTCTTTAAAGTGATAAATTATACATAAATGAGGTGCTATACAAATGCTCACTAAAGATATAGTTGCTACATTCTTTGTAGTGATAAATTATACATAAATGAGGTGCTGTACAAATATACACTAAAGATATAGCTACATTAGATACATAAAAACACAGGAAAAGTTCATAAGTTTTCAGGATACCTCTGGTATAAGTAACTTGCAACAAAACAAAGTTGTAGTTAGCTTGCAACAAGACAAAGTTGCAGTAAGAACTGAAATAGTAACAGTAATAATTTACTTGGTAAACGGAGTGGAATGTTGCCACCAACTGCATATGAGTAATGCAGCTAAAATAGCCCAAACTAAACCACAATAACTGTTATAGCCAGCAGACACAGAGGGAGGGGGTAGTATCACGATCAAATGTGTACTGAAGGTGAAAGAATAATGCACAGTGGCATAGATCTACCCCACAATATAGTCTGCTCCGTTCATAACAGGAGTGGTGAACAGGATCCTTCAGAGAGTGCAGTCATGTTGATCTGAGGACCACACACTGAGCTGTTGCACTGAATCCAATGGCCCCTGACACGCGCGTTTCGTCACAACTCATCAGAGGGGAACCGATGTGAGGTGAGTATCAGCTATTTAAAGGTAATAGGTATAGCTGATAGGTGGATTTAAACGAGACCCGCTGATTCTGATTGGTCGGTCACTAATTGTCAGTGATGATGATCACTAATTGAATAAGTATCATCATTAACCCTGTAGGGTCTGTAGAGGAAACAAATGAATATGATAATACATATGAATAGATAAATGTTGCAGTTGAAGACTGATAAACTGCCACAAACTTATGAGCGAAAATGACTCAAAAAGTAGAGACAATTAAATATCGATGGAGGACTTAAGACATAGTAAAAACACTAAGAAATAGTGTATATAATGTCTATATCCCTGTGATCGTGGAGTGCTGTAAAGATCGGTTTTAACCCCTTCAATGCCGATCAAGGGGTGAAAAAACACAATACAGAGGAAAAACCAGACTAAGATAAAAGATAAGACCATATGTGTAATCTAATAAGGGGTTTTTAGTCACAAGGGGCAAATCTTGTCATGAGCATTAGTATACAAAAATAAATACATATGCTCTATTGACTAAATGAATCCTAATGTGAATGAATAAATGGGGTGAAGTTGAATTCTTCATTTAGACCGCCTGGAGTGAGAGTTTTAAATTCATAAATCCACCTGGACTTTTTACGAAGAAGTATGTGATTGAAGTTGCCTTTCCTGGAGCTTAAATTAACTCTTTCCAAGACCTGAAAAGATAGATGATTAGGGTTTCCATCATGGAAATTTCTGACATGCATGGCCACTGGAGTACTCAGATGCAGATTTTTTACAGAATTCACATGTTGCAAAGTGCGCCTCCTGAGTTCTTGGTAGGTCTTTCCAATATATTGCATGCCACAAGAGCATGTGATGACATATATGACGCGTGTAGTACTGCAGTTTATGAACTGGTTGATTTTAAATTCTTTTTGTGTATTAGTGCACTTAATCAATTTGGACTGGTTTATGAAAGGACATGCCTTACACCGTCCACATTTATACATTCCCACGGGTGCAGTGAGCCAGTTCTTGGAAGGTGTTTTTTGACCTACGAGCCGTGATGTTGGGATATGCCACTGCTTCTGGTTTTAAGTCAGTGTCATGTTGTAGGATTGGCCAATGCCGAGTAAATATCTCTTTGATAAGTTGCCATTGCTTGTCATAGGTTCCTATACACCTAATCAATTGCTTAGGTGAGGTGACTTTAGTAGAATGAAGGCTGGAACTTCTGTCTTGAGAGAGAGCCCTTTGAAAGGCCTTTTTGAGGATCTTATTGGGATACCCTCTGCTCTTGAAGCGTGTCCTCAAAATATCTGCTTCGGCTTTAAATGACACTTCATTAGAACAGTTTCTCCTAGCTCGGAGATACTGTCCATATGGAATTCCAGCTTTCAGGCGGTAAGGGTGGAAACTGCGCCAGTGGAGAAGGTTATTGGATGCAGTGCTTTTCCTATACAGCTCAGTATCTATTGTGCCATCCATGTTCAGTAAGATTCTGAGATCTAGAAAAAACTGTTGTGTTTCATGAATGACGTGTGTCAGTTGTAAACCAATATCATTGTTGTTTAACACCTTCACCATGTCAGAGAAGCTAGAACAAGAACCGGTCCAAAAGATTAAAATATCATCAATATATCTCAACCATTTGTGTATATATTGAGAAAATTGGTTAGTAGTTGTGTCTTTGAAAAGGTTTTCCTCCCACCATCCCAAATATAAGTTCGCGTAGCTAGGGGCACAAGCCGTGCCCATAGCCGTACCGCGAAGTTGTAGGTAGTACAGACCGTCGAACACAAAGTAATTCTGTGTTAAAACGAACTCCAAAAGAGTTAAGATGAATTCAATTTGCTTGGGGTTGTACTTAGTAGATCTGTGTAAGAAGTAGGAAGTGGCATATAATCCCTTGTCATGGGGGATGTTATTGTACAATGAAACCACATCCAGACTGGCAAGGAGTGAGTAGGGTGAAACCTCTAAGTTTTCCAATATCAACAAGGTATGTTTTGTGTCTTGTACATGCGACTCAAGTTTTGTAACAAATGGATGGAGGAGTTGTTCAAGAAATTTGCTAATTTTTTCAGTTAGAGAGTCGTTCCCAGAGACAATGGGTCTCCCTGGTGGGTTAGTTAGGGATTTATGAACTTTGGGGAGACAGTAAAAGGTTGAGATAGTGGGATTGTTGGTCGGAATCATAAATTGATATTCCTCCTTTTTGATTAGTTCATCCTCCAAAGCTTGGGTGAGCAAGATTTTTAATTCGGTGAGAAAAGTAGCTATAGGATCCTGAGGCAGTACTTGATATTGAGTATTATCTTTAAGATGTTCAAGACACATATCGATGTACTTATCTTGGTCCATAAGTACTATATTTCCTCCTTTATCCTAAGGTTTTATAACCACATCATTGTTCTTACTGAGTTCTCTAAGTGCTTCACGTTCGGCTTTGGTTAGGTTATCAGGAGCTTCTGTAGGAGGGGGGAGGGAGTCCAAGGCTTTGGTAGTCATTTTTACAAAGAGGTCTATATTTGATACATCTTTAAAATTAGGGGTGTACCATGAAGGGGGTTTACATGTAGTAAGGGGTGGGTTGTCATTTTGTTCCTCCAGGAGAGATATCATCGTTTGAACGTGTTGATAGTCTTCCTGAGTGATACCCAATTCCCTGGCACGTTTGTGCTCCTGTCTTGTATGGATAATGTTAAGGGCGAGTTTGCGTCCAAAAAGATTTGTGTCTTTCGCCCAGTCAAACATATTGGTCGTAGGGGAAGGAACAAATGATAGGCCCTTGCTCAGGAGAGAATTATGTTTCTTAGTGAGTTTGAAGGTGGACAGATTGATGACAAGATTCTCATCAGTACTGTCGTGATTTATTGGTTTTTGTATCCTTCTTTGCTGGTCTTGTACCCCCCATCTTTTTCTGTCCCTGAGTCTGCCTCTCTGGGGTAGAGGCCACTCCTGTTCTAAAAAGAAGACGAGGAGGAGGAGGCTCCAGGTTGAGAAGAGGTAAGTAAAGTGGAGACGATAGTATTAGTATTTGAGGGAGTATAATTTTGTGGATCTGGAAATGAAATATTTCTCTCTGTTTGTTTTAGTATGCCTTTCCTTAGTATAGGGTTTCTATTCCTGGTCAAATATCTGTCCTTCCTCTCTGGGCTCTGATCTGAATTGGACCACTCTGTGTCCCCTGTCTACATAGGTCACAGGGTTGATTACCAGCACTTTCAGTGTTTGATTTTTTTGTCTAATTGGTCGCTCACACGTTACACTGATTGCTATTGGACTATCAGTTGCATACAGCTACCATATCTTCTGTGTATATTTGTACAGCACTTCATGTAATTATGATTTATCACTAGAAAGATTAATCCTCATCTTGACTGTGATCGTTTAACAGGCCTGTCAAATACGCTGGACATTTTATCAGCGATTGAAGATCTCTCTTTACATAGGTCAGAGGGCTGATTCATGCTCAGAAACTCGGCAGCAGCTGCCCATTAGACCCCAATTCAGTGTTCTCCGAATTGCACACTACTTGAAGTATCGAATGTCACCCACATTGCAATTTGGGGCAGATGTGCCGCGATACTATGTGCACAAAGATACCATTATAATATAGGTATACGTGTATTCACCATCTAGCTTACAGACTTTGATTAGCACTTATTTTTTGGTTCTTTTCTTTTGTATATTTAAACAAATGGAGGACATTTAGTTACTCCAATGGCCATTGGAGGGAATGCCCACCTGCCAACGTCAAGGCAGACCCCCCTAAGCGGGTCCTACACTGACCCTTCACCTTGCTTCCTTAACTTCTGGCAAGGATATCTCTAATGAGACAGAGAGGGGTATTTTTTATATACACCCCTATTATTCTTTAAATACTTCCTCATCTGAACAATTTCTTCGAATTCACAGAAGTTGTGCTTTTGGGGTGTTTAACAGCCACGGGGAGATGTGACAGCTGTTCTCCTCTATGTAGCTGTTAACATCCACTGGTTTGAAGTAGGTCTTGATCCTAATAGCTCCCCTTTTGATATAGATGCTCAGGTCCAGAAACTTACTACAGGTCTTGCTATATGTGCTTTCCAATTTTATTCCCCAGTCGTTGTTGTTTAAAAATGATAAAAATAGGTTTAGAGAGGGTTTATCACCTTTCCAGATGAAAAAGATGTCATCTATATAACGGCGATATAGCACCAGGTTCACACCCCATTCATGATTCTCATATACAAATCTTCATTCCCACTGTGACATAAACAAGTTTGCATAACTGGGGGCAAACCTGGTGCCTCTCGCCATTCCGCAGATTTGTAGGTAGAACTCCTCTCCAAACCAAAAATAGTTATGGATAAGGATCCAAAGGATTCCCTCCAAGATAAATTCCATCTGGTCCACAGGAAATTCCTCAAATGTCTCTAAAAAATGTCTTACTGCCATACATCAATAGACGTGTGAGATGATGGTGTACAAAGAGCTGACGTTGGCCATTACCAAATAGCATCCTGCTTTCCATTGGTGGTTCTCCAAGATCTTAAGAATACTTAATGTGTAATTCAGGTGGCTTGGACATTTCGTAACCACTGGTTGTAGACATTTGTCAATATATTGGGATAGCTTACTTGACAACGAGCCGATGACAGACACTATGGGTCTACCCAGAGGAATGTCCTTATATTTGTGGACCTTTGGGAGGTGATAAAATACTGGTATCCTAGGGTGAGGTATATTGAGGAATTTAAATTCTCTTTCGTTTAGAATCTCTAATTCCTTGCCTTTTTCAATCAGTTTAGAATATGACATTTTCATTTCTTTAGTTGGATCCCCTGTTAGTTTCTTATATGTTTGTTCATCTCCCAAAAGTCTCATGCTTTCCCTGGCATAATCCTCTCTCTCCATAAGGACAATCCTTATCCGCAGGCTTTATAACCAGGGTTTTAATCCTCCTTGACATTTCTCAAGATCTTTCTATCCTCTGGGTTCAAGTTAAATTTATATTTGGGTTTCCTGATTTTTCCTATATCAAACATAACCATTATTTCAAAAGTTAAAATCTCATCAGTGATGCACAAGCTTGGGAAAAAACTGGAGGTATCCTTTAGATTTGTACCTAAAATGGGCCAACAAGAGATTAAATGGATTTTTAATTTACGCACCCTTATTCCTTTTGGTTTGAATAATGACTTTGAGTTATGTCATTTTTTATGATCTCCTTATATTATGCTTAACATTGGACTTCCTCTCCCCCCGCCCCCAATTGTTTTATTTGTGCACTTTTACAAGTGTACATCTAAGTATGTTTATCTTTTATACCAATTTTATGATCACCTTATATACATTTTTAAAGTTTACATATCAATGTTTAAAAGGGATAGGAGGAACAAAGTATTAGATGATTTGTGCTTTTTTAGAAAGTAACTGCTTCTTTTTTCTTTTTTCTTCCATTTACTCTCCCCTTTACATCTATGTCAATTCATTTTTATTATTGCCTTTTTGTACTTTTATATTTATGATATGTTATCTATTCTATTAAATTTATGCATTGGCAATCTGCTGAATGAGGGATACAGATATTGGTATTCCCTCACAGAACAGCCTAGAGCACACATATAGTGCCCTTACCGATCTACATCACTGCTTTCCCTTAAGTTGAGTGATTTATCCCCAATTAAAGATGGCAGAAGAAGCTTAAAAAAATAAAAAAGCTTCCTGTTTTTGATTGATGAATGATATAGAGGGGTTTCATAAGGGAGGGACGATATTGCATCACTTCCGGAATGCTTATAGACTGAAAAGATATCAGCTGGGGAAGATACTTACCCCCAGAATCCATGACCCTGATTGGATGAAGACAAGCACACAGACCAATTGAAGAAGAGGGAGCCCTTTATAAAGAAAGTCAGCATGCAAGCGGGATACACCAATTGATAAAGCCCTAGGAGATGGTGAAACGCATATCGGAGGAGGAACAAGGACAATTTGTTTGTATTCTTGGCAGGTAGCTTTTTATTTGTGTTACTTTGTTTTTAATTGTTATGTTTGTTAAATAATGTAGTCCTATAAATCACTCCTGCCTGCTTGCTTGGAAAGAAGGGTGTGCCCCCTCAGAGGCACAGAGCACTATCAGCTTGAGCCAGACATTAAGGGCTCTGGAATCTTTTTATTGTATATCTGTTTTATCATACCTTACATACTACACCAGAAGTCTATTGGTTTCCCCACTTCTTTTTCGTTTCATATACCATATTTGAGCAGACAGAAGAGTGGATTGTGTCACCTCGTACACTTCTGCCTATAAAATCTGAGACGGTCCTTGAAGTCTCATTCCCATGTGAGTTGGATCATTAGACACCTACAGTCCACTTATACCCCTGATGTTATTACACTATTAGTCCTGTTTTTTTCTACATTTTACACCTTAATCCCAACAAAGGGTAGGTGTATCCTGTAGTACACCTTACATGCTCCACTTCTCTGGTTGATGTATTGTACACCTTCCTGTTTTTATTTGTTTGCTCTCACGTGTGTGGTGGAATGGGGAGATATCTACCTGAGTGTAGTAGCTTGTGAACTATACCTAAGCGCCTATATATTCACAGAGCACTTTTTGTTTTTTCTAGATAAGCTATTTTTGCCAAATTATAACAAACATATGAAAGTCCAAAGAAGAAAGCACAACAGCATTATTCTGAAATTGTGAATCTGTACACATATTTATGGCTCTCAACAGTTAATGTGCAAATATTTAACATCCTACTACCATTTATTTTTTATAAGAGGCATACATTTGACTCTAGATCAATATACATGGAGAATAAACATATTGGCATTATACTTGATTTAAGAATAAACTATGTGCAATTCCGGAAAATCACAAATGAAGAAATATATTGCTTAAGGAACAAGCATACTTTACAAAAGCACTAATTAGACTCTCATTCTTCCAACACCCAACAAGAGTTATGTGTCATTTCTGTTTCCATCTCAACAATTTCTAGAATAATGAGTTGTAAAAACAACTTTCATGTGAAGGCTTGATACTTGGCCATCTGAAATATTAAGTAATACAATTACGTGTGAAATAGGCATACATGAAGCTACTGACAAAGTATGTGTTATTTGATTATTTAACTACAACACAACCAATTTATTGCAAGGTGCATTTTTTAACATTTTCAGCACTGAACGTGATAATATTCAACAATTTGTCTTGCACATTTATAAATATAAGCTGATTCTATGTAACTATGATAATCTGCTGTGCATTATCAGTGTCTTCCTTTCCTGATGTGAAGCCCTTTCATGCAACTCATGCTGTTGTTTATTCCCTCCTTAGCTTAACACGTCTTACAGGTAAAGTCATGGGCAAAAGGTGATCATTGTATTTTTCCTCCTTGCATGGTTGCGTGCATGCAAATGTCCCAGTTATACATCAAGTCTACTTTTTCTGTTGACCCTTGAAAACACGCTAGAATTATTTATTTGTTTATAAAATATTTTACCAGGAAAGATACATTGAGATTTCTCTCGTTTTCAAGTATGTCCTGGGTACACAAATCATTGCATTGTAACAATAGGGTACAATAAAATACAAAAACAATATTAATACACAATAAATACAAAATTTAACATAGAACAGGTAGGACATTCTGTTTTGAGGTATGCAGAGAGGGATCTCTTAAAGGACTTTAGGCTTAGGGAAGATTTTAAATTTTGCGGGAGGACGTTCCACAATTGCGGTTCTCTGTAGGAGAAGGAGGATCGGGCTGCTTTCTTTTTGTATTGAGATAGACTAAGTAAAGTGTTGGTACTGGATCGGAGGTTATAGGAAGTGGGAACAGCTGGGGAAAGCATTTTGTTCAGGTAGGGTGGGAGTTTCCCAGAAAAGCTCTTAAACACAAGGCTGGAAAGATGAAGGGTGCATCTGGATTCCAGCGACAGTCAGTTTAGTTCTATTAGCATGTCACAATGGTGAATCCTGTAATTACATCGTAGCACAAATCGGCAGACCGAGTTATACAATATACAAATCAAGAGTTATTTGGGATACAAAGTATAATTTGGTGCTACTATCACCAAGTGTGAACCACTCCAACACACAAAAAAACAATGTAGTAAAAGATAAAATTATGGTGAGAGCACTCAAAACATGCAAAAGCAGTATTTTACCAGACTTGGTTCTGATGGGAATATCTAAAACAGTAAAACATGAAACACAAAAACATAGAGTAATATTGTTATAGAAGGTATAAAATTATTGCAAGTGATTGGTAAAACTCACATATTTCTGAGTCACTTAAGCAAGCTGACTCAGACTTAAAGCTTTTCTGGAGATGAAAAATCTTCAGCTTTGGACGTCCTGTATCGATAATCTTGGGTCTGCACTAGGAAATACTTCTTCCAATTACTCCAAAAGGCAAGATCCAAAATAAAATTTTCTTTATTATAAAATAACTTGGTTAAAATAATTCTTAATCCAATACAGGTAAAAAGTCCTTAAAAGCAGTGTACCACGACGCGTTTCGGCACTCACAGCCTTTCTCAAGTGGTCTAATCTTCTCATCTCCGAAATCTTCTTTAAATATGTTAGGATTTGGCGCCCTTTCGTCGGCGTCTCCTGTGTCTTCCGCTTTCGTCATCTCTAGGCGTCTGATGGTTGCGTTGCATCATGACGTCTGGCACCTACGTCATCAGTCCTCGTCCAGACGTTTGTATACGTCATGACGTCTTTTGGGCGCCGAACCCGGAAGTGATGTTAGCGCCATATTTAAAAGTCCAAATACATAAAAATTTACCAGTTTCTTATATTTTCCATTGCAAAACAATAATATATATTAGTTAAAGAGACAGAATCATCAAATCAATTACTTATTTTCCACATACAACAATACTTTCACAGAGGGGTACTATGTACCTATTGGGAAAGGAAGAAAAAGATTGTTAAAATATTTTAAAATAATATATTCTAAAAAGGGGGCTTTTATAACTCATCAGAAAGCCCTTTAAAATTACTAAGAGACACATAGAATAAATAAAATTATATACATGAATTTATCTCGAAATCTATATTGAGGCCATGAGGGGATAGTGATTCCAAATTAAAAATCCATTTCATCTCATTTCTGCTGAGGAGACTATCTATGTCTCCCCCTCTCCAATGGGTTTTTACGGCCTCTATTCCTATAAATTCAAAACCACTAATGTTTCCTCCATGTACTTCTAAAAAATGCTTAGAGACATTATGCAGAGCAAATTTTCTATTTATATTGTACGCATGTTCCCTAATTCTTATCTTCAATAATCTCGATGTCTTCCCAATATATTGTATGCCACAGGGACATATTATCATGTATATCACATTTTTTGAGATACATGAGATAAATGATTTAATCTCATGTGTTTTTTTATTCTGGAAGGAAGTAAAATGGGTGACTTTTTTGTTTTTATTTTTTCTTACAATAGTAGAAACCCTTTTCTCTTTTAAACATGGATACACCCCCCAACGTGTATGCATGTTTAAAAGAGAAAAGGGTTTCTACTATTGTGGAAGATGTAGAGGTTGTACCCTAAGAAAAAATAAAAACAAAAAAGTCACCCATTTTACTTCCTTCCAGAATAAAAAAACACATGAGATTAAATCATTTATCTCATGTAACTCAAAAAATGTGATATACATGATAATATGTCCCTGTGGCATACAATATATTGGGAAGACATCGAGATTATTGAAGATAAGAATTAGGGAACATGCGTACAATATAAATAGAAAATTTGCTCTGCATAATGTCTCTAAGCATTTTTTAGAAGTACATGGAGGAAACATTAGTGGTTTTGAATTTATAGGAATAGAGGCCGTAAAAACCCATTGGAGAGGGGGAGACATAGATAGTCTCCTCAGCAGAAATGAGATGAAATGGATTTTTAATTTGGAATCACTATCCCCTCATGGCCTCAATATAGATTTCGAGATAAATTCATGTATATAATTTTATTTATTCTATGTGTCTCTTAGTAATTTTAAAGGGCTTTCTGATGAGTTATAAAAGCCCCCTTTTTAGAATATATTATTTTAAAATATTTTAACAATCTTTTTCTTCCTTTCCCAATAGGTACATAGTACCCCTCTGTGAAAGTATTGTTGTATGTGGAAAATAAGTAATTGATTTGATGATTCTGTCTCTTTAACTAATATATATTATTGTTTTGCAATGGAAAATATAAGAAACTGGTAAATTTTTATGTATTTGGACTTTTAAATATGGCGCTAACATCACTTCCGGGTTCGGCGCCCAAAAGACGTCATGACGTATACAAACGTCTGGACGAGGACTGATGACGTAGGTGCCAGACGTCATGACGCAACGCAACCATCAGACGCCTAGAGATGACGAAAGCGGAAGACACAGGAGACGCCGACGAAAGGGCGCCAAATCCTAACATATTTAAAGAAGATTTCGGAGATGAGAAGATTAGACCACTTGAGAAAGGCTGTGAGTGCCGAAACGCGTCGTGGTACACTGCTTTTAAGGACTTTTTACCTGTATTGGATTAAGAATTATTTTAACCAAGTTATTTTATAATAAAGAAAATTTTATTTTGGATCTTGCCTTTTGGAGTAATTGGAAGAAGTATTTCCTAGTGCAGACCCAAGATTATCGATACAGGACGTCCAAAGCTGAAGATTTTTCATCTCCAGAAAAGCTTTAAGTCTGAGTCAGCTTGCTAAAGTGACTCAGAAATATATGAGTTTTACCAATCACTTGCAATAATTTTATACCTTCTATAACAATATTACTCTATGTTTTTGTGTTTCATGTTTTACTGTTTTAGATATTCCCATCAGAACCAAGTCTGGTAAAATACTGCTTTTGCATGTTACGAGTTATACAATATGTTGAGTTTATTAATGTGGGATTGCGATGCGGATGCATATACTACATCCCCATATGGGTGGGATGGTTAACCAACAAATTTATCCTTCTAAATATAATGTCAAAGTTATGTTATATAGAAGTCTATAAAAGTGTTATATACAGGTCATTTACTAAAAGACAAGGAGATGTTTTACGGGCTTTATTGTTTTATCCTCATTTTACCAATTCCTGCAAGATCTACATCAGGTCCTGCTTAAGGTATTAGTAAGGAACATGATTGCAATTATAGAAATGCAACTTCATAACATGCCAGGAGCTTGTAAAAATAATGTATGCATTGGGCATAATTCCCACTAAGAGTAGTTTCATTCAATGTTTATATTATACAAACAGTAAAAATATATGTAGTGCCCTACATGTTTTCAGAGCCCTAACTTATCTCCATTTTCCTATCTGACTGTTAAATTGAAGTGATAAGTTCCCTATGATTGATTGTTGTGTTGCAGTAACTGTTATACAGTGTGCATGACTCAATATTGCCCTATGATATACAGTGTGCATCAATGCTGTCCCCGCTCCTCCTGCAGGTCACTTCCTGTGTGAGAGGCTGTTAGTGAGTAGATGGGAAGTGAATGGGATGGGAAGTCAATTGGGCTACATCGTACACTGACAAAAGCTCTTTGTACTTATCTCTCCCCATCAGTCAACTTTTAATAAAAACAAATGCACATTGTAAGTGCTGACCCTCAGTGGACATGTGCCTGTAGGCAGCTTTCTAATGGGAAATGTCCCTTTGCTGTACAGTGCATTTTTTTTTTATGGCAATTTTAAGATGGATCCACTATACATTTTGGGGCATTTTAACAGCTCGCATATTTACATTACTCATTAAATCCATAGCATTTGCAAATGTGTACACTATGGGGACTCTTACATACTATATTATGGAGTTGGCATTTCAAAGTTTAAAATATGTGTTTTAAACTTTGTGGTATTAAAGTGTACATTTTACATACACATTACATTCTATTTAAAATTACCCTAACTGTACTCAATAACATCTTCTGAATTCAACAGTACTCTATATGTATACATTAATACATATATTAGGATTAGTCTTAATCCTATCCCTAATCCTAAACCAAACACTAATTCTAAATTAAATCCTAGTCCTAAATCTAGCCCTAATCCCAAACCTCTTCCTTATCCAAATTGTAATCTTATCCCCAGCCCTAATAACAATCTATATCATAACCTTGGAGCAATGCAGCGTTACCCTGAAAGGGTCTGTTCAAACCTGGGGGTTTCCCACAGAATATTCACAAAATCAACATGATTGCTGCAGCTGCAGTGGTCTTAATGTATTTAAATGGCTGTATGCATGTCTTACTAATTGTGGCCTCAGCTGATAAGTTGCCCTTGTAATTTATGGTATATTGCGAAGACAAAAAGTATGGTTAGCAAAACATATTATGTTAGAAACATCAATAGAAGGTTTTCTAAACTTTATTTTGATCAGTTCCATAAGGAGAACCTGGAATTTTTACAATATCAAAGGGCCATTGAAGTGGTCTGGGTACAATGTCCCATGTCCCTTAAGCGTGAGCATGCAATTATTGCAGTTATTGAGAAACTGCAATAACTACTATCCAGGGTTATCTCCACCTCTAGTGGCTGTCTACCAAATAGATACTAGAGGGACTTCCTTGATTGAAACAGATGCTCTGCATGAGGACCTCTTGCGTCAGATTTTTCCCCCATAGGAAAGCATTGATTAATGCTTTCCTATAGGGAAATCCTAATTCGAGTGCAGCCATTGCCACGCATGCGCATTACCTGACCCAGCACCAGACTCAGGTAAGTGACAAAGTGGTTTTAACCCCTCCAGCACTGCAGGAGGGGAGGTGCAAGGGAGGGGGGCACTGAAGGATTCTATAGTGCCAGGAAAATGGCACTATATAGGTCTTTTTGAGGTTATGATGCAAACAACACTGTACTTACAAGTTAAGAATCACATAATTGTATCACTAGAGTGCTACTGTTACAACTTCACAAAGACTGTCAATTCATATAAAGATATTAAGCTGTGGTTATTATCATGCTGAATTGGACACACAAGACTATATGCTGTTATTAATGTATTTAGCGCTGGCACTTATAAATTGTGTTAATATTATTTATTGTTCTGGAGGAGAGAATATTTTATGGTAGCATTTTTTGGGGGGTTTGTGATAATCATATTTTTGTAATTGGGCCATTGTCACCTAAATTGAGCTATTTTTTTTTTTACAATATTAAGTTATTTACATTTTACATGTATATGTGATCTTATCTAATGGTGTTATTTAATGCATAAAAAAGTATATTTTGGCTTTACTGTGTCTTTAAATGTGATGTTATTTTCTTTTAGTTTCAGTTGGTGTTTCTACTTACGAGCCTCAGATGGCAGGATATAAAAAGCAAGCATCTGGGCCTGAGTCTCAGTTTTATAAATGGCAGTGTATTTTTATTTGAGGACTAATGATCAAGGTTGCACAGCAAACAATTTTGAGGTTTAAAGACTAAGAAAATACTATTTAGAATGAAGGGATTATGTATATATATTTTGAAAATGCATTAAAATATTTAAAACAATAAATACAAGCAAAATAAATAAATAAATAAACTCCAGTCATATCATGTCTATCTTTGCAGATATTACTATGAGGCTGAGCCAGATTATCCACAAGATGCCCTAGGCAGCCCGATTATCCAAGGGGTGCTCTAGGTAGCCTGGGGCCCACGTCTCACTTGGGGTCTGGCCACATGCTATCACTGACAGGGCCTGGACACCTTGTTCGGAGCAATACAGGGGAAACATGGTAATGCCCATGAATTTATATTGCTGGAAGAAATATTGAGGCTTCCCAAGTTGGACGTGGATTGTCTTACCATACTGGTTGGAGACCCCAAGACTAATAGGCTCTGTGACAGAGGAAAACAGAGGGGAGAGTAAGTGATGAGAACCGCACTCAGTCCCAACGGCCAAGGGTGCTCCAGAGCAGTACCAGCAATCCCAGTACAATAATCCAAGAAGAAAAAACTCACAGGCACTCCAACTTCAAGCCGCAGGCAGATTTATTATGACAGAATGCAACGCAACGTTTCGACCGGAAAGGTATTTTTCAAGCTGACACCACATGGTGCAAAATGTGCTTATATAACAAACACTAACAACTAAGAAATCAATCAATTAATTACTGCTAATTAGTAGAAATTCCTAATTGATAAAAAGGTAATTTAAAAAGGCAATTTAAAAGAAACAAATATCAAATGTGAAATATTACTATATATACATAAATCAGATCAATAATGCACACTATATCATTAACTTCATACACACAAGACATGAATCATTCTATGATCAGATTAATGCTAGGAATTCTAGAATGTATATATATAGGAAAAAGACCTTTCCGGTCGAAACGTTGCGTTGCATTCTGTCATAATAAATCTGCTTGCGGCTTGAAGTTGGAGTGCCTGTGAGTTTTTTCTTCAGAGGAAAACAGAGGGGCCAAAATGGATGTTAAGCTGTCTAAATGTCTAAATGTGAGAAAACATGAGAACAGACAAGGAGATATAATGCGACACAAGTAGTGTGATGGAAGACATGTAAATATTAGCCAGAGAGAATGTAGACTTGTTAGTGGCTGGTAGTGTAAGTTTAAAAGAAAATAAAGAGACTCCACTTGGAGATGCCAAAGATGCAGCGGAGCAGGTTTTTCTTTGGCTACAACTACATGAAGCACGTCTTTCCAGAGGACCTTCTCAAACCCATCATATGCTGAGATCAAGGACCCTGCTGTTTTTATAGTAACAGGAGTGCTTTAATTAGGGGTGTCCAAAAGGTTGACTTCTAACTAATGTAGAAATACAACTCCCATGATGCTTTGCAAGTCTTTAAAATTACAAAGAATCATGGGAGCTGTAGTTAAATATCATCTGGGGATCTACTTTTTGGGCATTACTGATATACTGACTTTTTTTGTATATTACTATAGCTGTATTGTCAGTGAGGATTTCTAAACACTTTCTGTAAAGAGAGATAAGTCCTTTTTAAACATACTTTATTGCACTGTGTGTTTAATTAGAATTTCTTATCTCCTGCTCTGTTAATGGCTTGCTTGAGGCTGCAGGAGCCTTGTGTGTGATTAAAGTTCAATTAACAGAGCAGGAGATAAAAACTTCAAAAGTAAGTAAGATCTGAAACTATTTTTTTCATGAAAGCTGTGCCAGTCACAATCAGGGTAGACATGTCTAGGGTTGATTATAAACATAATGCTCCTGTGACCTATAAAGTACAGATTCAGGTGAATTATAAATATAATGCCTTCTATGATTGGTGATTAGAACACTTTCTTGATAGTGCTGGGTTTCCATGATTTTTCTTTCTCATTTAATTGACTAGTTGTGAAAGGAATAGTGAAACTTTAAAATGTAGACTTAAATTTACTCACAAAAGACTAGCTAATGCTAAAGTACAATCTCATTCACCATCTATATGTGTAGAATTAAGAGCGGGGGGGCTGCTACTGTCCATGACCGAGGGCCTGACACCTGGCAGCTTGCCCAGTATGCTGCCAGGTGCAGGGCCCCTCCACACGGTCTGCCCATAGAGAGAGCCAAGCATCCGATCTGCAGCTCTGCTGAGTGCAGAGCTTCAGACCATGTGATGAAGTTCTCGTGAGCTCACAGAGCGCTGCCATGGTAACTCTGACTGTAGCTCGTGAATAGTTTTCCCACCGAACCACCAGGGAATGCAACCACTAGACCACCAGGGAATTACTGAAGGTATTTCAGTGTGTAAAGGCTTGTCACAGCCTCCCACACACCCTGACCCCCATATACACTGCCCTCCCACACACCCTAACCCCCACACTGTCATACACACTGCCCCCACACTGTCTCCCATACACCCTGACCCCCACACTGATCCCCACATACCCTGACCCCACACTGATTCCCACACGCCCTGCAAACTGTCACACAGCCTGCCCCCCCACATTGTCACACACTCTGTCTGCCCATGATGACTCCCCCACACCCTTCCTCCCTACATTGACACACACACTGCCCCCACACCCTTTGTCCCCACTCTGTCACACCCTCAAACCCCCACACTAACTCCCACACACCCTGCCCCCACACTGTCACACACTCTGCCCCAACACTGCCCCTGGCCACACTCACATTAACCTCTTCTAATCTTGTCGCTCTCACCCCCTCCATCCATACCACAATTACCTGCTCTCACTCTTCGAAACTCACCCTATGACATTAACCCCCATACCCCATCAGACTCAACTTCTCTCATACTGTCACACTCACCCCATCCTCTTTCACATTAACACCTCCAGTCCTGCCACTTATCCTGTCCACCCATGCCACACTCACCCTGTCACATAATCCTGTCAGACACACCTTCCCTCCCCCTGTTACACTCCCACCTCCAGCCTTACAACACATAACCCCAACCCTGTCAAACTCATCCCCATTTACCCTGCCACACCCACCCTATCACATTGATCCCTCCTATCCTGTCACTCATTCTGCCCAGCCATGCCACACTCACCCTGTCAAATAACCCTCCCTAATCCTGTCACTTTGACCTCCCCTGGCCCTGTCACAATCCCTCCTTCAACTGTGCCACACTCACCCCAACCCTGCCACACTCACCCTGTCACATTAACGCCTCTAATCCACCTAATCCACACTTTCTTCCCCTCACCCTGTCACACTCACCCCAACCCTGCCACACTCACCATGTCACATCAACACCTCTAATTCTGCCACACTTTCTTCCCCTCGCCCTGTCACACTTCCTCTTTCAACCATGTCACACTCATCCCCCAACCCTGTCTCATTAATCCCCTCACCCTGCCACAGTTACCCCTTTACACATTCTGTCACAATGCATTCATCATATACACAAACATGGTAACAGGCAGCCCCCCCCCCCCCTAAACACACAAAACACAGCAATCAGCTACCCCATACACATACAGCCCCATAAACAAACATACACATGCTCACAGAGACATACATTCACAAACAAGGATACTCACTGTCAGACACATATACAGGTAGACAATGCCAGATACACTAACAAATTCACACAGTCAGATACATATTGTGACTGCATGTCTGTATTTGCCAGTGTGTTTATCTGTGCAACAGTGTGTTTATGTGCGCATGTGCATGTATGAGATTGTCCGTGTGATTTGTATCGTATATATGTGGGCATGTAAGAGTGTGTATATGTGTTCACATGCATTAGTGTGTGTGCCTATGGTTGCAATGTAAGGGTGGTATTGTACGGGCAAAGCAAAGGTAAAGTGGCAAGATATATAATATATATTATATACATACATATACAAAACATAGAGACACATGTTAAGGGATTATATATGTTAAGTGATTACAGAATATGTTGGGAAAAAGTCTATGTGACAGTTTTCTTGTTTAATCTGTAACTTTATTATTTTGTAGGTGATTTTTTTTACCAATGAAAATTTTTATTTCTATTTGCAATAGCCCCTTCACACCAGCACTTCGGTATGCATTACTGCCAGGCTATGCAACCATACACAACAATTATGTATAAATGATCAGCATCATTGCAAATTAATTTAGTTTGAAAATTATGCCATAGCTAGTCAGAGAGCTCAAAACAGAGCAGTGCAGGGAGCCGTGACACTGCAAGTCTCTGAACGATGAATACAGAGACTAGCTCTCTGTATCCAGTGTTGCAAGCCTGCCCTTTAACATAACTACAGCTCATTGTACACACACAATGCATCCCCTATATATTTTTTCACTAAGAGTGTTAGTGGGGGCCTCATGTTTGAGTTCCGCCTAAGGCCTCATAAGGTCTAAAGGTGTCACTGCACTCAAGTGTGAAGCAGTTATTGTAATATTGGATAATATTTTTTTTTTTTTCATTGTACTATAGCACTTTTCATTTGATGATTGGAGACATTTGACTTTATATTACTTTTATCTGTATTTTTATTCAAAAGCTGTGATTTTTATCCCATTTTTACTCCTTCTGGATATTTTTAGTGCTCTTTTTACTTTTATATTATATTCATTTTTTTTTCTGGTCCTCATATGTATTTTCTCTAAGTTTCATGATATGTATGTCTTACAGATTGTAAAAGTTGTGGTACAAAGAATCTGCAGTTGCCATTTTCCTGGTTAAGCAATTTAAACCCTTCCTCTTCTGCTACAGTCATGCTAATGCAGAAAAAAGCTTCTCAAGAATTTGTAGAACAATTTATTGAAATATGATTTGTAATCTCATTAAATCCTTATTTTTTTTTTCTTGGCTGTATTTTGTTTTCACTCCTGTCCCGTTACTGTATATGGTACTAGCCATTTAAGAGATGACCTCAGTATTTTATCATCTTTCACTCAGTAATGATCCTTCACTTCCTATATGATTATGCTTCCTATAATTTGTCATTCTAAAATCTCATTACTTAAATGAGCTATAATTCATGAAATTTTACCAGCACAGCACATTACCCTTATCTATAGTTGTTGGAAGACCAGACAAATGAACTACACTGATATTTCTTGTTGGGATTACCATGTGAAGTATGGTATAAAATCCAATCTAGAATTACAATGGATTTTCAATAATTCTACATATTCTACAGTATTCCAAGGTATAAACATATTTTCCAATATATGCAAGGTGAACACATATGGCAATCTAAAACAATTTTAAACATCTTTTTATTAGATAGTAATACATAAGATTCAAGAATAATTAATCTTTTTAGCATGATTTCTAATTATGACTGAGTCTTGTTTGATCAATGTAAAGTAAAATAGTAGATATTGTGATTATGGAGGAGGATGGTTAAGTTGTCAGGTCATTGATTCGTTAACATGCTTATTCATGTCATTTATTTCTTATTAGTTTTGTAGAATGACCTAATACATGTTTAATTACTTCTTCTAGAACACAGCAGGGGACATCCAGATTATAGTTTAAATTTTAGCCTTGGTGATAAGGCAGGCTTATCACAAAACAGTAAATGGCATATGATTCATTCACCTTAACAGAGGTACATAGCATTAATTTACTGAATAAAGCCTTACACCATTTGTATGCTTGTTATGTCAAGGTGAAACCTATAAACTATGATCGTAGAAAGTCCATATTATTATGTAAAATGAACAAAAATAACAATTGTCCTTCCACCCACATATGCCAATTAAAAATAAAACTACATAACTAAATTTGATCTTAATTGAAACTTTTCCTATAACGTTATAAATATATAGATTTTGATTGTATAGCACAGATGCATAATGCCAACATAAAACCATAAATAGCACGACCTAAAAGTACAAAGGGAGACCAATAGTGCAGACAGAAAAAACTAAATACATAAAAAAGGGAACTATAAAACACTCACAAACATAGAAGTAAAAAGGCAGGGTATAATCAGTCTTCTTCAAGTGCTTCTTCTCTTCTTGTATATGAAGATGAGTACTTAAAACAAAGCACAGAAAAAAAACATAGTGTATAGCTGTATGGTATTCGAAAAATTGCCTTATTATATACACTTACAAAATAAAAGTTGCCATGAGCCCCTGACGAAGTCATTTAGACGAAACGCGTAGGGTGGCAAGCTTTATTTCACAATTGAATTTTTTTTTATTGTGGACTCTTCTTATCTACTTTGTCTCCATATCCTGGCGGTTTTATCTGTTCCTGGTGGTAGACAGCGGATGTTGATTTGAATTTCTGAGTCCTTTTACTACTTTTATTTTGTAAGTATATATAATAAAGCAATTTTTCGAATACCATACAGCTATACGCTATGTTTTTTTTCCTGTGCTTTGTTTTAAGTACTCATCTTCATATACAAGAAGAGAAGAAGCACTTGAAGAAGACTCCCTTTGTACTTTTAGGTCGTGCTATTTATGGTTTTATGTTTAAGATATTGAAGACATTGAGGAGTCTTCGCACTTCCTATTTAGGGGTATTTATATTAATTTTATATACTTTTCCCCTTTTAATAGCCACAGGGTTTTTTTGCTTTTTTTGTTCAAATCACATTTTTTTTGCTTGCATAATGCCAACAAACTCTTTAAAAAGATCAACAATTCAACATGTTTTTTTTTTTTTTATTCTTAGAATTGTTCCTGAATGTGGTTTTTATGGATTAATTTATACAGATCTGAAGATACTTGAATTTTTGTTATGCTGAACATTTTGTAGCTCGTATTATCTGTGAAAGTAACATTGTCAGTTTTTGTTGCTATTACCTTAGATATTTTCCTAATACACTATCTCCTATTGTTCATATTATTGATAATTTGATGTACTTTTGTGAATGGCTCATCTAAGTTTCTATTAGCAGCAAATCCCTCCGATAACAGAGAGCTTCTAACATCACCTGAATCATTTTCTTCCCCTAATAATGAATATATCTTGTTAGTTTCAAGAAAAAAATATACTCTTTTCGGAACAAAGGAACATCAACATTGCTCTTCACAATTTGTATATTAATGTAATACGTATATAAATCCTTAACATGAATAAATATGTATGGAGTCAATTATTTTTCTGTATAATACAGCATGCATTACAAATTCTTTAGCAGTCAAGTGGTGGAAATATTTCTATTCTATGTACAGAAATGTACAGATTTTTTTTATTAGAAAAAGGACAAAATAAATAAATATAAAGCTCTTATCTTGATAGTAGTAGATATGGGAAATAAAATATTATAGAAGTAGACCTAGGATATATCTTAAACAGAAAACAATAGACAGAGTAAAAAACCTTGGTTCAGCTGAACAGATTTGTCCAAAACAAACCAATTATGGTTTGATTCCAGATTCATCCATGTGACATTTCAGATTAATGGTACCCATGCAATCAATATAGGAAAAACATTTTGCATGAATGAAAAGGGTGAGAAAATGAATCAATCAGTTCACTGCAAAATATATTTAATATAAATAGGCACGTTTTATCGCTCTTTGGCTTACAGTTCAAGTGAGAGAAGTAACCAATAGAGGAGAAGAGGAGGAGCAGTAAAAATCTGTATTTATATAGGTATATATTATATATTTACTAAATATATAATATATAAGGATTTTATTTTTAACTTTTTTTCCATCTATAGGTCACTTCTCACATGATATATTAATAAATTCAACATGTATTGACTGTCACCTATCCATCAGTCTTTTTTTTCCCCAAACAATCATGTCTTTATTTTTGGGCACCACAGATGAAATGCTGAATTATAGATAAAATTAAGCATTCGAGATATTTGCATATCGTAGTAATGTGGGTTGCTTGTCTGATTGGATCAGGTTATAGCATTGTGATACTGTTTTGCTAGGTTTCTTAGCTTTTGTGCATAGAGCTTCAAAGGTAGTTTCTGGTCATAGGCCTGTTTCTGGAATTCGGAGTGTTTTAATAAAGTGTTTGAGTTGATGATATTGAAAGCCCTGGAGGAATGACAGGGAGGCTTATGCAACCAGTTGCATTAACGGTTTCAATTGAGCAGCAAATAACCACTCTGTTATCGGAAGGGTTTTAATTTTAGGGAGTTCTGACTGTGGGCTGACAGTCAAGCCTTCAATTCTTGCAGGGAAGAGTGGATTATAAGATATCGGGAAGAAAGGAGAAAGTCCTGGGGCAATTACTTTGCATAGGAGCTAAGTTTCTCCATATACTTATAGTGGTAGATATGATAGGATGGCTGGGAATGGTATCATGGTGTCACATCCTGCTCAGTTCTCTGGATACGTCTGACCTTGGCTTCTGGTATCCAGTACTCTTTTAACAATTCTTGTTTAGTTTCTTGTTTTTTCTGGTTTTCTATTCTGTATCTGGTTTTCTTTATGCTGGGTTTTCTGAGTTCATTCCTGTATTCCGTTCCTGGAATTCCCAGTCTCTTGGATTCCTTTAAATATTTGTTTTATGTTGCCACACCTGTTCCTTTTCCATGAATCATTTTGTTTCTGTTGGTTCCTGCAGGCAGTTGCTACAAGTCCTCTGCCCTTTCTTGCAGGTAAGTGCTGTGTGTGTTTTATTATTGTTTATTTAGTCATGCATATCTAGGTAGTTTTCCACCTTAAGTCCTGTCCTGTTCATGTTTCCCTCATGTCTTGTGTACATGTTCTGGGTTCTGCGTTCTGTCCTGCTCCGGTTCTGGGTTTGTCTAGTCTTGTCTTGTTTTCTTGTTTGGTGTCTGTCCTAGTCTTGCCTTGTTTCTGTACTGGATACATGTCTGCTGCAGAGCCCCCCTATCCAGTTAATGGGAGGTCTGCATATCAAGCTCCTAGCTCTTGAGTTCAACAGTAGCTGCATCAGGGCCCTGGTATGTGGCCGCACAAATGCTGGTGCTCAACACCAGTGGGCGTGTGGTTACCTTGCACCAGGCCCTGATAATCCACTTCCATGCTGGAGACCCCTCACATCATCAGGGGTCCCAGTCTCCATACAGTCACCAGTGACACATAGGCTTTGTTGTCTAGGATCCAAGGTATCCCCTGTACCGGCGTCTGTGTGTAAGACTGTTTTATATGAATCCATAGTTTGGAAGTGGTGTCTCTGGTCCAGTCTATAATTCTATTAAGGTGTACACCATATTGATAGTATAAGATATTTGGGAGACCCACCCCACCTCAGGATTTAGGTTTCATCAATGTATGATACGCAATTTATAGTTTCTTCCCTGCCCATATAAACTTTGTGAAAGCAACCTGCAGTGTTGTAAAGATCAGACGTGGCAGCAATATCGGTATTAATATAAAATTGAGGTAGTATATTCATTTTTATAATGTTAACCCTTCCCAACCAATTAAAATAAGGTTTGTTCCACTTATTAAGATTATTGAGTAGGGGAGGGTAATTGGCTTGGCATAAATCATTTAAGTTTCTTGGTATGTTGAATCCTAAATATTTCAGAGGGATTCTTGGCAATAGGAACGGGAATTCCTGTTTGAGTCTTAATGTCTACTGGTCCCCTATCATCACATTTAGTATTTCACTTGTATCTAAATTGACTTTAAAATTAGATAGCGCACTGTATGTTTTTAGTTCTTGCATTAGTGAAGGTAGGGATTTGCTTAGTTCAGATAGAGTGAACATGAGATCATCCGCAAAAGCTGAGACTTTGAATTCTTTAGAGCCTACTGTTATGCCCCTAATAGCTGATTATTTTTTCACCACTTGTTATAACGGTTTGAGTGTTAAAATAAATAAGAGTGGAGAGAGGGGGCATCCCTGGCACGTGCTGTTTCTAATATCGAATGGTTGGAACAGTTGCCCGTTTACGTTAATCCTCGCTGTTGGATTTGAATAAATAGTGTCTAGCCATGTTGTCCAATTGGGGCCTAGGCCCAAGTGCTGCATCCTGGAAGATATGAAGGACCAGTCCACCCTGTTAAACGCCTTTTCCATGTCCATTGAGAGCATAATTGTTGGCGTCTTCTCCTGGTGTGCCCAAAAAGCCAGGTCAATAATATTGGTGGTATTATCCTTGGCTTCCCTGGAGGGCACAAATCCCGCCGGGTCAGGGTGGACTAGTCCCTCTATAAGTGGCCTCAGTTCATTTGCTAACATTTTCGTAAAATGTTTCATATCAACATTGATCAGAGAGATGGGGTGGTAACTGCAACACATTTCCAAGTTTTTCCCCTGTTTAGGGAGTACTGTTACATTGCCTCTAAACACGATTTTGGAATGTCCCTTCCTCCTATCAAATAGTTAATTGCCTGTAGAAATTGTGGTATCAATTCTTTTTGGAAGGTTTTATAATATACCGACGAGAAACCATCTGGACCCGGGCTTTTGTTAGCAGGAATCGATTTTATAGCTTGTTCCAATTCCATATGTGTGAATGGCTCGTCTAGGGATCTAGCTACATTGGAAGGTCTGATCAAATTTGTCCGATAAATAAGTTTCAATATCCTCTCTAGAGGAAGTGGATTCTTTAAGGTTATAGAGCGATTGGAAATAATCTCAAAATGCATGCGCTATGTCTTCTGTTTTATGAACTAAATTGCCTGTGGAAGTTTTAATCTTGTGTCTATATGTATCTATTTGTTGATGTTTTAATGCCTTTGCTTTACTACTCCTATTCCCTTGGTTATAGAACAATTCTTTGGTCCACAGTAGACTCTTTTTTCGCTTTAGTATTTAATATAAAGTTTCTTAATGAGGTAAGCTTGCAGTAATCCACCTCTGACTGTGTTAATTTATGAGTCGCTTGCAAAGATCTAATTTCAGCGTCTAACTTGCGACCTTTCCCTTTTCAATCTTGACCCCAATTTTAGCAATTCCCCTATAATCACACTTTTGCGGGCCTCCCATTGCATGGATGGTGATGTGTTGGGGGTGTTGTTTTCTTGAAAATAGCATTTAATGCTCTCTAATATGCTTGCCTTCGCCTTTGCGTTTTGTAGTATATGTGGGTTTAGTTTCCATTGACTGAAGGATTTAGGTATAGCTGGTATGTCTAATGATAGTGAGATTGGTGCATGATCCGACCATGTGATACTTCCAATATCGGAAGAATTAACTAAGCTTAAGGTTCTATGGTGGACCAAAAACATATCCAGTCTCAAGTAAGTGTTGGTGGAGTTAGAGTTGTAACTGTAATCTCGTTAGTTCGGGTTCAATATTCTCCAGTAGTGATGTACCGAACTGTTCACTGGCGAATAGTTCCCGGCGAACATAGCGTGTTCGCGTTCGCCGCCGCGGGCGGACACATGCGCAGTTCGATCCACCCCCTATTCGTCATCGTTGAGCAAACTTTGACCCTGTGCCTCACGGTCAGCAGACACATTCCAGCAAATTAGCAGCAGACCCTCCCTTCCAGACCCTCCCACCTCCCTCCCAGCATCCATTTTAGATTCATTCTGAAGCTGCATTCTTAGTGAGAGGAGGGAAAGTGTAGCTGCTGCTCATTAGGTAGGGAATTTGATAGCTAGGCTAGGGTATTCAGTGTCCACTACAGTCCTGAAGGACTCATCTGATCTCTGCTGTAAGAACAGCACCCCAAAAAGGCCTTTTTTAGGGCTAGAACATCAGTCTGCTTTTTTTTTCTTTCTGTGTAATGTAATTGCAGTTGCCTGCCTGCCAGCTTCTGTGTCAGGCTCACAGTGGATACTATGCCCATTTGCCCAGTGCCACCACTCATATCTGGTGTCACAATAGCTTAAGCTTAACATTTAAAAAGAAAACATTTTTTTTCACTGTAATAGATTGAAGAGCAGTTAGTTGCCTGCCAACTTCTGTGTCAGGCTCAGTGGATACTGTGCTTATTTGCCCAGTGCCACCACTCATATCTGGTGTCACAATAGCTTAAGCTTGACATTTAAAAAGAAAAAACATTTTTTTCACTGTAAGCTAATAGCAGTTAGTTGTCTGCAAGCATATGGGTGTCAGGCCTTCAGCATGTACTCTGCCAACCTCAGCAAGTGCACTTTGCCACTCATATCTGGTGTGACTATAGTGTACCCTTCAAACACAAAAAAAGTTTTTCACTGTAAGCTAATAGCAGTTAGTTGTCTGCCAGCTTCTGTGTCAGGCTCAGTGGATACTGTGCCCATTTGCCCTGTGCCACCACTCATATCTGGTGTCACAATAGCTTAAGCTTGACATTTAAAAATAAAATATTGTTTTTCACTGTAATAGATTGAAGAGCAGTTAGTTGCCTGCCAGCTTCTGTGTCAGGCTCACAGTGGATACTGTGCCCATTTGCCCAGTGCCACCAATCATATCTGGTGTCACAATAGCTTGCATTTAAAAACAGATTTTTTTTTTCACTGTAATAGATTGAATAGCAGTTAGTTGTCTGCCAGCTTCTGTGTCAGGCTCAGTGGATACTGTGCCCATTTTCCCTGTGCCACCACTCATATCTGGTGTCACAATAGCTTAAGCTTGACATTTAAAAATAAAATATTTGTTTTCACTGTAATAGATTGAAGAGCAGTTAGTTGTCTGCCAGCTTCTGTGTCAGGCTCACAGTGGATGCTGTGCCCATATGCCCAGTGCCACGACTCATATCTGGGTCACAATAGCTTAAGCTTGACATTTAAAAATAAAAAAAATAAAATTTCACTGTAAAAGATTGAAGAGCAGTTAGTTGCCTGCCAGCTTCTGTGTCAGGCTCACAGTGGATACTGTGCCCATTTGCCCAGTGCCACCACTCATATCTGGTGTCACAATAGCTTAAGCTTGACATTTAAAAAGAAAAACATTTTTTTCACTGTAATAGATTGAATAGCAGTTAGTTGTCTGCCAGCTTCTGTGTCAGGCTCACAGTGGATACTGTGCCCATTTGCCCAGTGCCACCACTCATATCTGGTGTCACAATAGCTTAAGCTTGACATTTAGAAAAAAAAATCACTGTAATACATTGAATAGCAGTTAGTTGTCTGCCAGCTTCTGTGTCAGGCTCACAGTGGATACTGTGCCCATTTGCCCAGTGCCACCACTCATATCTGGTGTCACAATAGCTTAAGCTTGACATTTAAAAAGAAAAACATTTTTTTCACTGTAATAGATTGAATAGCAGTTAGTTGTCTGCCAGCTTCTGTGTCAGGCTCACAGTGGATACTGTGCCCATTTGCCCAGTGCCACCACTCATATCTGGTGTCACAATAGCTTAATCTTGACATTTAAAAATAAAATATTTGTTTTCACTGTAATAGATTGAAGAGCAGTTAGTTGCCTGCCAGCTTCTGTGTCAGGCTCACAGTGGATATTGTGCCCATTTGCCTTGTGCCACCACTCATATGTGGTTTCACAATAGCTTAAGCTTGACATTTAAAAATAATTATTTTTTTCACTGTAATAGATTGAATAGCAGTTAGTTGTCTGCCAGCTTCTGTGCCAGGTTCACAGTGGATGCTGTGCCCATTTGCCCAGTGCCACGACTCATATCTGGGTCACAATAGCTTAAGCTTGACATTTAAAAAGAAAAAAAGAAAATTTCACTGTAAAAGATTGAAGAGCAGTTAGTTGCCTGCCAGCTTCTGTGTCAGGCTCACAGTGGATACTGTGCCCATTTTCCCAGTGCCACCACTCATATCTGGTGTCACAATAGCTTAAGCTTGACATTTAAAAAAAAAATCACTGTAATACATTGAATAGCAGTTAGTTGTCTGCCAGCTTCTGTGTCAGGCTCACAGTGGATACTGTGCTCATTTGCCCAGTGCCACCACTCATATCTGGTGTCACAATAGCTTAAGCTTGACATTTAAAAAGAAAAACAAATCACTGTAATAGATTGAATAGCAGTTAGTTGTCTGCCAGCTTCTGTGTCAGGCTCACAGTGGATACTGTGCCCATTTGCCCAGTGCCACCACTCATATTTTTTTGTCACAATAGCTTAAGCTTGACATTTAAAAAGAAACCATTTTTTTCACTGTAATAGATTGAATAGCAGTTAGTTGTCTGCAAGCGTCTGGGTGTCAGGCCTTCAGCGTGTACTCTGCCAACCTCAGCAAGTGTACTTTGCCACTCATATCTGGTGTCTCTATAGTGTGCCTTTACAAAGAAAAAAAGTTTTTCACTGTAAGCTAATAGCAGTTAGTTGTCTGCAAGCGTCTGGGTGTCAGGCCTTCAGCGTGTACTCTGCCAACCTCAGCAAGTGCACTTTTCCACTCATATCTGGTGTGACTATAGCGTGCCTTTAAAAAGAAAAAAGTTTTTCACTGTAAGCTAATAGCAGTTAGTGTTCTTAAAGCGGGTGTCAGGCCTACAGCGTGTACTCTGCAGACCTCTGCCAGTGCACATTGCCACTCATGTCTGGTGTCACAATAGCGTGCATTTAAAACCAAAAAACTTTTTTCACTGTTATAGATTGAATAGCAGTTACTTGTCTTCAAGCGAGTGTGTCAGGCCTACAGCGTGTACTCTGCCAACCTCTGCAAGTGCACCTTGCCACTCATATCTGGTGTCTCTATAGCTTGCCTTTAAAAAGAAAAACGTTTTTCACTGTAAGCTAATAGCAGTCAGTGTCGTTAAAGCGGGTGTTAGGCCTTCAGCGTTTGCTCTGCCAACCTCTGCCAGTGTACTTTGCCACTCATATCTGGTGTCTCTATAGCGTGCCTTTATAAAGAAAAAAGTTTTTCACTGTTATAGATTGAATAGCAGTTACTTGTCTTCAAGCGGGTGTGTCAGGCCTACAGCGTGTACTCTGCCAACCTCTGCCAGTGCACATTGCCACTCATATCTGGTCTCCCAGTAGCTTGCACGCATAGTACCTCTAATCCCCCAAAAAATGACAGGCAGAGGCAGGCAACCCCGCAGGGGCCATCGTTGTCGTGGTGCTGTGATTCCCTTTGGCCCTAAAATAATGCCCAGTTTTCAGAGGCCACGTACCCTGAACTTGAAAAGTTGATTGGCTAACACAGGACACCCAATCTTCTACAGCTTCCGCTCGGAACCTTGACGCACCATCCTCCTCCAGCTTAGCTTCAGGCACCTCTCAAGATACCACTCACCCGCCTGCCGCCACCACCAACACTTGCACCACAGCCGCTTTACTTGGTATGTCAGAGGAGTTATTCACACATCCGTTTGAAGAAATGAGTGATGCGCAACTATTATTGCTAGAGGATGTAGATAACAGGGATATGTCTCAGGCAGGCAGCATTACACACATGGACGTACGGTGTGATGATGATAATGTTGTACCCGCTGCTGTATACTTTGCTGACTTGTCAGATACAAGTGAAGCGGTTGAGGATGACGATGCGTCCATGGATGTCACGTGGGTGCCTGCTCGGCAAGAAGAAGAACAGGGCGAAAGTTCAGATAGGGAGACAGAGAGGAGGAGGAGGAGACGAGTTGGAAGCAGGGGGAGGTCGTCAAAAGGAGCTAGTGGCACAGTCAGACAGCATGCATCGGCACCCAGGGTCAGCCCGATAGCACGCCAATCAATGCATGCTGTGTCCACCACCAGAATGCCGTCATTGCAGAGCTCAGCAGTGTGGAATTCTTTTTGTGTGTCTGCCTCTGACAACAGCGATGCAATTTGCAACCTGTGCCAAAAGAAACTGAGTCGTGGGAAGTCCAACACCCACCTAGGTACAACTGCTTTGCGTAGGCACATGATCGCACATCACAAACGCCTATGGGATCAACACATGAGTACAAGCAACACGCAAACTCAAAGCCGCTATCCTCCTCCTGGTCCAGCATCTTCAGCCACGTCAACCACTGCTGTCCTTCTTGCCCCCTCTCAACCATCCGCCACTCCGTCTCCCGCCTTGAGCAGTTCCCGCTCATTTGCCCACAGTCATGTGTCTGTCAAGGACATGTTTGAGCGTAAGAAGCCCCTTTCCCAGCGTCTGACAGCTGGCTTGTCCGAACTATTAGCCCGCCAGCTTTTACCATACAAGCTGGTGGAGTTTGAGGCGTTTAAAAAATTTGTAGCTATTGGGACACCGCAGTGGAAGGTACGCGGACGGAATTTCTTTTCACAAAAGGCAATCCCCAACCTGTACTCGATTGTGCAAAAGGAAGTAATGGCATGTCTGGCACACAGTGTTGGGGCAAGGGTCCATCTGACCACTGATACCTGGTCTGCAAAGCATGGTCAGGGCAGGTATATCACCTACACTGCACATTGGGTAAACCTGCAGACGGCTGCCAAGCATGGAATGCTTGGCTCTGCAGAGGAGTTGGTGACACCGCCACGACTTGCAGGCAGGCCTGTTGCCACCTCCTCTACTCCTCCTACTCCATCCTCTTCCATAACCTCCTCGGCTGAGTCCTCTTCTGCTGCTGCATCTTGCTCCACATCAACGGCACCCCCCTAGCTCCCCAGGTACTATTCCACATCCCGGATATGGCAGTGTCACGCCATCTTGGGTTTGACTTGCTTGAAAGCAGAGAGTCACACCGGACCAGCACTCCTGTCCGCCCTGAACGCACAGGTGGATCAGTGGCTGACTCTGCACCAACTAGAGATCAGCAAAGTGGTTTGTGACAACAGAAGAAATTTGTTGGTGGCATTAAATTTGGGCAAGTTGACACATGTGCCGTGCATGGTCGTACAACGCTTTGTGCATGAGTACCTAGGCTTACAGGACGTCCTGAAGCAGGCCAGGAAGGTGTGTGGCCATTTCAGGCGTTCCTACATTGCCATGGCGCACTTTTCAGATATCCAGCGGCGAAACAACATGCCAGTGAGGTGCTTGATTTGCGACAGCCCGACACGTTGGAATTCAACACTCCTAATGTTCGACCGCCTGCTCCAACAAGAAAATGTTGTTAACGACTATTTGTATGACCGGGGTGCTAGGACAGCCTCTGAGCAGCTGGGATTTTTTTTGCCACGTTACTGGACGCTCATGCGCAATGCCTGTAGGCTCATGCGTCCTTTTGAGGAGGTGACAAACCTAGTCAGTCGCACCGAAGGCACCATCAGCGATATCATACCATTTGTTTTCTTCCTGGAGCGTGCCCTGCGAAGAGTGCTGGGTCAGGCCATAGATGAGCGTGAAGAGGAAGAGGAAGAGTTGTGGTCACCATCACCACCAGAAACAGCCTTATCAGCATCGCTTGAGTCAGAGGAGGAATGTGGCTTTGAGGAGGAAGACCAACCACAACAGGCATCCCAGGGTGCTCGTTGTCACCTATCTGGTACCCGTGGTGTTGTACGTGGCTGGGGGGAAGAACATACCTTCAGTGAGATCACTGAGGACGAGGAACGGGACATGAGTAGCTCGGCATCCAACCTTGTGCAAATGGGGTCTTTCATGCTGTCGTGCCTGTTGAGGGACCCTCGTATAAAAAGGCTGAGGGAGAACGACCTGTACTGGGTGTCCACGCTACTAGACCCCCGGTATAAGCAGAAAGTGCCTGAAATGTTACCGAATTACCGCAAGTCGGAAAGGATGCAGCAGTTCCAAAATAAATTAAAAAGTATGCTTTACACAGCGTATAAGGGTGATGTCACAGCACAACGGGAATCTAACATGGGAAAAGGTGAAAGTAGTCCTCCTCCTCACACGACCACGCCGGCAAGGACAGGATGCTTTACAGACATGTTGTTGATGGAGGACATGCGGAGCTTTTTAAGTCCTACGCATCGCTACAGCCCTTTGGGGTCCACCCTCAGAGAACGACTCGACCGACAGGTAGCAGACTACCTCGCCTTAACTGCAGATATCGACACTCTGAGGAGCGATGAACCCCTTGACTACTGTGTGTGCAGGCTTGACCTGTGGCCTGAGCTATCCCAATTTGCAAAATAACTTCTGGCCTGCCCCGCTTCAGGTTTCAGGATGGATCCCGAAGGGACTGACAGTGGGCGATTGGGTGATGCATTCGACTAAAAAAGGCCTGATGAGGGGGGTGTAACAGGGATTAAACTGATAAGAATAGTACTACTTAACACACCACTCCTATTTAGTGGCACATTAGATTGCACGCGCAGTGCCCCAAATTTGAAGTAGGAGGACCAACCAAGCATCTTTTTCCATCTCCCAGTTCCTAAAATCGATGCCACATACACGTCAACTGATAGGGGACGTAACAGGGATTAAACTGATAAGAATAGTACTACTTAACAAACCACTCCTCTCTGGTGGCACATTAGATTACACGCGCAGTGCCCCAATTATGAAGTAGGAGGACCGACCAAGCATCTTTTTCCATCTTCCGGTTTCTAAAATTTATGCCATATACACGTCCCCTGATAGGGGACGTAACAGGGATTAAACTGATAGGAATACTACTACTTAACACACCTTATAATAACGCAGAGAGAGGCAACACAGAGAGAGGTGTCTGAAGAAGAGGAGTCAGAGGAGGAAGGTGGCTTTGAGGAAGTGGAAGACAAAACACAGCAGGTGTCCCAGGGGGCTTGTTGTCACCTTTCGGGGACCCTTGGTAATGTATGTGGCTGGGTGGAGGAAGAGACCTTCAATGACATCAGTGAGGACAAGGAACGGGACATGGCTAGCTTGGTATCCAACCTTGTGCTAATGGGGAGTTTGTGGTTGTGCAAATGGACTGTTTGCGGTTGTTTGCGGTGCGTTAAACTGGGAGTTTGGTCTGTCACTGTGAAGCGGGCGTAACCCTTACACTACCGGATCGATACAACATCATACCTGATGTTTTAAAGCACGTTATTCCAAACAATTTAGGAATGTTAGGTGATTTATGCCCTTTATGGATTAAAACCAAATGTATAAACAAGTTTATAAGCAAGCATAACCATTATGAATTTGATATTAAAGGTTTTATTACCTGTTTTACAAAAAATGTAATATACCTGCTAATTTGCCCATGTGGACTACAATATGGGCACTCCACAAAAGAATAGGAGAGCATATAAATAAAATTTTGAGGGGAGTCACTCATCATAGTGTCTCGGCCCATTTTAAAGCAAAGCATAATATGGATCCAAACGGCTTAATCTTTTTAGGAATTCAAGTAGTGAAGAAATCATGCAGAGGTGGAGATTATATTTCTAAAATTGGAAGATAGGAAATGATGTGGGTTCACAAATTAAAAACCTTAGAACCACGGGGTCTTAATATAGAATTCAACCTTTTTATTTTTTTATAAATTTATATCAGAATCTTGTAGATTTTTAATGAATTTTTTTTTTTTTTATTCTTTATTTTTTCGTGCATATAGGTTCAACAGAGAAGCTCATGGTACCCCAAAGGCAATCCACTCGCTTACGTCATTGACATTTCTTACATGGGGGTTTAAAATTACATGAGCACATTTTTATAGTTATGGTGAACATCTGTAAGAATACAACATGAGATTCAGTGAAACATGAATAGGGAAACCACGGCTGTTAGTACAAAATAAGTGTTAGTCTTCGTTCGCCTACCTAGTCTGAGTAAAGATGTGTTGCTTTCTTCGCAACTGTGCGCTGCCCTGCTATGTGTGGCTGATCTCATGGTACGCCACCATTCATAGCCACTCAGGCTAAGCTACTGAGAGGTGGTTAGGTGGTGTCACGATGCGGTTCAATTATGCCGAGAATTTAACAAGCAGGTAAGTGTCTCATTGTGTCTACAGTGTTACGCTAGGTGTGTGTCTGCAGATCTCGGGTGGGCCGTACATGGCCTGAGCTAACGCTAGTGCTGATGGAACATGGGGTTATTTACAAGTCGTGACTAGTTGAAGCCTTTGCATCATTTTGGTTAGATGGTGGTTTCAATGGTGTAATCAACACATCTGTTACAGGGTAAGGCAGATGAATTCTTGGTACAGATCAGCATATTGACCTGGTAAGGTGTTAGCGTTAACCACCTAGTTAACCATGGTACATTTTGTGTGTATGAGATGAAAACAAAAAGAAAAACAAGAACTCTAGGTAAAACATTGCCAACAAATAACATAAGATGCCTAGAGATGGCGTTTTAGAGTAAAGGGATGGCTGCCTCAAGTGCCGTCTATCAGTCTTGGTTCTAACTCCCTGGAGTACATGTGTAGGGCCAGTCACTAGCAGCTGCTTCGTGCCCACTTGTCAGTCCCTACATGTGTCGATGTGAGATCTTAGCTTAGAGGGCGAATAGTAAAGGCCCATGGGCGTCATACCATAGGGGTATGTAAGGGGGAGCCTTCGGCAGCTCTTTCAGCGTTGTTATTTATGAGTGTGCGGTCAACGTGTTGGATGGCAGATCTGTGCATGGGACCTAGAGGATATGGACTAATGGGTCTTCTCGCTTAATAGCCCTGGTCGATTCGTGGAGTTTAGGGTGCTCCCTGTGGAGGGAAGAATGTCTGTGGCAATTCGGGAGAATGTACAGCACATAACGTGCAACAGGGCAATGAGCAGTAAAGCCCACTTTACAGTGGAGTGAGCTGTGTGTGATGGTATCCTATGTTGCCGACCTGCGGGACCGGCCTGTAAGGAGAGTTGGGTCTCTCACTCATAGAGTAGTTTAAGAAGCAGGCTGTCCGCGCTGACCCGGGTCCCAGGCATTAAGTGCCGAAGGGGTGTTCATCGGTGCTATCTAGGGGTATGAATACAACTGCCCCGTGAAGTGTATATATTCTTGTGTAGTCTGATTACGCTAAACGGTAATGCCTAGAACAGGAGGCTAAGGGTTATGCTAGTCAAGGTACGGGAGAAAAAAGTAGGTTAACATAACATCTAAAATGAATACTCTATTTTGAGCATAACTCAACAATTTCAAGGTTGGATTCAGTTGAGCTCCAGCAGTCAATGGTAGGTGGCAGGATGCCTTGTTTCGTCCCCTCCAAGTGTGGAATGGCAGGCAGTGAGCCCAGCCGGCAATAGGTTGCGACAGTCCCAAAGTCACTAAGTGGTGATCGCTGCGTATGCCTCCGGCGTGGAGCTTTGGGGGACAAATGGGACACTCCGGTCCGGGTCCCATGTATGGGTGCGGTTGTGAAGGCTGTGGTCATTCGCGTTGATAGGCCCCGTCAGGGTCAGTTGGTCGCAGGGTAGGTGCAGAAGTTGCAAGAAGGCCGGGGCGGCTTGAATGTCCTGAATGCTATGTGGTTCCGCACCCTTCGTGACTGTGAGTGTCCTGGAAGGTCGCCATCTGTAATCCACTTTGTGGTCACGGAGGATCAAGATGAGTGGCTTTAGCGATCTGCGCCAAGCTAGGGTGCCATTGGACAGATCCGGAAAGAGCGAAATGTCCATGTTTTCAAATCGGAAAGGGGTTTTGGTGCGGAAGGCTGATAGAATCGTCGCCTTATGGCTGTTGCTGTTGAGTTTTAGGATGATGTCTCTTGTGGTGTTATTGGGTTTAATGAATTTTTAATACAATCACCTGATTAAGTATACAGACTCATTCACATAATACTCAGAATATACAATTTCTTGGAAGTGTTGAGAAAATATGGTGACTCTTTTATTTCCTCCTTTTTCATCTCTTCCAAATTGTAACAATTTACTCTTTGCATATTCATTTTTGTAATATTATTTTTTGGAATTTTTTAACAAGAGAGCAAAAAATTGTTTACAATAGGAGAGCACTTTTTGCATGTTGCATGTTGCAGATTTCACTTTAACATATGTAATCTAGCACTTTAAATGTGATTCAGAAATATGATATTATATAATGGACTAATTGTATTCCTTTCTTCCTCTATTCAAGTAGGTAATGTTGAGAATAATAAAAGCTTTAGCAAATTACATAAGTATATGTTTTCAAGTATTACAATTTATATTAACTCATCCCACCTAATTGGATTAATATCCAAAGTGGTGTAATGATAAGCTGTACATGTAGACAAATACATTATTTTTTTTTAATGTTTTTTTTTTTAGACATTTAGTGAATAATCCCCTTGTTTCAGTTCGAGTTTGCACAAAAAGGTTTGGCATCTATAGATGTTAATATGTTGGTTAAGTTAACCAATCAAAGGACAGAATTTTCGGACTCTTTTGGGTAAATACACCCTGTGTAAATGCTTTATATTGAGACTGTGATGGACTAGTGGGAGGATCTAATGAAGCCGAGCACGTCGGCGAAACGCGTCATCACGCTCTGACGTCATTACGTCCAACGGTTGTATGCCCCGCCTCCTGGAACAAGTGTGAGTGATAGTAGCCCGTAGAGCCTGAAAAGGACCGACGGAATTGTTTGGGACTATACTACATCTGCGTGGAAAAGAACGCATAGCCAGACAACTACTTTTAATATTTGGAGTGTCAAATAAAGGATTTTTACTGCCATCACAGCCTCAAGCCTCTATATATATTGAGATGCCAACACAGTTCAGAGCAGACTAAATTGCTCTACTCTTGTGAGTGTTTTTGATCTAAATTTTTAGTATTTAAGTTTTATGCATATTGCCCTATGAGTTTTTGTTCTGTTTTTCTCTTTGAGTATGTCACTGAAGTTTTAACAGAAGCAACTTCAAAACTTTTAAAAGTGAGTGTGAAAACATTTGTGTGAAAATTATTCACTTTTATTGTTTGACGGTCTTAAAGGCACAGCACACTTTATTTTGTATTTTGTAATTTACGTGAGAGGAGCTCTTTCACGATATATAGTGCTGCTTTAAATTTGTATTGTACTGTACATATTAGTTTTAGTGCCATTTTTACTTGTTTTTTTGGTACCTTTATGGATTAAAACCAGACTCTGCATCAACTATGTAATTTTCCATGGGAGTTTTGCCATGGATCCCCCCTCCGGCATGCCACAGTCCAGGTGTTAGTCCCCTTGAAACAACTTTTCCATCACTAATGTGGCCAGAAAGAGTACCTGTGGGTTTTAAAATTCGCCTGCCTATTGAAGTCTATGGCGGTTCGCCCGGTTCGCCGTGCGCGAACATTTGCGGAAATTCGCGTTCGCCATTTGCGAACGGAAAATTTTATGTTCGCAACATCTCTATAATTGAACAATGAGTCTGTAAAGAGAGCCGTGCTACTGCATTTCCAGTATAGCAATAAGTAGGAATTTCTGAATTTTGCACTCTGTTCTTTAAAGGGACACTATTGTCACCAAAACAACTTTAGCTTAATGAAGCAGTTTTCGTGTATAGATCATGCCCCTGAATCACTTTTGTTTCTGTTTATGCAGCCCTAGCCACACCTCCCCTGGCAGTGACTGACACAGTCTGTGTGGACATAAAAATGGTTTAATTTTCAAACAAATGCAATTTACTTCAAAAGTTTTTATCTCCTTCTGTTCCTGCAGGGTCTAACAAGCTATTAACAGGGCAGGAGATACATTCTAAATTAGAGAATTTACAATATAGAAAGTATAAACATTAGATGACTCTTTACAGGAAGTGTTTAGGAAGTTTGTGTAAGTCACATACAGGGAGGTGTGTCTCAGACTTCATAATCAAAGTGATTTAGCTTAATTAATCTAAAGTTGTTTTGGTGACTGTAGTGTCCGTTTAACCCCTTAAGGACCAAACTTCTGGAATAAAATGGAATCATGACATGTCACACATGTCATGTGTCCTTAAGGGGTTAAGCAGCATGGTTTCTCCACATAGCTAAATACATTAAATCTTCAAAGGAAAGCAATAGGCTGCTGGGCAAATTGTAGGGTTTTTTAATGTTCTTTCCCATAACACTAGACACTAAGATTACCCATTAAAAGTTTCATAAACATGTCACATTGGTAGCACTATACAGCATCAATATATTCATCAAGGTTTACATCAATTACTAGTCAACTTGTCATAATTGTGGGAAGCATCGGAGTTGAAATTGCCATTATCCCTATAAAATGCTTTCACCACTTTATAGTATGTGCATCAGTTGCATTTGTTTTTAGAGCACACATGTCAAACTCTGGCTCCCTAGATGTTGCCAAACTGCATACCTTTGCAATTTTACACGCCTCTCAATCTGTCTTTTTTATTATTCCTAAATCTATAATAATGATATTGTCAGACAAACATGAGAATTAACAAACACTTAAGAATTTTTTTTTAAAATAAATTATTAATAGCGACGGAAAATATAACAAAATACATTTCTTAGGTATACAGAAATTCTAACTCTGAAATTTTACAATTTGAGATTTATTTTATTCCTTACTGCTTATTGTATGTGGATATTTATGTTTTTCTTTTCTTTTTAACAATGTGTCCTCTCTGTGTTTCGTGCTGCTATGTTACTATAGATAGTTTTACAATTTGTACTCTCCAAGTATGTTTATATGCATAACTGAAGTGAAATGTTATGACAGCCTTCCTATTTCTGTTTTCAAACCCTAAACATTAGTCAAACCTTGTTTTCACAGTTAGTGCTTATTACAGCATTATAAATGTCCCAGGTGGCATAAAACAGTGTGGTTTGGCATCTCTTAAATGTCCCAGGTGGTTTAAAAACATTGTAGTTTGGCATCACTTCATGTGTTTTATAAATAGCTAGTTACACACTTGAAAGTGTTGCCATTGCAAATGTATTTATTTTTCATAATACAGTATAAAAATGTATCTTGTTAACTACATAATATCTGTAATACTTTGTTATCCATAATTAGTGTTGTCGCGAACCCGGATTTTTCGGTTCGCGAACGGCGAACGCGAACTTCCGCAAATGTTCGCGAACCGGCGAACCGCGCGAACCGCCATTGACTTCAATGGGCAGGCGAATTTTAAAAACAACAGGGACTCTTTCTGGCCACAATAGTGATGGAAAAGTTGTTTCAAGGGGACTAACACCTGGACTGTGGCATGCCAGAGGGGGATCCATGGCAAAACTCCCATGGAAAATTGCACAGTTGATGCAGAGTCTGCTTTTAATCCATAAAGGGCAGACATCACCTAACATTGACACCTGTCCTCAAAGCCCAGCCCTGATACACACTGACACAGAGCAGAATAGAGACTGTTCCCCATACATAGGGTCACTTGGCAGATATGGATTGACACCTATCCTAATGATCCCTGATACACACTGACACAGAGCAGAATAGGGACTGTTCCTCCTACATAGGGTCACTCGGCAGATATGGATTGACACCTGTCCTCAAAACCCCTGATACACACTGACACAGAGCAGAATAGGGACTGTTCCCCCTACATAGGGTCACTTGGCAGATATGGATTGACACCTATCCTAATGATCCCTGATACACACTGACACAGAGCAGAATAGGGACTGTTCCTCCTACATAGGGTCACTTGGCAGATATGGATTGACACCTGTCCTAATGATCCCTGATACACACTGACACAGAGCAGAATAGGGACTGTTCCTCCTACATAGGGTCACTTGGCAGATATGGATTGACACCTATCCTAATGATCCCTGATACACACTGACACAGAGCAGAATAGAGACTGTTCCCCCTACATAGGGTCACTTGGCAGATATGGATTGACACCTATCCTAATGATCCCTGATACACACTGACACAGAGCAGAATAGGGACTGTTCCTCCTACATAGGGTCACTTGGCAGATATGGATTGACACCTGTCCTAATGATCCCTGATACACACTGACACAGAGCAGAATAGGGACTGTTCCTCCTACATAGGGTCACTTGGCAGATATGGATTGACACCCAAGAGGCGGCTCTCTAATTAGGCGGTTTAGGCGGCCGCCTAAGGCCTCGCGCTAGAAGGGGCCTCGCGGCCGCCTAAAGCGTGTAATTAGAGAGCCGCTTCAGGGCTTTCTTTCCCAGTAAAAAAAAAAAAAAAAAAAAATTAAATACTTTAATGCCGGTCGGCGGCCGCATCAAGATTGCCGCGGCGCCGGCGCTATTAAAAGATGAAACCCTCTCAAATGGGTTTCCCCGTGCAGGAGTGAGTCCCCTCCCCTCCTCCTGCACACTTCCTGGTAATCGGCCAATCCGCGATGTCGATGACGTCACGACGCGGCGACGTCACGACGTATCCCCTCCCTGCATTCCCCCGCCTGCGGTACCAAGAAGAAGAGAGAAGAGTAGCTGCTACTGAAGAAAAGAGAGCAGAGGAGAAGAGAGAAAACGGAAGGACTCAGGAGAGCAGAGGAGAAGAGAGAAAAAGGTAAGGAGAGCAAAGGAAAATACATTAAAGAGAAGGGAAGGAGTGCAAAGGAAAATAAATAAAAGGGGAAGGGAAGGAGAGACAAAGAAAATAAATTAAAGGGGAGGGGAAGGAGAGCAAAGTAAATTAAAGGGGAGGGGAGGGGAAGGAGAGACAAAGAAAATAAATTAAAGGGGAGGGGAGGGGAAGGAGAGACAAAGAAAATAAATTACAGGGGAGGGGAAGGAGAGCAAAGTAAAATAAATTAAAGGAGAGCAAAATAAAATAAATTAAAGGGGAGGGGAAGGAGAGACAAAGGAAATAAATTAAAGGGGAGGGGAAGGAGAGACAAAGGAAATAAATTAAAGGGGAGGGGAAGGAGAGACAAAGAAAATAAATTAAAGGGGAGGGGAAGGAGAGCAAAATAAATTAAAGGGGAGGGGAAGGAGAGACAAAGAAAATAAATTACAGGGGAGGGGAAGGAGAGCAAAGTAAAATCAATTAAAGGAGAGCAAAATAAAATAAATTAAAGGGGAGGGGAAGGGAAGGGAAGGGAAGGGAAGGGGAGCAAAATAAAATAAATTAAAGGGGAGGGGAGGGGAGGGGAAGGAGAGACAAAGAAAATAAATTACAGGGGAGGGGAAGGAGAGCAAAATAAAATAAATTAAAGGGGAGGGGAGGGGAAGGAGAGACAAAGAAAATAAATTACAGGGGAGGGGAAGGAGAGCAAAATAAAATAAATTAAAGGGGAGGGGAAGGAGAGCAAATTAAATTTGAGGGGAAGGAGAGACAAAGAAAATAAATTACAGGGGAGGGGAAGGAGAGCAAAGTAAAATCAATTAATGGAGAGCAAAATAAAATAAATTAAAGGGGAGGGGAAGGGAAGGAGAGCAAAATAAAAAAAATTAAAGGGGAGGGGAGGGGAAGGAGAGACAAAGAAAATAAATTACAGGGGAGGGGAAGGAGAGCAAAAGAAAACAAATTAAAGGGGAATGGAAGGAGAGCAAATTAAAATAAATTAAAGGGGAAGGGAAGGAGAGCAAAAGAAAATAAATTAAAGGGGAAGGGAAGGAGAGCACATGGAAAATAAATTGAAGGGGAAGGGAAAGAGAACAAATGGAAAATAAATTAAAGGGGAAGGGAAGGAGAGCAAAGGAAAATAAATTAAAGGGGAAGGGAAGGAGAGCACATGGAAAATAAATTAAAGGGGAAGGGAAGGAGAGCACATGGAAAATAAATTGAAGGGGAAGGGAAAGAGAACAAATGGAAAATAAATTAAAGGGGAAGGGAAGGAGAGCAAAGGAAAATAAAGAAAAGGGAAGGAGAGCAGAGCAGAAGAGAGAAAAAAAGCAGGAGAGCTGTACCCCCCATCTTTCCACAGAATAATGGTGGTATATCATGACAATATTACTTAACAATATTAAATATTATTAATAATATAATAATTATATTATTTACTATAATTATATATTATCCTAATTATTATATTAATTATTATCATTAAAGGAAAAATCCAGTGCCAGGAAAACAATCGGTTTTCCAGGCACTGGAGGTACCCTCTCCCTCCCACCCCCCAATACCCGGTTACTGAAGGGGTGAAAACCCCTTCAGTCACTTACCTGAGGCAGTGACGATGTCCCTCGTCGCTGTCTCCTCCTCTGCGCCGCTCCTCCTACTGTCTCCGTCGGCCGGTGGGCGAGACTAATCCCGCCCACCGGCCGAGGAGACCTAATGCGCATGCGCGGCATTAGCGCTCCCCATAGGAAAGCATTGAAAAAGATTTTCAATGCTTTCCTATGAGGAAATGAGCGACGCTGGAGGTCCTCACACAGCGTGAGGATGTCCAGCGACGCTCTAGCACAGATAATCTGTGCTATGAAGGAGGAAGTGACCTCTAGTGGCTGTCTAGTAGACAGCCACTAGAGGTGGAGCTAACCCTGCAAGGTAATTATTGCAGTTTATAAAAACTGCAATAATTACACTTGCAGGGTTAAGAGTAGTGGGAGTTGGCACCCAGACCACTCCAATGAGCAGAAGTGGTCTGGGTGCCTGGAGTGTCCCTATATTAATTGTAAATATGTTAATATTAACAATATTATTATGATAATATGTAATATGTTATAATCACAGTATAGTATTATAGTATAGTATTGACTCCTTGACTGACATCAAAATTGAAGATCTCAGCCAATCCGATGCTTTCCTATGGGAAAGCATTGTGATTGACTGAGATCATCAGTTTAGATTATGTTTGCCAATTGGGCGGATCCGGTGCTGGCGGACTTGTGCAGCTCTAGAAATTAGGTACGTTTTTACTACATTGGGGGGGGGGTGGGGGCTAAATAGTTAAACACGATAGGGTCAGGAATACACATTTGTGCTCCTGATACTGTAGTGTTCTTTTAATACACTGTTGAACTTTATTTCAACTTTATTTCAGTTTTAGGAGACATCAACAAGAATAACTAAGTAGTCAGCCACAAACCTTTTATCTATACCCAATGTTTGTGTATAGGTATTTTGTAGAATAATTTAATAACAAAAATAAGTTTGTGAATAGTGAGATTATGAGGTTTATTAATGTTTGCCTTAAAATATATAATTTATACAGTTAATTTTAATATCGGCTGCTTATTTTTTCTTTTTAGCGCGCGTGACGCGCGGTGGGGAGGGGGGGGGGCTCATATTTGATTTTCGCCTAAGGCCTCAAAAAGTCTAGAGCCGCCTCTGTTGACACCTGTCCTAATGATCCCTGATACATACTGACACAGAGCAGAATAGAGACTGTTCCTCCTACATAGGGTCACTTGGCAGATATGGATTGACACCTGTCCTCAAAACCCCTGATACACACTGACACAGAGCAGAATAGAGACTGTTACTCCTACATAGGGTCACTTGGCAGATATGGATTGACACCTGTCTTAATGATCCCTGATACACACTGACACAGAGCAGAATAGAGACTGTTCCTCCTACATAGGGTCACTTGGCAGATATGGATTGACACCTGTCCTAATGATCCCTGATACACACTGACACAGAGCAGAATAGAGACTGTTCCTCCTACATAGGGTCACTTGGCAGATATGGATTGACACCTGTCCTAATGATCCCTGATACACACTGACACAGAGCAGAATAGAGACTGTTCCCCCTACATAGGGTCACTTGGCAGATATGGATTGACACCTGTCCTCAAAACCCCTGATACACACTGACACAGAGCAGAATAGAGACTGTTCCTTGTCCACAGAGACCATGATACACACTGACACAGAGCAGAATAGGGACTGTTCCCCCTACATAGGGTCACTTGGCAGATATGGATTGACAAATCCCTGACAAACAGCTACCACATGCAAGGAAGGCAGCAGGGGCGCAAATGACCCACTCCCGACGCGGGAAGGTAGTGACGACAAATAACAATACAGGACTCTTTAGAGGCCCTGTGATTGTAATCAGTCCACTTGAAATCCTTTAACTTTGATCAATTGGAGGGAAGTCTGGTGCAGAGCCACTGACCCATGCACAGGGCCAGCCTTAGGCCTTTGGGCGCCCTGTGCAAGAAATCTTCCCGACGCGGGAAGGTAGTGACGACAAATAACAATACAGTACTCTTTAGAGGCCCTGTGATTGTAATCAGTCCACTTGAAATCCTTTAACTTTGATCAATTGGAGGGAAGTCTGGTGCAGAGCCACTGACCCATGCGCAGGGCCAGCCTTAGGCCTTTGGGCGCCCTGTGCAAGAAATCTTCCCGACGCGGGAAGGTAGTGACGACAAATAACAATACAGGACTCTTTAGATTTTCCAGACCCTGGGGTTGACATTAGTCCAGATTTACATCTTGTGACCCATGAGGATGTTCCAGGCACTACTTGTGAAATAAAGACAGATAATAAAGTGAATGATCCTTCTCCTTGGGACTTGCACCCTGTTGTTGAAGGTGGAGTAGGCAATGGCAAGAGCATGCTGTGGGTAGTCAGTGCAAACACTCTCTTCCCGGTGAATAATGAGGAGACTAACTATGATGACGTTATTTGCGTTGAAAGTAATGATGCCAGAGATCTTTTGAAACCATATGGAAGGAACGAATTGGTTAAAAGAAAGGCAAGAGACACGCTATAGAGACACAAGATATGAGTGGCAACTGTCAAAGCACACTGGCACAGGTCTGCAGAGCACACGCTGAAGTAGGCCTGAGACACCCGCTTGAAGACAAGTAACTGCTATTCAATCTATAACAGTGAAAAACAAATTTTGGTTGTAAAAGCACGCTATAGAGACACAAGATATGAGTGGCAACTGTCAAAGCACACTGGCACAGGTCTGCAGAGCACACGCTGAAGTAGGCCTGACACCCAGACGCTTGCAGACAACTAACTGCTCTTCTATTACAGTGAAAAAAAAATATTTATTTTAAATCTAAAGCTTAAGCTATTGTAAAAACAGATATGAGTGGTGGCACTGGGCAAGAGGGCACAGTATCCACTGTGAAACTCACACAGAAGCTGGCAGGCAGGCAACTGCTCTTCTATTACAGTGGAAACAAAGTTTTGGTTTTAAAAGCATGCTATAGAGACACCAGATATGAGTGGCAACTGTCAAAGCACGCTGGCAGGGTTGTGCAGGGCACACGCTGAAGGAAGGCCTGACAGAGCCGCTTGAAGGACACTGACTGTCTGCTATTAGCTTACACTGGAAACCTTTTTTCTTTGTAAAAGCACGCTAAAGAGACACCAGATATGATTGGCAACTGTCAAAGCACGCTGGCAGTGTTGTGCAGGGCACACGCTGAAGGAAGGCCTGACAGAGCCGCTTGAAGGACACTGACTGGCTGCTATTAGCTTACACTGGAAACCTTTTTTCTTTGTAAAAGCACGCTATAGAGACACCAGATATGATTGGCAACTGTCAAAGTACGCTGGCAGGGTTGTGCAGGGCACACGCTGAAGGAAGGCCTGACAGAGCCGCTTGAAGGACACTGACTGGCTGCTATTAGCTTACACTGGAAACCTTTTTTCTTTGTAAAAGCACGCTAAAGAGACAGCAGATATGATTGGCAACTGTCAAAGCACGCTGGCAGGGTTGTGCAGGGCACACGCTGAAGGAAGGCCTGACAGAGCCGCTTGAAGGACACTGACTGGCTGCTATTAGCTTACACTGGAAACCTTTTTTCTTTGTAAAAGCACGCTAAAGAGACACCAGATATGATTGGCAACTGTCAAAGCACGCTGGCAGGGTTGTGCAGGGCACACGCTGAAGGAAGGCCTGACAGAGCCGCTTGAAGGACACTGACTGGCTGCTATTAGCTTACACTGGAAACCTTTTTTCTTTGTAAAAGCACGCTAAAGAGACACCAGATATGAATGGCAACTGTCAAAGCACGCTGGCAGTGTTGTGCAGGGCACACGCTGAAGGAAGGCCTGACAGAGCCGCTTGAAGGACACTGACTGGCTGCTATTAGCTTACACTGGAAACCTTTTTTTCTTTGTAAAAGCACGCTATAGAGACACCAGATATGATTGGCAACTGTCAAAGTACGCTGGCAGGGTTGTGCAGGGCACACGCTGAAGGAAGGCCTGACAGAGCCGCTTGAAGGACACTGACTGGCTGCTATTAGCTTACACTGAAAACCTTTTTTCTTTGTAAAAGCACGCTAAAGAGACAGCAGATATGATTGGCAACTGTCAAAGCACGCTGGCAGGGTTGTGCAGGGCACACGCTGAAGTAGGCCTGACACCCAGATGCTTGCAGACAACTAACTGCTCTTCTATTACAGTGAAAAAAAATTATTTATTTTAAATCTAAAGCTTAACCGATTGTTAAAACAGATATGAGTGGTGGCACTGACTGTGCAAATGGGCAAGGCATCCAACCTCACACAGAAGCTGGCAGGCAGGCAACTGCTCTTCTATTACAGTGAAAAAAAAATATTTATTTTAAATGTAAAGCTTAACCGATTGTTAAAACAGATATGAGTGGTGGCACTGGGCAAGTGGGCACAGTATATGCTGTGAGCCTGACACACAGGCTGGCAGGCAGGCACCTGCAATTACATTACACAGGAAAAAAAAAAAAAGCAGCCTGATGTTCTAGCCCTAAAAAGGGCTTTTTGGGGTGCTGTCCTTACAGCAGAGATCAGATGAGTCCTTCAGGATTGTAGTGGACACTGAATACCCTAGCCTAACTATCAATTTCCCTATGTAATCAGCAGCAGCTAAACTTTCCCTCCTCTCACTAAGCATGCATCTTCCGAATGAATCGAAAATGGATGCTGGGAGGGAGGTTGGAGGGTGTGGAAGGGAGGGAGTGCTGCTGATTGGCTGTAATGTGTCTGCTGACCGAGAGGCACAGGGTCAAAGTTTGCCCAATGATGACGAACAGGGGGCGGATCGAACTGCGCATGTGTCCGCCCGCCGTGGCGAATGCGAACAAGCTAATTTCGCCGGGAACTGTCCGCCGGCGGACAGTTCGGTACATCACTATCCATAATTCTAGTTTAGGAAATACCACTTCTGTCTGTGACTCACACAGACTCCCTAGACACACCTTGAAAATAGGTCTGATTTTAAAACCTTACTTAATGCACCATGTGTTCATTTTAAAAGCCTGTATCGTGTACTCTGTTAGTTGCCTGCTAGAGCCTGCACTAGCCTCCTCTAAATGATTGAAGTTTACTTCTGTGCAATAAGATTGGTTTGAAAAATGAATCTATTTTTATGGGGGCTTTGTAAATCACAACTGGGAGGGGGTGCAGTTAGGGATGCAAAAACATCCTAAATTTCAGAGAACTGAGCTGTAAGACTAAAAGAGCATGACCTAAAGTCAAAACTGCTTTATGAAGATGAACTTGTGTCGGTGCTTGGAGTGTTTTAAACTAGTATATTTAAAACCTTTTGTGTTGTAACACCGTATATGTAATAGTTGCCAAAAGTAGTTGTACATTGTTCTACAAATTATACCCATGTACATTTTCTACATCAGTTTGTAACTACAAATACTTTTTGAACTCACAGCTCTCTGAGCCTGTGCCTCTTGAGGCAGCATGGACATTCATTTGTTTCGAATGATGCCTCATGTGAAAACATGCAAAAAAAGTCACATAGAGAGAGAGACAGAGAGATACTGTACATGCCCACCATTAATTATGAGAAGCAAATTATTATAATGCTAATGTCACAACAAATACAGCTATTTATAATAAAAATCACTATTAAAGCTAAAAATAAAGGTAACAGCTAAGTGCACAGTGAAATACCTTATTCCAACCTATCTTTAACATCTCTATCTTCTCTTTTTGTCAAAAATGTGCCTATCCTTCCCCCGAACTTTAGGTAACATTTTTGTTTTTATGAGAGCAGAGAGGGAGAAATCAGTTGTTTAGCATTTTAAATGTACTTCCTTTAGGAAGAATATCCATCTCATGTCACATTGTCAGTGAGTAAACAATCTGGTGACATTAAAAATTGCAGTTAGGAATTAATAACATCTTACACCTGAAATGATATCAATTGATGCAAATACAATATAAACAATTAGAAGTGACATATCAGAGAGATTCAAAAAGTTTAATACGTGTATTTGCGTTCATTGTGGGTGAAAAATTACTATATGGCCAGTTTAAAAATTACTTTAAGAACAACTCTTCTAAAAGACTGGCTTGGTTAAAGCCAGAAACTAGTCATGGAATTAAAATGTGCTTTTTTATTTTTCAAAAACATTTATAATAGCGATTATAAACTGAAAGATTTCAGTGGACATATCTAGAAGTCTATGCTATGAATTGTGATACATTGACAGAGACATTCAAAATACTTGCAAAATGAAAGCCAAAATAGATTAGATAAAGATTTAAAAAACACATTGTATACCTATTATAATCTCATATATGCAAACTATATCTTGCCTGCACTTCTAAGCTTTTCAAAACTCGCTGTATATATTCACTGTAAAAAATAAAAGTGGCTCACATGTTTGGACTGATAGAATGATATAAGGAATATCATGAACGAAATGTCACTTTATGTGAAATGTAGAGTCTATTCAAAACAATGCCATCTTCTTGCACTATTGTAGCATGCCTAATGCCCACTAATGGCCATTTTCGTTTCTCACAAAGAGCACTTGAACCTTTTTTTCTGTGTAATTAACCACATCTGTGTGTTTGTTAAGTTTGTTACTTATGTGGACTTCTAATGTTTGAGTTTGTTGAATTTCTTGCCATAAATTAGTAGACACATCATTTCATGTAGGTAACATAATCATAAAATATGCATTTATGGCACCCTATGCAAGCAATCACAAAGAATCACAAAGAAATCATCAAAGTTACTTGAACTCTATAGCATTTGATTTTCCCATTGTGGAAGTTTAAACCATTTGTTCTTAAACTTTAAAAGTAACATAATATAACTCTTTGCAAAAGGATCCAATTTTTTATTTCTTATAATAAAGAGAATATTATTATTTATTTATGACAGGTCCTTCAATATTCTTAGATCATCACCAATTAATAAATGTATGCTTAAATAAGTTATTATTGCCCTAGGCTATAGCTTCATTAGAGTCTAAGTACTTAGCACATGCCAAAATCTTCTTACAATGAAAGGGGACATGACAGCATTGTCTGGAATTCAAGAAAAACTGAAATTCATTTTAATATCTTATATTATTAAAAAATATATATATATATTTTTTCCTTTTGGGCATTAAGCAAAAATTAAAGGTATAAGAAATAAAAAATATACCTAAGTCTATTCTCAAATTTATTTTTTTAAGGAATAGTGAGTGGAAGTTAAGTTACTTAATAATCGTGTTGCAATGCTCAGGCCATTACACTAATATAATAAACAAAGAATAAAAAAAAAAAAAAAATAATTTTAATAAGGTTTACAATCAGTTGTTTTGGCCTTGATCATGCAAGATAAATTCCTCCTACTCATCTGCACACAACAACGTTCTATTTAATGAGTAAACTACTCTGTTATTTTTGGCAGCCTCACACTAGTGTCAGACCTGCCCACTTGGATGTTTAGGACAGAAAATTAAATTATAAATACCTCTCCTATCAGTTTGGCTGCCATCTTTTAGGTTCTCCAGTATTTTTCCTGTCCGATTGCTTCTAGATAGTTTCTCCTACTTTATTTTATGCTTTCCAGTCTCTTCTGTGTCTCTTCATAGAGACTCAGTACACACAGCCCTGTGAGGTGACTCCTTGACTTACCAACTTTAGTGACCTTGAATCTGACCTAAACTCTCTTCACAAGGTAGATGACAATGGCACATATAGTGTATAAGAAGTCCTCTAGTTTACTATAGCATGAATTGTCAGGACTGAACAGAGGAATAGCAATTTTAGGTCAAAACAAACATGCAGCATACCTCTCAAGTGTCCTTATTTAGAAGAGACAGTCATTATTGTGCATCCTAATCTATAAATGCTCGCAGTTTATTGAATAAGATCCATTAATTTGTGGCAATAATGACAACTGATAATATAGATTTGGTCACTGTTACTGAGACATGGAATAATGAGAAAAATGACTGGGACATAGCAAGACCATGGTACTCTTTATATAGAAAAGACAGGGAAGGTAAAAAAAGGGGGCGAACATAGAGTCTGTTTGGGTTACGTTAGAATTTGGTAATTACACAGTAACTCATGTAGGTGTGATTTATAGGCACCCAGGACAAAAAGAAGAGTTAGATAATCTACTAGTTGGGGAAATAGCCAAAATGACAATGAAGGGGGAAATTATCATCATGGGTGACTTTAATCTTCCTGATGTGAACTGGAAAACCAAAAAAGCTGCTTGTGCCAGGAGCACACATATTCTAAGCTCCCTACTGTGATTGTCTCTAAAACATGTTGTTAAGGAGCCAACTCGTAAAGAGGACATACTAGATTTAGTGTTAACAAATTGAGATCAGACATTACTGTAGGGGAAAGTCTAGGATCCAGTGATCATCAGTCAGTGTGGTTTAATATAAGAACAGTGACTGAGCCACACCATGCAAAAAAAACAAAAGTTTTAGACTTTAGAAAAACAGACTTTTGTAAAATGGGAATTTGTGTAAAGGAGTCATTATCAAACTGGAGCAGTTTAAATGGAGTCCAAGAGAAATGGGATTATTTAAAAGTTGCACTGCTGAAGACAACAGAAAATTGCATTAGGCTTGTCAGTAAAAGCGAAACATTTAAGAAATCACTGTGGTACTCCGCAGATGTAGCCAAAATAGTAAAAATCTAAAAGTTAGCAATTAGTTATTAAAAAAAAAAAAAAAAAAAAAACAGAGTGAGTAAGATAGACATATCTATAAGATTAGGCAGAAAGAGGCTAAGCAAGTTATAAGAGCTTCCAAATCACACACAGAAGAGAAAACAGCACAGCCAGTAAAAAAGGGACAAAACATTTTTAAGATACATAAATGAGAAAAGGAAAGTAAAACAAGTATTAAAAACAAAAGAATGAAGGTATGTAGAAGAGGATAAAGGTCTAGCTGACTGCCTCAATGAATATTTTTGTTCAGTGTTTACAAAGGAAATGGACCTCAGTTAGGAAAACGGACAAATGAGTCATTTGTTACATGTGAGATTACAGAGGAAGAGGTTCTATTTCAACAGTCAAAAGTAAAGACAAATAAGTCAATGGGGCCTGATGGAATTCACCCAAAGTTATTAAAAGAGCTTAGTGATGTACTAGCAAAACCATTAACAGAATTATTTAACCAATCATTATTGACAGGAGTAGTCCCAGAAGATTGGAAGTTAGCAAATGCTGTGCCCATTCTCAAGAAATGTAGTAGGGAGAAGTCGGGCAACTATAGGCCAGTAAGCCTTACTTTAGTAGTGGAGAAAGTAATGGAAACCATGTTAAAGTATAGGATTGTTGAACATCTAAAATCACATGGATTTCAAGATCAGAGACAACATGGGTTTACTTCAGGGAGATCATGCCTGATCAGGGTGGTGCAGTAGACATTATTTACCTAGATTTCAGTAAGGCTTTTTATACTGTTGCCCATAAAAGGCTTATCAATAAACTGCAATCTTTAAGTTTGGATTCCAATATTGTTGAATGTGTAAGGCAGTGACTGAGTGACAGGCAACAGAGGGTTGTAGTCAATGGAGTATATTCGAAGCATGGTCTTGTCACCAGTGGGGAACCTCAGGGATCTGTACTTGGACCCATTCTCTTTAATATTTTTATTAGTGATATTGCAGAAGGCCTTGATGGTAAGGTATGTCTTTTTGCTGATGATACTAAGATATGTAACAGGGTTGATGTTCCAGGAGGGATAAGCCAAATGGAAAATGATTTAGGTAAACTAGAAAAATAGTCAGAGTTGTAGCAGCTGACATTTAATGTGGATTACTGCAAAATAGTGCATCTTGGATGTAAAAACCCAACGGCAGAGTCCTATCCTCAACATCTGAGGAAAGGGATTTAGGGGTAATAATTTCTGATGACATAAAGGTAGGCAGACAATGTAATAGAGCAGCAGGAAATGCTAGCAGAATGCATGGTTGTATTAGCAGTAGAAAGGGGAAGTGCTCATGCCATTTTGCAGAACACTGGTGAGACCTCACTTGGAGTATTGTACCCAGTACTAGAGACCGTATCGCCAGAAGGATATCGATACTTTAGAGAGAGTACAGAGATGGGCTACTAAACTGGTTCACGGATTGCAGGATAAAATTTACAAGGAAAGGTTAAAGGAAAGACAAGACAGAGGGGATATGATAGAAACATTTAAATACATAAAGGGAATCAACACAGTAAAAGAGGAGACTATATTTAAAAGAAGAAAAACTACCACAAAAAGAGGACATAGTCTTAAATTAGAGGGGCAAAGGTTTAAAAATAATAACAGGAAGTATTACTTTACTGAGAGGGTAGTGGATGCATGGAATAGCCTTCCAGCTGAAGTGGTAGAGGTTAACACAGTAAAGGAGTTTAAGCATGTGTGGGATAGGCTTAAGGCTATCCTAACAATAAGATAAGGACAAGGACTAATCAAAGTATTTAGAAAATTGGGAAGACTAGATGGGCCGAATGGTTCTTTTCTGCCGTCACATTCTATGTTTCTATGTCACTCAAATGGTTCATGGATTGCAGGATAAAACTTACAAGGAAAGGTTAAAGGATCTTTACATGTATAGCTTGGAGGAAAGATGAGACAGGGGGATATGATAGAAACATGCAAACGAATAAAGGGAATCAATACAGTTAAGGTAGATTGTGAAATGGCGCTTAAAATAAAAAATATTTTTGAAAATGCCGATCTATCAGCTGCTGCAACACTGTTGTGGAGATCTCTCCAATCCACCAAAATTTCAAGTATTGCACAGATAAATGCAATTAAAGGGAAGCATCCAACATTAATCCCTTAAGCTGTAAATAAACACTCACCCTTGATATATGGGTATTGGTAAAAAAGGGAGAGAAAAAAATCTAATAGTGAAGTATATTGAGTACTGTGTGACTTATACAGAAATGTGTATTAAGGTGTCATTTATATATTACACCTGACTTACTACACTTGAAGCAATCTCTCTTTGAGTATACAAGGAAACAAGAGGGAGGGTGTCACCTTAATACACCAAAGTGGTTGTGATTTGAGCCAGTCCCACGTTTGGCTCTTCACTTGTGAGTTTGTTCTTTATAATTTTTTGTATAAGTCACACAGTACTCAATATACTTCACTATTAGAATTTTTTTCTCTCCCTTTTTTTTATATACCTATATTGGACTTACCGATACCCATATATTAAGAGTGAGTGTTTATTTACAGCGCTCCACTTAAGGCAGGGGTTCTCAACCCAGTCCCCAGGACCCCCTACCAGTCCAGGATTTGGGGATTTCCTGGGTGTGTCTAAGGTGTTTAGAAAAAGGGGGAAAAAAACACCTTAGACTCTAAGGTGTTTTATTTTCTTTTTCTAAACACCTTAGACACACCCAGGTAATCCCTAAACCCTGGACTGGTAGGGGGTCCTTGAGGACAAGGTTGAGAACCCTTGACTTAAGGGATTAATGGTGGATGTTTTCCTTTAATTCCCTTTATTTGTACAATACAGTTGTTGTAGAATTATTAGGCCCCTTTAAATCTATACCCTTATATTTCTTTCTCATGCTCTCATAGTCTTATAAGAATGCTTTGTTCATAGAAATTGTGTGTCAGCAGGAAATGTTAGGTTCCTGCTGAGTGAAACATTGTAGCAGCTAGTCTTAATAAAATGTGAAGTTACTAAAAGCCTTGAGAACTAACCTTGAGAGACTAACATGCCAACTACTCAAAATGGCTGCCAAAGCCCCCCTCCCATCGAGTGAACTCCTCGTGCTAGCAAGATGGCGCTGAAATCTGGAGGAGAAGTTCATGACGACAGTTGTGACACTAGATATAACACCCAGTAGGGAGGGCATTTAACTAACCACTTAACACCTAAACCAATTAATAATGTTTACTTGTTGTTATCTTGAATTTCTTTAGTGATGTAATTATGCCTTTATAAGGGTCTGCCCACCCACTTTTTAACAGATGCCATTAAATTTCCTGAAGTTCTTTCATTTAACCTGAACCTCGTGTCAGTGTGAATTTACTTCTGTGTGCACGCAACTTTATTATTTCTAATTTGGACAGGAACAGATAGTCATTCAAACTTTTTGGTTTGCTGAAAAGAAATCTATATCAGTTGGCGCATCAACGTGGGGCTCTGGGTTATGACCTATCGGACAGCTGTCCAAGAAGACCCTGGGGGGGTTAATCCTGGGGGACGGAAGGAGCTTGATCACCTCTGAAATACACGGTAGAGATTGCTGCAGCACCTAGCCGGTATGTTCCTGCCCCCTGTGATTTACCTGTCCCAGTGTCTGAGACTGCTTCCGAGGGGACATCAAAGTCAGGTAATTACTTGCCCAGAGACCTTGTATTTTTAATTTGATACCTATTTTACCTGCATGTTGACTATCTGTTGCCTGGGTGTGTCTGATTTGGTTTGTCCTTAGCTTAGTGCCCGGGTAGAGTGTTTGCCTGTTTACCCCTTTTAGGAGCCACGTGGCTGTGGCTGTAAGGAAAGAGGGGGGTGGACCTGTGGAGGTTTTCCTGGGGGTCCTCTATTACCTGTTTACCTCTTTTAGGTGCTGAGTAGCTACGGCAGTAGGGAAAAAGAGGGGGGGGGGATCTGTGGAGGGGTGTAGACTCACTGCCTCCTGGGGGTTCCCCATAGTGTCGCTCTGACAGCTTAGCTAGCCTCATTGGACACTTGGTTTCTCTGACTGGATTGCAGAGAGGTGATACGTTCCAGCCTCGAGCGCTGAGGCTGGTAACATTTGTTTTGATGGTGGGATTGGATTCGGGCAGGCATTGCTGTCTCCATCACCACGTGGTAGTGTGACTTGCGGGTGGGCCCGCAACAGGGACACTATGGGAGTGAGGGAAGAGGTGGTTACGGGTCCGAACCACTGTAACGAGGGAGGCGGACGGAACTCGGGCCAGTGTTTGCTGTGTTCCGTCGCCATCAGGTAGTGCGGCTAATCTGCAGTCATTCCCCGAGCGAGGACACTACGAGGTTGAGGGAGGTGGTTTTGGCCACACGAGTTAAGGAAAGGGATTATTGTTGAACTTATTTGAACTGTGATGCATGCACTGTATTTACACTGAAATGTTGTCTTAATTGTCTGTCACACAGATTCCTGTGTTTACTTTTATCTTACTCTCTGTACTATTTGCACTTTCCCCTCCTATTTCTCTTTTTCTGTTGAGAGAAGTGATTGGTCACACACTTCTTGCCACGCTCCAATCCGCGGCTACCTCGGGTAGGCGGAATCAGTGACTAGTCTACGTTTTGGGAAGACGTACGTAGGAGCTTACTCTTACGTAGCAGTCGAGCACTGTAGACATTCTGTTCCTTTTTCTATCTCTATATCTGGGACGCCTTATATAGGGAGGATGGGACAGAAGTTACATAAACCCAATAAGGGTTGGTTAGCATGTGATCTGGTTGAAGATAGAGAAGGAGAGGAGATTGATCACAAAGGTTTAAGATTGTATGTTTATCATAATAATTGTGTTACTGGGAAATTCTCGCAGCCAGCGCCCAGTCAGCAATGACCGAAATGTAGCTGACCACGGTCACCACCCCTGGTCCCCACCCTACCACTGCCCCTGTATACCCAGTCTTAAATGTTGTGGTTTTTGTGTCTCTTTGCTCGCAATAATTGTAATGTAACTATCATTCTGTCTTGTTACTGTACAGCAGTGACATGGTTAACTTTCATGCCTGCAGTTTCTCTCGTTTCTCTCTCTCCCCTGTTTGCACTCTGTCTCAATTTCTCTTCACCCCTCCCTCTCTTTAGCGGAGGAGGGACATGTTTGCCTTCAGCGAGAATGTGCTCAGTGAAGTTATTCAGAGCTACTGATAAGAGTTATAAATGGGATTTTTTGCTAGAAAATATTCTAATTGTGTATTTTGTTATTTACATAGAAGTTGATAGGATGGTTAAGGAGTGATGTGTCGTATAAGAGGTTTCTAGGGTTTGTATATTGTTATTGTTGTTGCCATTTATATGACGCCAACAGATTCCGTAGAGCTTTATATATATTGTGTTTTGTGATAAGGCAGTGAGGATTGTGGGGGAGACTCGCTCACGAGGCGCTGTATTTTCTTTCGCGGTGCAAAGTAAAGACTGGTGTATATGATTACGGAGGTTAGGAAAATGAATCTGCTACAAGAATAGAGGAATATTTGGACGTGTTAAGTGATTAATGCTGGTGGATGATAAGAGAAATTGGTTGAATTCCGTGAGTTTATTTTGCATCATGTTATTTTAAAGTACATGTTTCTAGAGACAGCTTTACGGGCTGTCAAATGCATAATGTTCTCAACTGTCTTATTTAACCCGTCAAGTCTGTTCATAGTTTAGTATTTCATTTTGCTGAACAGAATGTTGCTTCTCTGACTTATTTTATTAGTTATAATATAGTGTAATGTTGAAAGCACGACAGCCACGACGCCTAGTACAAAAGGAGGTTGGCCCTGCCAGTCCTGTGAGCTCCACCTAATTACCATTATCTACAGTCACGTACGCTCCTAAACTGATGTCACTTCCTCCCTTACCATGCCCTCACCTCCTGCACACACATCATGGTCGTCACTTCCACGCTTGCCATCATTTCCTTCCCCTCCCCTGTCATGGCTGCCTCCATCAAGAGGCCTACCCCTATCATGCTCATCCTGTCTTATGATATGCTGTTCTCCTTGAACTCTACATATTATGAACAAGAAAGTTACAGTTACTAAAATAATCCTGCTATTTGTTTCCCTGTATCAGAAATGTGTCTGTGACAAGTGATGGTTAATGATGGAGAAAATATATATAGATAGAAAATATATATATATCGATTCACGTGTAAGTAACAAATGTATTTTAACTTTGTGTACAAAAATTGATAACATGCTGGAAAGGGGTTATCTTAAAGAATCCTTTACATTTAATACATTTCTAATAAACAAAGATTTCATGAACAAATGGTAATACAGTTAAAGGTTTGGTCTCAAAATGTTTTGATCTAATTGAAAAAGAACCAGAAAACATTATAAGCCTAACTATTTACAAATGGAATAAGGATTTAGGTACTAGCATAAACTATGAAGAATGGATAAGGTGGGAGTGTGCTCCAATCTGTCTTTATTGAATAATGATAGCCTCCAAGATTAAAGACTGATTAACGTAAATTTTGATGTAAGCCCAGATATTTTATTATTGCATATACAGGGAGTGCAGAATTATTAGGCAAGTTGTATTTTTGAGGATTAATTTTATTATTGAACAACAACAATGTTCTCAATGAACCCAAAAAACTCATTAATATCAAAGCTGAATATTTTTGGAAGTAGTTTTTAGTTTGTTTTTAGTTTTAGCTATTTTAGGGGGATATCTGTGTGTGCAGGTGACTATTACTGTGCATAATTATTAGGCAACTTAACAAAAAACAAATATATACCCATTTCAATTATTTATTTTTACCAGTGAAACCAATATAACATCTCAACATTCCCAAATATACATTTCTGACATTCAAAAACATAACAAAAACAAATCAGTGACCAATATAGCCACCTTTCTTTGCAAGGACACTCAAAAGCCTGCCATCCATGGATTCTGTCAGTGTTTTGATCTGTTCACCATCAACATTGCGTGCAGCAGCAACCACAGCCTCCCAGACACTGTTCAGAGAGGTGTACTGTTTTCCCTCCTTGTAAATCTCACATTTGATGATGGACCACAGGTTCTCAATTGGGGTTCAGATCAGGTGAACAAGGAGGCCATGTCATCTTTTATACCCTTTCTTGCCAGCCACGCTGTGGAGTACTTGGACGCGTGTGATGGAGCATTGTCCTGCATGAAAATCATGTTTTTCTTGAAGGATGCAGATTTCTTCCTGCACCACTGCTTGAAGAAGGTGTCTTCCAGAAACTGGCAGTAGGACTGGGAGTTGAGCTTGACTCCATCCTCAACCCGAAAAGGCCCCACAAGCTCTTCTTTGATGATACCAGCCCAAACCAGTACTCCACCTCCACCTTGCTGGCGTCTGAGTCGGACTGGAGCTCTCTGCCCTTTACCAATCCAGCCACGGGCCCATCCATCTGGCCCATCAAGACTCACTCTCATTTCATCAGTCCATAAAACCTTAGAAAAATCAGTCTTGAGATATTTCTTGGCCCAGTCTTGACGTTTCAGCTTTTCAGCTTGTGTGTCTTGTTCAGTGGTGGTCATCTTTCAGCCTTTCTTACCTTGGCCATGTCTCTGAGTATTGCACACCTTGTGCTTTTGCGCACTCCAGTGATGTTGCAGCTCTGAAATATGGCCAAACTGGTGGCAAGTGGCATCTTGGCAGCTGCACGCTTGACTTTTCTCAGTTCATGGGCAGTTATTTTGCGCCTTGGTTTCTCCACACGCTTCTTGCGACCCTGTTGACTATTTTGAATGAAACGCTTTATTGTTCGATGATCACGCTTCAGAAGCTTTGCAATTTTAAGAGTGCTGCATCCCTCTGCAAGATATCTCACTATTTTTGACTTTTCTGAGCCTGTCAAGTCCTTCTTTTGACCCATTTTGCCAAAGGAAAGGAAGTTGCCTAATAATTATGCATGGACTACAACACACATCAGCCCCAATATGTAGTAAAAACCAAAGAAAAGAAAATGTTACCTGCGCTTTTTCCTTAATCCCTATGTATATTTAGACAAATGGAGGTCATTTAGTTGCTCCAATGGCCATTGGAGGGATGCCCGCCTGCCAACGTCAAGGCAGACCCCCCCTAAGCGGGTCCCAACACCGACCCCTCAGCCTGCCTCCTTGAGCTTCCGGCAAAGATATCTCTAATGAGACAGAAAGGGGTATTTTATATACACCCCTTTACTTATTAACCCTTAATAGGGAACACATGGGATGGGTAGCAGCATTGTAACCAGGCTGTGTGATACAAAGTAAATACAAATACAAAAAGAGAAGTCCTGCGCTAAAGCAGCATGGACTACAACACACATCAGCCCCAATATGTAGTAAAAACCAAAGAAAAGAAAATGTTACCTGCGCTTTTTCCTTAATCCCTATGTATATTTAGACAAATGGAGGTCATTTAGTTGCTCCAATGGCCATTGGAGGGATGCCCGCCTGCCAACGTCAAGGCAGACCCCCCCTAAGCGGGTCCCAACACCGACCCCTCAGCCTGCCTCCTTGAGCTTCCGGCAAAGATATCTCTAATGAGACAGAAAGGGGTATTTTATATACACCCCTTTACTTATTAACCCTTAATAGGGAACACATGGGATGGGTAGCAGCATTGTAACCAGGCTGTGTGATACAAAGTAAATACAAATACAAAAAGAGAAGTCCTGCGCTAAAGCAGCATGGACTACAACACACATCAGCCCCAATATGTAGTAAAAACCAAAGAAAAGAAAATGTTACCTGCGCTTTTTCCTTAATCCCTATGTATATTTAGACAAATGGAGGTCATTTAGTTGCTCCAATGGCCATTGGAGGGATGCCCGCCTGCCAACGTCAAGGCAGACCCCCCCTAAGCGGGTCCCAACACCGACCCCTCAGCCTGCCTCCTTGAGCTTCCGGCAAAGATATCTCTAATGAGACAGAAAGGGGTATTTTATATACACCCCTTTACTTATTAACCCTTAATAGGGAACACATGGGATGGGTAGCAGCATTGTAACCAGGCTGTGTGATACAAAGTAAATACAAATACAAAAAGAGAAGTCCTGCGCTAAAGCAGCATGGACTACAACACACATCAGCCCCAATATGTAGTAAAAACCAAAGAAAAGAAAATGTTACCTGCGCTTTTTCCTTAATCCCTATGTATATTTAGACAAATGGAGGTCATTTAGTTGCTCCAATGGCCATTGGAGGGATGCCCGCCTGCCAACGTCAAGGCAGACCCCCCCTAAGCGGGTCCCAACACCGACCCCTCAGCCTGCCTCCTTGAGCTTCCGGCAAAGATATCTCTAATGAGACAGAAAGGGGTATTTTATATACACCCCTTTACTTATTAACCCTTAATAGGGAACACATGGGATGGGTAGCAGCATTGTAACCAGGCTGTGTGATACAAAGTAAATACAAATACAAAAAGAGAAGTCCTGCGCTAAAGCAGCATGGACTACAACACACATCAGCCCCAATATGTAGTAAAAACCAAAGAAAAGAAAATGTTACCTGCGCTTTTTCCTTAATCCCTATGTATATTTAGACAAATGGAGGTCATTTAGTTGCTCCAATGGCCATTGGAGGGATGCCCGCCTGCCAACGTCAAGGCAGACCCCCCCTAAGCGGGTCCCAACACCGACCCCTCAGCCTGCCTCCTTGAGCTTCCGGCAAAGATATCTCTAATGAGACAGAAAGGGGTATTTTATATACACCCCTTTACTTATTAACCCTTAATAGGGAACACATGGGATGGGTAGCAGCATTGTAACCAGGCTGTGTGATACAAAGTAAATACAAATACAAAAAGAGAAGTCCTGCGCTAAAGCAGCATGGACTACAACACACATCAGCCCCAATATGTAGTAAAAACCAAAGAAAAGAAAATGTTACCTGCGCTTTTTCCTTAATCCCTATGTATATTTAGACAAATGGAGGTCATTTAGTTGCTCCAATGGCCATTGGAGGGATGCCCGCCTGCCAACGTCAAGGCAGACCCCCCCTAAGCGGGTCCCAACACCGACCCCTCAGCCTGCCTCCTTGAGCTTCCGGCAAAGATATCTCTAATGAGACAGAAAGGGGTATTTTATATACACCCCTTTACTTATTAACCCTTAATAGGGAACACATGGGATGGGTAGCAGCATTGTAACCAGGCTGTGTGATACAAAGTAAATACAAATACAAAAAGAGAAGTCCTGCGCTAAAGCAGCATGGACTACAACACACATCAGCCCCAATATGTAGTAAAAACCAAAGAAAAGAAAATGTTACCTGCGCTTTTTCCTTAATCCCTATGTATATTTAGACAAATGGAGGTCATTTAGTTGCTCCAATGGCCATTGGAGGGATGCCCGCCTGCCAACGTCAAGGCTGCTTTAGCGCAGGACTTCTCTTTTTGTATTTGTATTTACTTTGTATCACACAGCCTGGTTACAATGCTGCTACCCATCCCATGTGTTCCCTATTAAGGGTTAATAAGTAAAGGGGTGTATATAAAATACCCCTTTCTGTCTCATTAGAGATATCTTTGCCGGAAGCTCAAGGAGGCAGGCTGAGGGGTCGGTGTTGGGACCCGCTTAGGGGGGGTCTGCCTTGACGTTGGCAGGCGGGCATCCCTCCAATGGCCATTGGAGCAACTAAATGACCTCCATTTGTCTAAATATACATAGGGATTAAGGAAAAAGCGCAGGTAACATTTTCTTTTCTTTGGTTTTTACTACATATTGGGGCTGATGTGTGTTGTAGTCCATGCTGCTTTAGCGCAGGACTTCTCTTTTTGTATTTGTATTTACTTTGTATCACACAGCCTGGTTACAATGCTGCTACCCATCCCATGTGTTCCCTATTAAGGGTTAATAAGTAAAGGGGTGTATATAAAATACCCCTTTCTGTCTCATTAGAGATATCTTTGCCGGAAGCTCAAGGAGGCAGGCTGAGGGGTCGGTGTTGGGACCCGCTTAGGGGGGGTCTGCCTTGACGTTGGCAGGCGGGCATCCCTCCAATGGCCATTGGAGCAACTAAATGACCTCCATTTGTCTAAATATACATAGGGATTAAGGAAAAAGCGCAGGTAACATTTTCTTTTCTTTGGTTTTTACTACATATTGGGGCTGATGTGTGTTGTAGTCCATGCTGCTTTAGCGCAGGACTTCTCTTTTTGTATTTGTATTTACTTTGTATCACACAGCCTGGTTACAATGCTGCTACCCATCCCATGTGTTCCCTATTAAGGGTTAATAAGTAAAGGGGTGTATATAAAATACCCCTTTCTGTCTCATTAGAGATATCTTTGCCGGAAGCTCAAGGAGGCAGGCTGAGGGGTCGGTGTTGGGACCCGCTTAGGGGGGGTCTGCCTTGACGTTGGCAGGCGGGCATCCCTCCAATGGCCATTGGAGCAACTAAATGACCTCCATTTGTCTAAATATACATAGGGATTAAGGAAAAAGCGCAGGTAACATTTTCTTTTCTTTGGTTTTTACTACATATTGGGGCTGATGTGTGTTGTAGTCCATGCTGCTTTAGCGCAGGACTTCTCTTTTTGTATTTGTATTTACTTTGTATCACACAGCCTGGTTACAATGCTGCTACCCATCCCATGTGTTCCCTATTAAGGGTTAATAAGTAAAGGGGTGTATATAAAATACCCCTTTCTGTCTCATTAGAGATATCTTTGCCGGAAGCTCAAGGAGGCAGGCTGAGGGGTCGGTGTTGGGACCCGCTTAGGGGGGGTCTGCCTTGACGTTGGCAGGCGGGCATCCCTCCAATGGCCATTGGAGCAACTAAATGACCTCCATTTGTCTAAATATACATAGGGATTAAGGAAAAAGCGCAGGTAACATTTTCTTTTCTTTGGTTTTTACTACATATTGGGGCTGATGTGTGTTGTAGTCCATGCTGCTTTAGCGCAGGACTTCTCTTTTTGTATTTGTATTTACTTTGTATCACACAGCCTGGTTACAATGCTGCTACCCATCCCATGTGTTCCCTATTAAGGGTTAATAAGTAAAGGGGTGTATATAAAATACCCCTTTCTGTCTCATTAGAGATATCTTTGCCGGAAGCTCAAGGAGGCAGGCTGAGGGGTCGGTGTTGGGACCCGCTTAGGGGGGGTCTGCCTTGACGTTGGCAGGCGGGCATCCCTCCAATGGCCATTGGAGCAACTAAATGACCTCCATTTGTCTAAATATACATAGGGATTAAGGAAAAAGCGCAGGTAACATTTTCTTTTCTTTGGTTTTTACTACATATTGGGGCTGATGTGTGTTGTAGTCCATGCTGCTTTAGCGCAGGACTTCTCTTTTTGTATTTGTATTTACTTTGTATCACACAGCCTGGTTACAATGCTGCTACCCATCCCATGTGTTCCCTATTAAGGGTTAATAAGTAAAGGGGTGTATATAAAATACCCCTTTCTGTCTCATTAGAGATATCTTTGCCGGAAGCTCAAGGAGGCAGGCTGAGGGGTCGGTGTTGGGACCCGCTTAGGGGGGGTCTGCCTTGACGTTGGCAGGCGGGCATCCCTCCAATGGCCATTGGAGCAACTAAATGACCTCCATTTGTCTAAATATACATAGGGATTAAGGAAAAAGCGCAGGTAACATTTTCTTTTCTTTGGTTTTTACTACATATTGGGGCTGATGTGTGTTGTAGTCCATGCTGCTTTAGCGCAGGACTTCTCTTTTTGTATTTGTATTTACTTTGTATCACACAGCCTGGTTACAATGCTGCTACCCATCCCATGTGTTCCCTATTAAGGGTTAATAAGTAAAGGGGTGTATATAAAATACCCCTTTCTGTCTCATTAGAGATATCTTTGCCGGAAGCTCAAGGAGGCAGGCTGAGGGGTCGGTGTTGGGACCCGCTTAGGGGGGGTCTGCCTTGACGTTGGCAGGCGGGCATCCCTCCAATGGCCATTGGAGCAACTAAATGACCTCCATTTGTCTAAATATACATAGGGATTAAGGAAAAAGCGCAGGTAACATTTTCTTTTCTTTGGTTTTTACTAATAATTATGCATACCTGATATAGGGTGTTGATGTCATTAGACCACACCCCTTCTCATTACAGAGATGCACATCACCTAATATGCTTAATTGGTAGTAGGCTTTCGAGCCTATACAGCTTGGAGTAAGACAACATGCATAAAAAGGATGATGTGGTCAAAATACTCATTTGCCTAATAATTCTGCACTCCCTGTACATATGAGTCGAGACTTTGGCCATTATAACGTATTGATTCCAGATCTGTTACTAGCAGCAAGTACATTAGCAGCCAGAAACTGGAAACGAAAAAAGGTAAATTAATGTATAACTATTTATAAAGCTTAACAAAAATCTCCATTATCTTTTCATTTATCTCACAGAAAACAATGTTATTTGTCTATTTTGTATGTTTTAATACATTATCAGTGAAGAGTAAAATAAGTTTTATCCCTTTTGCGAGACATAAAATTGTGATAATGTATATTTGTGACGTATGTAAGAATTATATTTTGAGATGTTATATATATATATATATATATATATATATATATATATATATATATAAAAGGAGAGAGTCAGGGATAGCGTCTGTCTCAACGGGCAAAAGTCTGACGTGGGAGATGTAGTGGGTTAGCCACTGCGGGATACCCACGGAGTGAAGCGTTCGAGGCCTGTTCAGACAGATGAGCATGTTAGCCTTTTATTATTTTTCTATAGGGAAAGCATAGGGTCAGTTAATAGTTGTTGTAAATGGGCTATTTACAGCCTCCATAGCGGAAGAGAATCCTACCTGCCTCCTCATTTCTACCTAGTATTGAATGCTGATGGATCCTTATTTCCCCCCCATCAGTCCTATAGATCTCCTCACCCTCATCCTCTCCTTTACCACCCTCCCCCTCCAATCCACTTCTCCCATCCGCTCTTCCTCCCTTCCGCCCATCCACCACCCTTCCCACCTCCACTGCTACATCACCTGTCTGCTCCCTTACCTGCCCACCTCCTCTTACTCCTTCCACTGATCCCTCCCCTTCATCTGTCTCCCCTCCTACTACTCCTTCTTCTCCTCCTCCCTCATCTCCTGTCTTCCTACTGCTCCTTCTTCTCCTCCTCCCTCATCTCCTGTCCTTCCTACTCCACCTTCTTCTCCTCCTCCCTCATCTCCTGTCCTTCCTACTCCACCTTCTTCTCCTCCTCCCTCATCTCCTGTCCTTCCTACTCCACCTTCTCCTCCTCCTCCCTCATCTCCTGTCCTTCCTACTCCACCTTCTTCTCCTCCTCCCTCATCTCCTGTCCTCCTACTGCTCCTTCTTCTCCTCCTCCCTCATCTCCTGTCCTTCCTACTCCACCTTCTCCTCCTCCTCCCTCATCTCCTGTCCTTCCTACTCCACCTTCTCCTCCTTCTCCCTCATCTCCTGTCCTTCCCACTCCACCTTCTCCTCTTCCTACTCCTCCCGTCCCTCCTACTCCACCCGCTACTCATTCCTCCATCTCCCCACCACCATATCTATATCCCTTATATGCTTCCTTCCTTCTTAATCTCTACCCATCTCCTCCGCCCTACCCGTGCCCCGCCCTGGCATCTGCCCAAATGGCCTGGCCATTCTCCTACCCTTACCACGCAACTCCGCCCTATTCAGCCACTTCCCATGTACCTTCCATTGCCACACCCCCTACCCCGATCACGCCTACCCTGCCTCAACTTGCTCAAGTCGTGCCCACATCTAATATGGCAGCCCCCAGTGGTGTGGCACCTCTAGTGCCGTTCCTAATAATTCTTGCTCCTCATGATATTAATTCTATTCTCTATTGTATCCAGCCAAAGCACCTTACTTCTCTAAGACATTTCTGCCCACAGACAACTCTGCCTCTACCTGACATCATATTTTGAAGAAAAGTTGCTCCGGCCACTCTTCTGCCACTTCCCAGGGGGGAATACCTACCACACTACGAAAAATTCAGACTGGTGGAGGTACACCTCATCATGAAAGACCTGTTTTGGGCACTCTCAAGGAAATAGTGCAGTCCTGATCCAGATACCCATGGAAGTAAGACACATGTATCATCACTGGGAGGTGGCTGTCCCTCATGTTTTCTTCACTAAGTCCCCAGAAATCTCATGAAACACTAAAAATCGATATCAGCTCCCTACAGGGGGGGGGGGGTCAGCAAGAGAACTGTAAATGGAAAGACAAATACCCTCAATATCACACAGAAATAGGTGAGGATACCTCTCCTACTGCTCCTCATGGTTGCTTTGAACAGATGAAAGAGGAAACAAGACATCTCTCAACAGTGCATGCAGTCGCTTTGCCAGATCCTGACTCCACTCTGTTTGTGGATAGCCTTAGATTTGCGGATGAAGAGGGAAGGTACCATACTGGATTTGCTGTTGCTACAGAAGATCAGGTACATCAAGCATCTTCACTTTCCTCACCCACATCTGCTCAACACGCTGAATTGACAGCCTTCTCAGTGGCATTCAAAATGTCTGAAGGAAGACGTGCTAATACCTACACTGACTCAAGATATGCCCTGGGTGTGGCACATGATTTTGGATCAATCTGGAAGACAAGAAGTTTTCACACAGCGACTGGCACGCCAGTTAAGCATAGCACGGCTATTAAGAAGTTGGTGGATGCCCTACTCCTTCTGAAGAAGTGGCCATGAAAGTGAAGGCCCACGGAAAACTGAATTTAGAAGAAGCACTACTCAGCCGACCAAACTGTCAAGTAAGCCGCAAGTGCACCAAGGGAAGTGGACAGAAGGGTGTCCGCTGAAGAAACTTCTATACTCACCATGTAGATCCTAGCCACAGATCTCAAGCTCCTGAAAGAATGACAAGCAGCTGCTGACCCTGAAGAAATACAAAGCTGGAAAACAGAAAGGGGCAACCCTTGAAGACGGGCTGTACTCTCAAGTTCTGTTTACCCAAAAACATGTACTGGGCAGTGGTCCAGTGGGCCCATGGAGTTTTATACCTATCAAAGACCCTCATGAACTCTTTGATCTATAAATACTCCGAAGCACCTAGAATTACTCCTCTGATCAACAGTTACTGCCGATCCTGAGTCATTTGTGCCAAGGACAACTCAGGCAGAAAAAGGAGGAAAGTCCTAAGCATCTAGCTAAACTTCACTATCCCTTTCAAGAATCTAAGTGACTATATCCAGGTGCCATAGAGTTGCCGGTTCAGACTTATAATAGCCATTTTGTCTGGATGACCAGAGACCTAGCCGGTCATCAATGTGACAACCAAGACCATATACCCAGTAATGCATCGTGAAAGTTGCAGAGATCACTCAGTGGATTCACCATTCCAGATTCAAGACTCTCTCTCTCTGCAACATGGGAAGTAACATTTGTTGATCTTGACAAACCTTTGATTCTAAAGGAAAAGTTGCTTAAAATGACATCAACAAGTAGGTGTTTTGATGGCCATAATAATGCCTGACCACCTGCCATCGACGGAAAGCCGAGGACCCCAAAAAGGAGACCTCGTGAAGCTAAAAAAGATTCAGACGCCAAGCTTTTCTCAGGATTATCTGCCCATCTTGAGTTTGTGGTGATATCAATATTGACTAAATGATTTAAGTCCACCTACACTGACATAGCATGGGACAGGTTTCATACTATGATGAATAAGTAAATGTGCCCTAGCCAAGGTTATTATGTCCATACACATAATACGTGACAAGGTACTCTTGACACACCACATTCATGCTTCAGAACAAAAAGGAGCACCCCTGTAAAAGACAGGTTGACCTATATATATATATATATATTGATGCCATAGGTGTGCCAAGGGGGGTACCAGATGATTTCACAGTAAACGACGAGGGTTGAGTCCACAACCATCACTGCTAATGATATTTTGTACTATATTTATTACATCTGACTGCACTTTGCACTAACACCAAGCTAGCGGCCACAGGGTTTCTGTGTCTTTGGGCTAACAAGTCTTCCGGTATTAACAAATAAAGTTTTATCTTTTAGTAATTAACATTTTAAGGGGGGACTGTTGTAGAATTATTAGGCCCCTTTAAATCTATACCCTTATATTTCTTTCTCATGCTCTCATAGTCTTATAAGAATGCTTTGTTCATAGAAATTGTGTGTCAGCAGGAAATGTTAGGTTCCTGCTGAGTGAAACATTGTAGCAGCTAATCTTAATAAACTGTGAAGTTACTAAAAGCCTTGAGAACTAACCTTGAGAGACTAACGTGCCAACTACTCAAAATGGCTGCCAAAGCCCCCCTCCCATCGAGTGAACTCCTCGTGCTAGCAAGATGGCGCTGAAATCTGGAGGAGAAGTTCATGACGACAGTTGTGACACTAGATATAACACCCAGTAGGGAGGGCATTTAACTAACCACTTAACACCTAAACCAATTAATAATGTGTACTTGTTGTTATCTTGAATTTCTTTAGTGATGTAATTATGCCTTTATAAGGGTCTGCGCACCCACTTTTTAACAGATGCCATTAAATTTCCTGAAGTTCTTTCATTTAACCTGAACCTCGTGTCAGTGTGAATTTACTTCTGCGTGCACGCAACTTTATTATTTCTAATTTGGACAGGAACAGATAGTCATTCAAACTTATTGGTTTGCTGAAAATAAATCTATATCACAGTTAAGGTAGAGACTATATAATACACGTTAAGGACCAGGGCTGTTTTAACACTTTTGTATTTGTATAGCTATATATAAATAATAATAATAATAGAAAAAAAATATATATATATATATATATACATATATACAAAATAATAGAAGCTATGCACTCTCCTTTACAAAAAATATGTACATGTGGGGAGTGATTCAGAGATTTATATAGCTATATAATAAGAAACGTCCCGGCGAATGCATTAAATTTGTAAACCGAGGTCCCACTGTTTATATATATATAGCTATATAAATCTATATATATATATATATATATATATATATATATATATATATCAATTTAAAATACACTTAGAATAATGGATTGTGTGTGTGTATATAAAAGTACTTAGATCATATATATATATATATGACCTAAGTACTTTTATTTAATTTAAAAACTATTTTACAAGTTTTATTGACTTTTAAATCTTTTGTATAGGCTCAAGGGGGACAGCCTGAGAGCTCAATCAGTTCCCCTGCAGGCACTGCACAAGCCGGCTATTCTGGCCGGATCATCCGCAGGGGGACTGCCTGGGATGCCAGGCAAGTTCCCACATCGCGATCACCAGACGGGGATCGCCAGCGATCAGGTAAGTCAGCGGTCGTTAAGGGGTTAATGTAGATTGCATCTTGTGCAATAGTTTTACATGGTTTTCTTTACTAATATAGGTGGGGGTTTGATGATATGATATGAAATCAAAGTTATGATAGCACATCATCCGCCAATAAAACTGGAACTGACACTTTTAGTGTGACACTTTTCAGTACTTGTTCAATAATTGCAGATTGGGCAAAGATTGGGTAAAAATCTGGACTAGAAAAAAAGAAGTATGTTGTCTGCAAATATTGCAAGCTTGTGCAAACCATTAAGTGTGTAAATTCCTGTTAAGTTGGGATGGTTTCTAATCAGGTGCACTATGGGCTCCAAGGGTAGTATAAATACCAAAGGAGAAAAGGGGCAGCCTTGTTGGGTTCCATTAAACATAGCACATTTTTAGGAGAAACAACTGGAGTTTTTTATCATGGCTTGAATAGAGCACAACATTTCACAAAGGAATTTGGGGTGTAGATCATATATTCCCAAATTTATGCGGTTGAATGCTTTTTGAGCTTTAAGAGCCAGCATAAATCTACAAGTGATGGTTCTCTTCATCCGCTCCAGCATATCTAGGCATCTTTGCATATTGTCTGAGGCTTGCCTGGAAAGCACATAGCCCACTTTGCCAAATGAGACCAACTGGGAAAGCAGAGGGCTGAGGTGCGAGACTAGGACCTTGGCATACAATTATATGTCTACATTCAGTAAAGAAATGAGGTGTAAATTTAGACTTTTATTTTGGGGTGTCCCCAGCTTGGGCAGCTTCATGGTTATTGCCTGCAGCATCTCAGGTGGTAAGGTTGCTGTGTCTTTTATACTATTGAAGACATATGTCAACAGTGGGTTCAATTCTGTGGCAAATGTTTTGTAATAGCTGCCTGGAATGCCATCTGGTTCCAGTGCTTTGTGAGGAGGGAGAGATGTGATTGTCGTCTCCAACTCTTCCTCTGTGAAAGGGTTGTTGAGTGCTTCTACTTGTGTGTGAATTATCTGTGTATGGTTTACCTATTCCAGGAATGTGGAGCTTTCCAGTAAGGAGGGATTTCCGTAATGTTTGTATATAGCAGGAGTGGGGAACCTTCAGCCCTCCAGATGTTTTGGACTACATCTCCCATAATGCTCTTACAGCCATAATGATGGCAAAGCATTAAGGGAGATGTAGTTCACAACATCTGGAGAGCCGATGGTTCCCCACCCCTGGTATAAAGTAACAGACATTAATAAACATTATGAAGGTCTGCAGTGATCAATTTAATATCTACTTGCAGAGTGGAGTGCAGGCTGTGGTTCTTTTGGGGTTTGTTCTGATCAGTTTGGTTCCTACATTGTGTCAGATGCACCATGGCCATGCTGAGGCCTGTCCCTCTTTATGCTGGGGCCAGATCAGGGCACGCCAGTCAGGTTTGTCTGCCGACTCTGCCCATTGTGCTCTCAGGCAACCTAGGAGAAGGTAGGGAGGGTAAATGTTTTTTTATGTGCTGTATTTAGTTGCTGTGTGCTGTTTTCATGTGGAATGCTTACTGCAGTGACTGCTCTGCTTGGAAGTTAGGAAATGCTCCCCTTGATTGATTTTTTTATTAATGATTTAGAACTTCTAGAAGATTGAGAGAAATGTGGGACCAGTCTGCCTCTATACTTCCTTTTCTATTCTCTCACTTTAGTACTTAAAGCTATTTTTATTTTAGTATTTGAACCTGCCAGCTTTTTAACCATTTCACAAAGAATATAACTTTAAAAATGTGTGGAAGGAATAATTGAAATGCAATTTAATAATATTATCACACAGTATAAAAACGGTTAAGTATTAACTAAACACTCATCATGATAGAGTTGGGTAAAGAGAAAGATGAGTGGGCAACTAATGATAAAGTAGTGTGGAGATTACACACTTATAAATATACCCAGCTTTAAATAGGAGTAGTAAGGTTGTACATAACAGACGACTAAGTAAATGCAGTTATATTAATATATATATAGAATTTACAATATTGACTCAGCATCAGCAATACTAACACCTGTGGTCACCTACAACACAGCTCTTGAAGAAATAAAGAAAATCATAAAAAAAACAATATTAACAGAAGATGAGACTCTGAAAAACATTTTCTCTGAAACACCCTTTCTGGCCTTGAGACAACCACCAAACCTCCAACAAAAATGAAGCAACAGGAAGCTGCCCAGTGATGGGAAGAATAAAGAAAATAGGACCAGTCAATGCAAAAAACCTTGCTGCAAACTGTGTCAGCACATATGCACAGACAACACAACCACACACAAAAATAAAACCTACAGCATTAAAGGATCATACTCCTGCACATCCAGCAATGTGGTATACATGATTCAATGCACCAAATGCAACCTAGAATGCTACATTGGGGAAACCACCTAGCAATTAAATGGCAGAATGAATATGCACAGACACTCCATTAAACATCACAAATAAGAATCTTAATGCACTCCTGTGGGACACCACTTTACCCAGCCTGGCCACTCAATGAAGGACCTAATCAAAGTACTGAAAGGGGGTTTTGAAAACACCCAAGAAATAAAAACTTTTGATACCAGAATGATCCAATTGTTTAACAGCAAGAATAGAGGACTAAATATTTGTTTGGGTTTCCTGTCCCACTACCAACACTTTACTTGAACACTCCCCCACATTCTCTTACTGTTCTGTCATATGTACCAACACTTTAAAACTCATTCCTATGTTTATTCTATCAATATACAGAGTACTATGCATATACCTATGCTTTTCTATACTCTTATGCATGTAAGCTTATATATGTGACTGTGCATTCATATTTCTATGAGTTCATGTGCATGTATGTATATGTGTTTATATGTATGTATATGTATATGTTTTCATGTGTTTATGTGTTTGCATATACATACATATACATTTGTGTGTGTGTGTGTGTGTGTGTATGTATAAAGTGTACCATCTTCTGTACTGTCTTGTTTTTTTTTGTTTGCTTTTCTTCCTCTCCCTACTCTGATCTTCAGAAATATTTATGATCCTCTGCAAGAATGTTGTCTACTTTCTATCAAACCTGTGTCTTATCTGCACTCATGTCTCTTTAACCCCTGTATCACATCTCAACTTTGAATTCTATGTGTCGTCTTGCTCAGAAATTCTTCTGACTTGAGAAAGGGAGGTATAAATATATGTATCGGTTTGGAATACAGAGTATTACATTTTAAGCATATTCAAAGCTAAACAGATTGAAAAAGTAAAGCTTGGTCAAATTGATATACACACACTATGTTTTTGTATTCCAACTTAACAAAACAATTGAGATTAACCCCTTAGTGACCAGTGACTGTTTTTCAAATTTCTTACCGTTAGGACCAGGGCTGTTTTTACATTTCTGCATTGTTTGTGTTTAGCTGTAATTTTCCTCTTACTCATTTACTGTACGCATACATATTATATACAGACCATTAATGGTCTTTCTAAAGATACCATTATTTTCATTATTTTATATAATATACTATAAAAAATATATATAAAATATGACTAAAATAAAAAAATAACTTTTTCTAACTTTGACCCCCAAAATCTGTTGCGCATCTACAACCGTCAAAAAACACACATGCTAAATAGTTTAAAAAATTTGTCCTGAGTTTAGAAATATCCAATGTTAACATGTTCTTAGCTTTTTTGCAAGTTATAGAGCAATAGGTACAAGTAGCACTTTGCTATTTCCAAACCATGAAAAAAAAAAAAAAATGAAAGTTACAGTGTAACACTGATATCTGTAAGGAATCCCTGAATAACCCTTCACATGTATATATTTTTTAAAAGAAGAGAACATAAGGTATTAAACTTGGCGTATTTTGACACTTTTCATGCAACCATTGAACCAATCTATGCCAAACTTAAAAACAATAACAATAAGTGGTGATTGTTTTGACACACATAGCAATGTAAGAATACATGTAATGAGAACTTTAATGGTTACTGCCAAAGAACACCCCTGTTGGGGATAAAATCAGCTATACACAAAGACTTGATGAATGCTGGCTGAGCCCCTCCCTCCTGTGAAACAGAATCCTGTGAATCAGTTAAGGAGACAGAGACGTGTTCAATAACCAATTCAAATTCCTTTAATGCGCAAGTTATATTTATACATCATTTTCACAGTGGTGTGGGTTATGAGCATTAAGGTGTGGCAATGACGTCGATTGTTTTTTACAAGTTATAAGCAGCTGTTTCTCGTTATATCCTACGTTATATAACGCACGTATATTTGATATAAAACAGATATTTACAAATACCAAAATTTTGGACAATTAAAAAGAACATTTTGTAATCCGTATTCTTCCCCTAAATAGAATATTAGATAAATTCTTCAGAGAATCGGAGATACAATTCCAAATTTATTCCACGTTCAAATTAACCCTTATATGAGCAGCTAGGATAGAAAGTGAAATGGATATTCATATCTACAACCCCAATATGTGTTCAGCATTATCTCCTGAGTACAGTGATACCACCCATGTATAGGTGTGTTGGGTTCTCTGGGGGCTAAAATACCTTATTTGGAAGGTGCACATTCCAGTTTTCCAACTTGGATATTTCACAGATGGTCATCATGAACCCATGTCCTATTTGGGACATTTTTTTTAAGTCGGCCATCAAACCATATATTTTCGAAAAGTAGACACCCTAGGGTATTTCAAATGGTGGTATTTTAACACTTTCCACGCACAACGTCTACAGTCTTTGTCAAACGTTTGGGTAGTCATTTTTCTATGTTATTTTTCACACACATTGTACTTTAGGCATGGATTCTCAGTTTGTGTTATGTGTTACTGACACACCACAATATGTGTTCAGCAACATCTTCTGAGTACAGTGATGCCACCTATGCATAGGTTTGTTGGGTTGTTTGGGGGGTGCATTGCCAAACGTCTGACATGTGTTTTTCAAATTTGACATATCTTCTTTGTCTATCTTCTTTTTGTGGGCCTTTTAACATATCCCTATTTGTTTTCTTGCCATGAACGTGCATTTAATTAAAAAGTTAACACTCCAAGGTATTGTATATGGAGTGTTGATGCAACCGTTTTAGCCAAACAAATTGGAGAAATTGTGTGGTAATTTTTCAATTTAAATTTTTCAAATTTTTCACATTTATGTGAGTAAAATAAAACACTCCAGGTTGTTTTCTGCAAGGTCTCCTGAGTACACTCATGCCCCCATAGGTTGAACTTGATCATAAAAATTGTCTGGCGCAGTAAAAGTAAAAAAAAAAAAAAAAAACAACAACTCAGGAACAGTAAACGTAACAAATAAAAAAAAACCAGCAAATTTGAAGCAGTCCTCAATCGCTTTACTTAGTGATCTGTCACCAAAAAATCACAAAAAAAATTAACCCGAAAAAAATGCACAGAAGGCAAAATAAGTGCCTCTTTGCAAGAGCCAGTGATCTTTATAGTGATCACTGGCGAGATAGGGGTTAAGGGCTCTGAAAAGAGCCTTTGGGTCTCACAATTTTATAAATCCCTACCTAAAACTACCTAAATATCTCTACCTAAACACAGATCTCTCTGTCACTAAAACACAAGTGAAGAGACGGGGGAGATCCACACTGATCAGAGTCAATATTTACTAATATTGACCTGACCAGACAAATGGGGAACATAGTAATAATAATAATTGAAGCATTGCTGCAATACCCTTAGAGCATCCGGAAGCAATCACGATCGCTTCCAGCACTCATGTTTGCCGCGGACGTAAAAGGTACGTTCATGGTCCTTAAGGACCATTTATGTCGGACGTACCTAGTACATCTGCGGTCCTTAAGGGGTTAAAAGGGGCCCATGGCATTGACTAAGCCACAGAGAGTTTCTGAGGAGATCCAACACTATACAATGATATCAAGTCCAACCAATGAGGCTATTTGTAACAGCATCCAGGGCAGTTCTTCTTTTTCTTTGGATTTTGTCCATCCCTGATAGCCAGTCCTGACAGGTAAAAGGGGTAATTTGTCTTCAAAGATGGGAAATAATATTTTGGTAACAATCAATAAATTAGATTGGATTATAGTAAAACATATAGGGGACACATGAAGTAGAGTCTCTCTATCTCTAGGAGTGTTAGTTATTCTGCTAATAGATAATAAAACCATTGCATTAAGTCTTCACTGAGTGCCTTGACCCCTTGAGGCACTCAGCACACAGGCAGAACATCGGAAGCCTGCACGATGGCATCCGATGCTCTGCTACACTGCCGGGCACTACGTAGGGCAACCCAGAAGTGATTACTCCTGGGGAGCGATCACTCAGTGGCTCAGCAGTCAGGAGAGTTATTGCAGGATGCCTCGACATAGAGGCATCACTGCAATACCCTTAGAGTGGCTAGAAGCGATCACGATTGCTTCTAGCGCTCATGTTTCCTTAAGGACCGTTTTTTTTGTCGCACGTACCTAGTACGTCCGCGGTCCTTAAAGGGTAATAAAATAAATTTACTAAATACTGAGAACAATCACCTATAACTTGAGTAAACATTCTGTGCAAATACAGTGTATCTCATGAGGTAATTAAATAAACACTTTAGCTGCATTTTTCAAATGCTATAATGGCATAATGGCTATAATGGATTTAGTCACCCACACATAAGCGGTAACAATAAAAAATCAAAAAAAAATGTTTTCCATTGCTCAGACTGCCTTGGTGCTGCTGCCTGCTCCAGTTCCAGAGACATGTTAGTGGAGGTTTTGCTTGCTGAGCGAAGTCCAATCCATGCTCCTCAAAAAAGGATGACGAGTGCCACCACTCTTCCAAGAATGCATTAAATTCAATACTTTCCTGTGTGCTGCATTTGATGACATTTGACATCCTCAAAGACATTGACATTGAATGTCATATGACCAAGTTTCATTTGGTTGTTGCAACTGTCTGCAAAATATTCACTAGCACTGGGTTTACTCCAGCAATGAAAAAATTGCAGTTTCTACAAAACTACAAAACTACAACGTTTTGCATTGCAGGGTTAAAACTACAGGGCACTGCACCCAGAGAAATTGAGATTTAGAGGTCCTTTAACCCCTTAAGGACACATGACATGTATGACATATCATGATTCCCTTTTTATTCAAGACGTTTGGTCCTTAAGGGGTTAAATAGTTACAATTAGCGATAACTGAAAGATTATGCTATAAATAAAGGTGGACCAAAGGACCTAAGGTCAGAATAATTGCATGCAAAATCAATTGGTTTTGAAAGGTTATGACTGGAGGCCTATCTAAACATTATGTGGGTGATGTGGGGCAGACATAATGTAACATATTCACGTACCAAAAAGGAAAAATGTGTGATGTGACCTTGCATTCAGCATGTTAGATTAAGCAAAGTGTTACACTGAGAGACTATATTGGTGTCACTGGGAACATTACTTGAATTAGTAAAAAAGAAAGGGAATTCCCAAACAATCAGATATATACAGTGCATTAAATCATATTTTGTGGCTCACAGTATTTTCATCTCGCTCCAACCATTTAATTAGATTTACTCTCTAATATTCAGTAGAGTGAACAGAAGGCACCAAGTAAGAAAAATAAACTTGCATATATTGCTCTGTTAGGGATTCTGTCTAACCTGCTCAAAGTACAGTCATTAACTTCTAAAGAGCTTCAGAAGCACATTAAATTCTTATTGAATTAACTTAATTGGCTTGAACCAAATGTCTTTAAATGTCAAACTGGCAAGGGCAAGACCTATTTTTATCCCAATATTTCTCATGAATGCTTCAGATGTAAATGCATGTATTTCTGTAATCAAAACAGATCTAGAGCAGAATAGTTCAAATTGTTTAAATGATGTATTTAAATGTCAAGAATTTATTGGATTTAATAGAGGATTTTTTGTTTGTTTTAGTATAAATATGTATTATGCAGAAATTGCAAATGCCATTCCAAGCCAGATAAATTGAATTTACAAAGTGATCTATCTAAAATAATTATGATTTAATTACAAACTATGTACTTCATAAACCTGCCATTGCTCCAAACGTATCCCATTGTCCGACGGTTCTAAGGCCATGAGTGCTGTTATGAGAATAATGTATCTTGATCTATGTATGGTCGAGAAAGTTCTTCCTTTCTACTCTGTTTTAGAATATTTGGGAAATCTAAATTGTGTTTGAATGAACAGCAGGGAAGCAAAGGTGAATGAATAGTATCCTAACATATGTACATACCACAAAATAACAATAATTCCACCTCCACCAATTTGTGAATAGTGAGGTGAAATAACACTTATCTGAAAGTATTATAACAGCTTCCTCTAGGGATATCCAAGAAATTATCCCTTTTAACAAAATATGTTCCAAAACATTACAGAGGATACAGCTGTAGATCTACAAGAATAAAAGAACACAATAGTGCAACACGGTAAACCATATAAGTTTGTGCGCTAATAGATTGCACACACAGGATGTAGATGGGTATAATCACCTTTGGGTGCCTCCCCTTAGAAATGATGGGGGGGAGGGGGGGCTCATCCAAAACTACTCCTCTTTTGGCAACACCACTGCAGCATTTAGGACTCAAGGTTTGAAAGATAAGATCTGCTTTATTTGGTTTAATAATTAATATAAAATATATAAAATATTAATAATAAAACTAAAATATAAGTGCTAAAATAGGTCCTATATGTTTTATCCAAAATAGGACTTCCTCAGGGACCTATATAATCTTTTAGCATCAATGAAATAAACAGCGAATTCACATTATTATTATTATTATTATTATTATTGTTATTGTTATTATTATTATTGAACCACCAACAAGTTCCTTAGCGCTGTACAATGGGTGTACTAACAGACACGTATTTGTAACCAGACAAGTTGGACGCACAGGAACAGAGGGATTGAGGGCTCTGCTCAATGAGCTTACGTGCTAGAGGAAGTGGGGTATAGTGACACAAAAGGTAAGGGTAGGGTAGAAAAGTATGTTGCTAGGCTAGTATTCTAGTGTTTAGTGTTTTCTTTTGATGACAGTTTCAAGAGCGGAATCAGGGTGCGGGGAGGAAAAGCTGTAATTGATATGCTTTCCTAAAGAAGTAAATTTTCAAAGATTTTTTTTGAAGGAGTGGAGATTGGGTGGCCAAAGATGGGAAGGCCATTCCATAGGAACAGTGCAGCCCTAGAGAAGTCTTTAAGGTGAGCATCAGAGGTAGGAGTACGAACAGAGGTTAGACGTAGGTCTCCGGCAGAGCGTAGGGGCCTAGATGGGACATATTTGTGTATTAGGGAGGATAAGTAAGTCGGAGCAGCATTGTGTAGAGATTTGTAAGCAAGTATCTGGATTTTAAATTGAGTCCTATATCTTATGGGAAGCCAATGTAGGGACTGACAAAAGGGGGAGGCATGGGAGGTGCAGGCATACAGGAAGATGAGCGTCACTGCCAAATTCACTATAGTCTGTAATAGGGCAATTTGGGAACATGTAAGACCACTGAGAAGCAGATTACAGTAGTGAAGGCGAGAGAGGACAGTTTCATGGACAAACACCTTTTACGTATTAGGCGTTAAATAGGGTTGGATGCATGCAATGTTTTTGAAATGGAAGCAGAAGGATTTGGCAATTGATTGGACATGAGGGATGAAGAAGAGGTCGGAGTCAAAGAGGACACCTAGGCAGCGAGCCTTAGAGGTTGAGCGAATGGCAGCACCATGGACTTGGGGGGACACAGACAAGGGAGTAGCAACACTTGAGGGAGGGAAGACCAGAAGTTCTGTTTTGGACAGTATAAGTTTAAGCAAAATGAGCATCCATCCAGTTGGAAATAGCAGAGAGGCAGTCAGAGACACAAGTCAAGTGGGGAGGTGAGAAATCAGGGGAGGACAGATAAATTTGCGTGTCATTTGCATAGAAATGATACTGGAAGCCGATGGGGCTGATGAGTTTACCAAGGGAGGCAGTGTAGATTGAGAACAATAGGGGACTGAGAAGAGGCCCTTGGGGAACACCAACAGAGAGGGATTGGGTAGAAGACGCAGAGCCAGAGAAAGAAACACTGAATGAGCACTGGGAGAGGTAGGAACAGCACAAGGAGAGAGCATGAACTCGTAGACTGAGATTATGGAGGATGAGAAGAAGCTGCTGATGATCAACAGTGTCAAAAGCAGCAGAAATGTTGAGGAGAATTAGGATAGAGTAGTGGCCATGAGATTTAGCAGTGATAAGATCATTGTATACTTTGGTCACAGCTGTTTCAACAGAGTGACGAGCACAGAATCCAGATTGAAGCGGGTCAAGCAGAGAGTTGGATTTGAGAAAGTCTGTCAATATCACATACACAACTCTCTCAAGTATCTTTAAGACAAATGGCAGTAGCAAAATAGGTCAGTAGTTGAACTGGGAATTAGGGTCAAGGTTGGGCTTTTTCAGAATCGTGGTTACGGTTGCATGTTTGAAGGGTAGAGGAAATGTGCCAGAGGAGAGGGAGTGATTGAAAATTTTAGTGAGAGGCAGAGCAAAAGAAGGAGACAAAGTGTGGATGATATATGAGGGAATATGATAGAGGGAACAGGTGGTTTGGGCAGGAGAAACAGAGCAAAGCAGCAACATCTTCTGCTTTAGTGGGTGAAAATGAGCATAGAACAGCTGAGGGGAAACGTTGGTAGTGGATGGAGAGAGATGATAGATCTCTTCCATGATTGTAGAAATGTTCTCAGTGAAGTGAGTTGCAAAGTTTGTGGTGGTCAAGTTGGTAGGAGGAGGCACGACAGTGCACAAAAGAGAGTTAAAAGCATGAAACCATCGTTTGGACTCGCAGAAGAGTGTGGTTATGAGTGTATTGAAGCAGTTTTCTTTTGAAGAGCCAGACTTTAGGAGTGCAGCATAAAGTTATAGTGAAGGAAGTCAGACGCAGAGTGAGACTTTCTCCAGCAGTGTTCAGCAGTTCTGGAACATTTCTGGAGGTATTGGGTCAGCTTAGTGTGCCAGGGTCATATTTTTGGGTGCTTAGTCCATTTAAGTGTAGGAGGTGCCATGATGTCTGGTTGAGGGGAAAGAGTGGAGTTGTAGAGGGAGGTTGCATTGTTAGGGCAGGTGAGATTTGAGATGGGTGTTCAATGAATAGTCTAGGATGTCCGGGAGGGTGCAATAAATGATGGGAATTCTTAGAGGAGTGGGTTTAAATAGACAGACAGTGTGATCTTAAAAGAAAGTAAAGGATATGGCAAGGGCAGGGAGGATAGGTTGAACTGTACATAGAGGGGAGAGTAGGATGCCTACAACACCTCCTTTACAGTTGTTTGGTCTGGCAATGTGGGAGAATTGTAGCCCACCATAACATAAGGAAGTAGTATCAGAGGGGTCAGCTAGGTGTCAGTGAGTGCAAGAAGTGTGAAAGAATTTGAGATGAAGAAGTCATGTATGGCTGTTAATTTTATATTGCTGCAGGTGGAGAGGGCATTCCAGATTGCACACTGAATATTGGTAGATGGGGTTATACGGCATGGTATTGGGATGAGGTTTGTGTGGTTTCTGGTTGACTTAGTGGGAGTAGATGAGATGATAGGCCCTGGGTTGGGAGATACATAACTAGCTGCTAGAAGCAGGAGGAGAAATAGAGATAGAACGTGTATGTGGGTTTTATATGGATAGAGTCTTGGATGAGATTGAGTGGGAGAAGGATGGAGAGATTAGAGAAAATATTGCAGGGCATGAGATGAAAGAAGGGGGAAGTGCAGCATAGAGGGGTTTAATATGGAGGATGTTGGATTATTGAGAGAAGTATGTATAAAGAGAGATTTTGATACTGAGAAAGAAAAGGGAAAATAAGAGGAGGCAAGATAGAGCATTACTCAGATGGGTACGCACTTCCAGAAAAAGCTTGGAAGTTGGGAGTAGGCCAGGGGAGGCACAGAGAGTAGATACAGGGATGTAGAAAGCTGGGCTAGAGTGTAACAGGCAGAGGTGAGGGAATAAAGAGTGAGTGTTAGGGATTAAGATAGTATAGGAGTGTGCTGATTATTTGATTTGCAGCTAGTATTTCTGATTATCTAGATTTGTGGGTGAGAGTCTATCTATAAATTAAATGATGAGCATGGGGTACGGCAGGTGGGCAAATGTGCAGCATTAAATGTTGTCCAGAAGGCTACATTGCTTATTGCAACTGGATCAGTTGAAGATGGACTGAGTGCTGTTCTAAAAAACATTGCTGTTCTAAAAAACATTGCCTAACTGACAACAGATGTCCTCACGCTCGTAGGGCTTCAAAGTAAACAAAAAAGTAAATTTATTTTGGTTACATTTGCATATAATCAATGCTTCAGTCCAACTACCTTGACATATTGAGAAAAGTTTGGTAATGGGACTGAAATGGTGAATGTGTGCTGTTGCACAGCTGTGAAAAAACAATGACATTATCATGTTGATATTGAAGTGCTATGAGTGTGTTCTACACTTTGGCTGAGATCATCAAACTTAATGATATCAGCCAATCCAATGCTTTCCCATAGGAAAGCATTGGGAGGCTATTGTACATGTGTTGCAAGAAGCTGCACGACCAATCAGCATCTCCAGCGCCTTCATGCAGACCCAATCTAATACACTGCCCACTACCCCCATTCTAATACAATGCCCACAAATGCAATACATTGCCTCCAAATCCAATACACTGCCCCCTCCCTCCACTTTAATACAGTGCCCCTCCACTCAATCTAATACACTGCCCTCCCCCAATTTAACACACCCACCTTCCCCTAATTTAACACACTGTACCCTCCAAATGTAACACACTGCCCCCCCTCCCACCACTTTAAGACAATGTCCCATCCCATCCCCAATTTAATACACTGGTTCCCTCCCTCCCCCAAATTAATACACTGCCCCCTCTCTCCCTCCCAGCCTCCCTCTCTCCCTCCCTCAGATTAATACACTGCCCCCCTCCCCAACTTAATACAGTGCTCCCTCCCTCCAATTAATTCACTGACCACTCCCTCCCCCAAACTAATACACTGCCCCCACAATTTAATAAAGTGTCCTCCCACCAGTTTAATACAATGCCCTTCCCACCACTCTTTCAGCTGCCCCCCCCCCCGCCAGTTTAATACACTGCCCCCTTCCTCACTCAAAATAATACACTGATTCCACTCCCCAATTTAATACACTGGCCCACTCCCTCTCCCAAAATAATACAGTCCTCCCTCCTTCACTCAAAATAATACACTGCCCACTCCCTCCCCTGATTTAATACACTGCACCTCCCTCACTCAAATTAATACACTGCACTGCCCTCCCCCTTCCACCACTCTTTCCACTGGCCCCCTCCCTCCGCCAATTTAATAGACTGCACCCCTGCCTCCTTCAAATTAACACACTGCCTCCCTCCCCAATTTAATACCCTGGCCCACTCCCTCCCCCAAAATAATACAATGCCCCCTTCCTCCCTCAAATTTATACACTGCCCACTCCCTTCCCTAATTTAATCCCTTCCCTAATTCAAGACATTGCCCCCTCCCTCAAATTAACACACTGGCTCCCTCCCTTCCCAAAATTAATAAACTGCCCCCTTCCTCCCCCAAATTAATACACTCCCCACCCACCCTCAATTTAACACTACACAGGAAAGTCCCCCAAGCCTCTCTTCTCCTACCTTAAGATACGCCGCCTGTCCTACAGCTTCTGCTCTGCTCTTCTCTGCAAGCAGGCCAGACGCTCCTAGGGCACCTCGAGTTGGAGGGAAGGGGGAGTAGCTGGACTATTGTGCAGACACACATCCACTCTGTGCTCTTGTGGCTGTGGGAAGGAAGACAAGAATCAGATAGGAAATATCCTTGTCGCTACCACAGCACAAAGCGCCCTCAGGACAGGCGGGCGGCAATATCTTCATTGTGGACTGCATGCCACCCACGGGCCACAAGTTTGACATGCTTGGTGTACACCAAAATATAAATATATAATATTTATTTTAAGTATATATTTTGAAGCACACTGATTGGTCTATTTTTGTGCTCATTTGGTTTATTTGTCTGTACTGGTGTCTGAAATGACAAGTCTACTCTGCTCTTAGAAAGAAAAAAGCATTGAAGAATTATTCTTGGAAGTCAGACCTTTGAGTAATTTTGCAGTACACTGATTGGTCCACTTTTGCAATCTATTTTGTTTGTCTGAATCATTCTCATGTTTCATGGATGATATTTGGACAAACTGGGTCATCAAAAGAGATCCCAAAATAAAGGTAATTTTCAGAAAAAAGGGCCTTACCAATTTTTTTCCATTAACACAAGGTCTCATATACACAGCTTTTAAGCAGGATTCTCAAATTATGGCCTTCATATGTTTTTGAACTGCAACTTACATCATTCCCTTGCTGAGTTGTACATTTAAAGAATTCTGGGAATTGTAGGCCACCAAAATCTGGGGGGCCACAGTTCAAGAGCCCTACATTAAATAATAGTCAAATAGGCGGTGTTACTTTGTAGGTTTTGCTTTTATTTTAAACCTCTCTGTCCCTTTATTTATCCTTGTATTATTATTTAAATTCACTTTAGATTTTTATTTAAGCATAAGATCATGTTGGAACTTCCTGAATTAATTTGCCCAAAATTCATCAGTCAAAAGAATGCTACAAAACAGCAAACTACAGACATCATGAATAAAGGATAAGCAAATGACAACTCATGTGAACGGGGATGTAACGTGAGGAATAAGATAAAATAAATATAAATAAAACAAGTGGCAAAGGAGGAAGTATAATTAATACAGAGACATAAGTAAGGGAAAGATGAAAGAAAGAGAGAAAAAAACATAACAGCGCTACTTTAAGAATATAGAACCACAGCTTTTACGCCATTGAAATGTTATATGGATCATTTAAACTAACGCATTGGAAGTTAGATAAAATCCTGCATCCTCCTTTTATTGGGATCCAGCTTTTTATTTTTTTATTTTATAAAGGATATGTTTGAAGTGAAACAAATCAGAAAGACAGGTTACAAGACAAAACTACATATAATGAATGTAAGAAAATCAAAATGTCTTGTTAAATATATTTATTTTAAGTGATGTAATTTAGTATGCTGTTTCAAAGTGAAGCCTGTCTTTGTGCAATTTTACATTTCTCATTCTAATATTGTCATTTAAGTAAAGTTTCTTTATAATAATGTTTATCATAATTTTATCTCCATTTTTCAGACGTATACATTTCACCTTTATTTTGTGCTGCACAATGGTAGGTAATCGTGGAAGCAAGAAAAAGTTACATTGCCTAAAAAATGGAATATTCATATTGTTTGGTGGCTGAATAGTGCTGCTGGGGATTGTGGGAACCGCGAGGGAGCATGGTAGAGATATGCTCCCTCCCCCTTCAGCCCTCAGCATTAACAGTGCTGCCGGACCGGCGAGGCTGCAGCGTGCAATGCGGCCGCCTGCCGGCCGGCCCCCTCAAAGTATGTGCCACCGGACCGGCCACCCGGTGGCACATATATTGCCAGAGCAGCCCCCAGGTGCCGCAGCCCACCGGGAAATTTCCCGGTATCCCGGTGGGCCAGTCCGGCCCTGCTTTATTTCAAACATTAGGTGAAGTAAAAAGCTTATATCAGTTGGCTAAGAGACATAACAATTGTTTTATTAGAGGCCGTCATTAAATAATATTGATGGCAAATTGCTGGAATCCCTTTAATGAACATTGGTCTGGTCTGGCATATCTAATATTGTCACTTCTTTGAAGTCGTTATACAAGAGTTAATCCTTTTTTTGCTTATACATCCTCTAAATACATCAAACTGTTTATCTTTGAAACCACCTAGTCCTTATTATGCAGAATAAATGCCCGTTAAATTGTTTTTTAAATGATGTGGATGATGGACCTACACATGAATTATACAAATTCTATTCAATAATTTTTTTTATCTATTCAGTTGACTGAGAAAACGGAGAAATCTTTGAACATAGCTAGATCATTAGAAAGATTTCCACTTCCCCATTTACCTGCAGTCAATAATTTCTCAAGTGAAAAAAAACAGGATTAATTTACATAATCTCTCTCTTCTTTCTGATGAAGCTTGTTTCTAAGATTTTACGGACAGTTCCAGTCAATTTTTGCCTCAGATATGAATCTCTCCAGATAATATAATATGTTTTCTAGAGAAAACTAACTGTGGCACTCTCAGTAATGTACTGGTCCCCAGGTCAGATGAAACTCCTATTGGTACTTTATACTGTCAATTCAGTTCAGAGAGAGGGCAATGATTGCTAGGAAAAGTCCTACTGTTATGGCAAACTGCTAATAAGCATTTTGCAAAAATGTTCATAGCTTTTTGGCAAGAGAACTGCTGCACTGGGATACAGTGGTTATGGTACATAGAGTGTCACTTGTATTAGCTGTCTCACAGCTGTGCATAGTTTTCAAGAGTGTACGCTTCTCTACTCATAATTGTTTTTTTTTTTTTTATTGTGCTACTTATTAAGTTTATTCCTAATGTACAATACACATAGAAGGACAAAAAGACCATACAACATTTGATTAAACTTTAAATTGGAATATAAATATTTACATATAGGAAATACACAAGTAGATTTTATATACTTATTAGTTGCCTAATATAGGTATATACCATTTTTATAAATACAAAATAATTAAAATATACAACATCCTTATATTTATTTTAATATTGAATGCATCGTAATACACACAATACTAATTAGTTTGATGTTTTATACAAGATTGTTAACATTCATGTTGTATTCTCTAGAATTTTTATTTTAAAGAATGTAATTACCAGGTTGATTAGATGAAAGGAACTCATGCTTAAATTGATGCAGATAGCACTTACGAAGGTTCTTGTTTCTAAGCCCTGAGTGACAGATAGTTTATTTGAGATGTCAATTTTGCTATAGTTAAATAATGGAAATAAGAAATAACCGTAATACTTTACCATGAGTGTGTTAATTTAATTCTAAAGCTAAAAGGTTTAATGAATAGGAAAAATAATCACTGATGCATAACTGTAGGTAATATCCATTGTAAATCATATCAAATCTTTCCATGTTAAGACAATATATTGAAATATTACATCAAAATAACATTGTATTGTAATGTTATCAGTGCTTCTATGTATATAGATGAAGGTTGAAATCATGATAAGTATCACAGTGTCTCATTAAAAATATTCACTACTCTGTTTATTAAGTAGTGGTAGTAAATTGCTTCTACAATATCATGTTTCAATTATCCATTAAAAGGTATAACTGCATCTATAAATGTAGCAAAACCCGATCGATAAAATAAGTCAGTTTACATAAAATGATTGCTATATTGTCTATAAATGGGGTTTGGGTTATATAAAGCTCTTTACTTTCTTTATTCTCTTATTGCTTTACTTTACTCAAAAGTATGATATAGTCACTATGAAATGTATTGGTGGTATTTAAATGAGAAATATGTTCTCCGTGTATCTAGGACTGGAACTTGTTCTGGGCTTCAGATAGGAGCCCTGACAGTAAGAAGCAGCATGACATTTTCAGTGTGTCTAAATCAATGAAGGCGGTGAATAAAATAAATAATATTAGCTTTCACAAATTCTCATAATGCTTTGTGCTCCCTGGTCTATGCTAGGTGTAAGATAGGAATTGCAAAAAAGGATGTATGACATTTAGAGAGCGAAACATAAGAGAGAAAGGAACATGAAAAGAACAAAAATGATGATTCCACTGAAGTCTAGCATACAAATGAAGATATTGTCATCAACTTTGTCAAAAAGTCAAAGACAGCAAAAAAAACAAATTGCAAAGTAAATTTTCCTAGGGAAATATTTAACCTTTAAAGGCAAGTTTCTTCGTATTCTTTTGCTTGATACTTTAGACCCTTAACCTATTCTGTCCTTGTGCATGTGTGCAATATCATGTGGAAATAGAACAGCATCATACTAGTGGATTGAAAATTCCAAGGAGGCATAGTGCAACACACTAAACTAGAACCAAAAATTTCCTTGAAATCAGAGGTGGACCAGTTAGTGAGAGGAACTCTGTCACAGAAGATACTTCTTTGGTAGACTAATGTCATATTGCAGGACCTGCAGGACCTATTGCAAGTGTGACTTCTGAAAAATATTTAGCATGTGATATAATGCTACTTGGTTTAGCATCATATTTTCTTTTAACAGTTTTGAGTTATAAAGTGATAGAAACTAACAAAAAACTTAACCAACATGATAGTGACTGCTTCTGTTCTAAGGTCAGTATACTAAAGATGGTACAATACAATATACACACTACTATGGATAGTAACCGTAGTGAAATGTATACAAATACTTAACTTAATTATAATACAGCCTCCCAAGATCGTTACCCAAAGAAGACGACCTTTTCATATATAGATAACCAAAAACAACACAGAACTTCGGGATATGGCTGGAAGTAAGTCTAAAAGGAACATAAAAGTATACAAAATAGTGAAGTACAATTAACACGTTTATATGCGCAGAATACAAATGCACTCACAGAATTAAGTAGAATATATCGCTCATAGGGTGCCTCGACCCTGGTTGAAATGGGGGGCTGGTAATCCCTTGGCTCCTTTGTAGGCTTCCTTAATGATGCTCAGGACTCCAAATGGGTAATGGTAGAAAAGATGTTTTATTGATTAAAAGTGAATAATCACCATCAATATAAAGTATGATTAAAAGAAAGAACGGTATGGTCCTACGCGTTTCGTTCTGCGAAGAACTTCATCAGGGACCATATATAAAATAAAATCAATATGCAATTACAGCATGTAAAAAAAATACATCCTATTCCCCCCATCCCCGAGTCCTCTTTAAATAGGGCTACTCCCTATGTCCATTGGTGATTCCGTGGGTGGTGTCCAGTGTCCGTTGCTTGATTGGTCCTATGAGGGAGCTGTTCAGCTGCTTTCCATCCTCCTCGTATTGCTGTAATCAAATTTTGGCGCGTTCGAATAACCAGAACCGGAAGTAGGGATTGTAACGCAAGTGGAACGCGGAAGTGCGGTACAATCCCTACTTCCGGTTCCGGTTAGTCAAACGCGACAAAATTTGATTACAGCAATACGAGGAGGATGGAAAGCAGCTGAACAGCTCCCTCATGGACTAATCAAGCAACGGACACTGGACACCACCCACGGAACCCACCAATGGACATAGGGAGTAGCCCTATTTAAAGAGGACTCGGGGATGGGGGGAATAGGATGTATTTTTTTACATGCTGTAATTGCATATTGATTTTATTTTATATACGGTCCCTGATGAAGTTCTTCGCAGAACGAAAGGCGTAGGACCATACCGTTCTTTCTTTTAATCATACTTTATATTGATGGTGATTATTCACTTTTAATCAATAAAACATCTTTTCTACCATTATCCGTTTGGAGTCCTGAGCATCATTAAGGAAGCCTACAAAGGAGCCAAGGGATTACCAGCCCCCCATTTCAACCAGGGGAGGCACCCTATGAGAGATATATTCTACTTAATTCTGTGAGTGCATTTGTATTCAGCGCATATAAACGTGTCAATTGTACTTCACTATTTTGTATACTTTTATGTTCCTTTTAGACTTACTTCCAGCCGTATCCCGAAGTTCAGTATACTAAAGATGCTGTAACATCCTGCCATACTAGGCAGACGAAGACCTGGCTCGTTGTAATTCCATATTCTTGTAATTCCTACATGCAGTGTTAAAAAAAAAATACTGTACATATGGAGACTAACCCTACTTTTGCTGGAGGTTTAGCTCCACTTCATTGGGGCATCATTAGCCACATCATATGGTGGAAAATGTGAATTCTGTTCAAAACTGGCATCTGATGCCAGCATGCACACCATTCTAGACCAGACAGTCAATGTTGAGGGTAGTTAGATCAGCAGACGAAGGCCAGGCTGCAAGGAGAACGTGGCCACAGCATTGAGATGGAGGTAAGTTTTAGCAGGTTTTTTGGTTTTTTTTGGGGGGATCGGCATAGCTATAAAGGAAGGGTATCAGTTACAACTACTTTCTTCCTTATCAGAATTTCCCTTGTAACCATTATTGTTTTATAAGGTTATTTTTTTTGTTGATATATTGTCTGTGAAGTGATAAATGATCTGCAAACTTACCATATCTTCTAATGCCAGACACGATTACTTTAATTCATTTCTTTTTTCATACTGGGAATACTATTCAAGCTTGTATAAGCCTTAATTTATTAACACTAACAACAAATTTGTCTGTGTGCAAATTATACTATTATTGTCTGCTATGCTTATGATCAAAGTGATTTGCTAAAAACCAAGATAAAATACAGTACATCAGTATTAATTCTGTAAGAATAAACAAAACATCTACTCTATTGCACTTTTCTTATCATACCTAATAAATTATGCTTAGAAAGCCAGCCCTCTATGTTCACTTAGGTCCAGCAATACAGGCTTGATTTTATTATGGTATTTATAAAACTCTACCACACCCCACTGTGTTATGCTATTATAAAGTGAGTAAGCAAAGCAAACACGTTTTAACAGAACAAGTTTGGACTTCAGGAATGAAAATATGTGAGGATCCCACAAGTATGTGATCTAACAGAAGTACGATATATTTACTCAAGAGGTTATAGGTTAACGTGCAATATATCCATAAACTGTACTACAGAAATGCAATAAATTATATCTCCAACATAAGATTCATGGTAGAATATAGAAAAGATTATATAGGTTTAGTATAGGCAGCTGGGATAGGTTATGAAGTCAGATAATAATAGAGTTCTGTAAGGAGAAGGACATAATGTTGCCTGTAGTGGTTCCATGGATGTTGGTTTCTGCTGCTCAACATTGCAGGACTTTTAAGTGCTACTGAATTCTCCAAATCTGTTTCTTCCAAGCCACTTCACCAGGATGACTCTCTTGTGATACAGCATGCTCTCATTTACCACCCACAAGCAGACACGCCTGTGTCATTATTAATACCAAATACCAGATATTTGTAAGGAAACATAAAAACATCAGCAATTCTTTTTCTTCCTTTAACATAAGTGGTTCTTTGTCTGCCACTTGGTTCTGTATTATTCAAGTATTTTAAATGACTTGATTTGTGATATTGATTGTTCTAATTTATGGTTCCCTGATTTGTCTTGTATATAAGTATCTGAATCCTGGATTCCTCATTGGACTTGGAAAAAGACTATCCTTCAATTAGGTGGCCTTGAGTTCAGTTTGTGCTTTGCTTATGCAACATACATGCTGGTAGGTATTTCTTGTTTTCTCCTTCAGTTAAAACTCATCACTTTAAGACTTAGCAATATTTTTTGGAACTATTTGCCTTCTTCAGCACTATGGGGTCTATGTCAATAAGCTAATTGTTAATGTATATTTTTTTCTATAGATTTCTTAAAAGGTTAGAGAATATAGAAAAGTAAGATAATGGAGAATCAGTTAGACCTATAAAATATTAAAGTCTTGTAGGCAAGGATTGGTGGTGGAGTTGTTCATAGGGTCAATAAGGGCATGTAGGGTGGTTTAAAGTTACAGGAATAGGTGAGGAAAATAATTTTGAAAATGTACTAGTGTATGGAAGGAAAAATGTGTTAGGTGTCAAAAGATTCAAAGAGGAGTAAAAGATAAGATGTATTGTACATTAAAGTTTGTAAAGAGGGTTATTAACATGAAACTTTTTTTTTTTTTAAAAGACTGGATCCAAAAAAATAAAATGCTGAAAATCCTCACTACGCAATAAAAAATAATGCATCTTTGCCATGCGAGAGTCTCATCATAGACCGAGCTGGCATAGTGGGTGTAACCTTTTTAAGGGCGTTCAACGCTATGCAAACATAGCCAGAGTACTTTCATTGGTTGAGTTAAGAACCAACCAGAGTGCTCTGCCTCATATTGCATAGGGTGGGGACATGAGAGAGGATTAAAAACTTCCTTATAGTGATAATAGCGAAAAGAGAAAAATTAAGAAAAATATTGTAGTATAGGCAGCTTCAAACAACACAGACATCCACAACAGTAAAACCGCATGCCTAATATCATGTAATATCATGCCCCAAAATAGCTCTAATGCGTTAAGTCATGGACTCCACAAGACCTCTGAATGTGTCCTGTGGTATCTGTCACCAAGACACGAGCGGCAGATCCTTTAAGTACTGCAAGTAGCAAGATGGGGCCTCCGTGGATAGGATTTGATGTTCTTGTACATCCAACAGATGCTCAATTGGATTGAGATCTGCAGAATTTTGATCCCAAGGTAACCCCTTGAACTCTTTGTCATGTTCCTCAAACCTTTACTGGACAATTTTTGCAGTGTGGCATGGTGCTTATCCTGCTGAAAGAGGCCACTCCATTGGGATGAAGGGGTGCGTGTGATCTGCTATGTTATGTGTCAAAGTAACATCCACGTGAATTCCCAGCAGAACATTGCCCAGACCATAACAATGCCTCTGCTGACCTGGCTTCTTCCCATAGTGCATCCTGCTGCCATGTCTTCCCCAGGGAAATGACACACACACACACACAATTGACCATCCACCTGATCGAAAAGAAAACATGATTCAACAGAACAGGCAACCTTCTTCCATTGCTCCATGGTAGAGTTCTGACACTCACATTCCCATTGAAGGTGCTTTTGGCAGTGGATAGGGGTCATCATGGGCACTCTAATCAATCTGCAAAAACCCAGCCCCATACACAGCAAATTGTAATACATTGTGTGTTCTGACACCTTTTTTATCATGGTCAGCTTTACATTTTTCAGCAATTTGAGCTACAGTAGCTCTTCTGTGTGATTGGACCACACAGCTAGCCTTTGTTCCCCACGTGCATCAATGAGCCTTAGGGACAAATCACTCTGATGCCGGTTCACCAGTTTTTCTTCCTTGCACCACTTTTGGTGCATACCAGTATTACCAGATAAATCTTGCCATTTTGGAGATACTCTGACCTAGTCATCTAGCCATCACTTTTTCACCCTTGTGAAAGTCACTCAGCTCTTTTGCTTGTTCATTTCTGATGCTTCCAACATATGAAATTTAAGAACTGACTGTGCCTCATATTTCCCTTATTATATACAGGTGCCATTGTAACAATAAAATCAATGTTATTCACTTCACCTGTCTGTGATTTTAATGTTGTGGCTGATCACTGTATAGTTTGGAGCTTCTCTGTACCTGTAGATCATGGAATTTCATTCATCTAAATGAAAATGTAGGCAAATTAAAATTTAGAATAGGATAGGAAAGATAGATTGATAGATCGACATATAGATAGATAGATCTTAAGACAAAAAGGGACTCTGCTCTTGTCTCCTGTTGAAAGGTATATGTTATCAGCATTTTATACATTTTATCAGAGGGAAAATGCCTTACTGAATAATAATTTATGGCTTAGTTTATTTGAATGAATTTAACATATTGCTTTCATATTTCTAAAGCTGAATCCAATTTTTAAACTATAAATGGCATATATAACTCTTAAACATATTTGTATACATTTTCATCTACCATTTAGACTCCTATGAGTTATAAGTAATTCACATAAAAGGAAATATAAAATATTTCACTGAGGTTTATATATATATAAGTAAATTCGAAGTTATGCGTTCTTGTCTTCACAGAATATTTTCATTTAAATTTTATTCTAGGCTTTTTCATTTAATTTGTCGCTCTATATTTTCTGGAGCAATGTTGCAGGTGTTTAGAGTGGAATGACATGACTACAAAAGTAATTCTACCAACCATCAAATAAACAGCCAGGAGGCTAGCAACATTTTAATCATATTTCAAGCATTAGACAACTAATAACTCTGGGTCAGTATTTTTCCTTGGGTTAATGAATACATTAAGTCACTTTTAGAAGAAAATCTTTAATAATGCACTATGGGGCAAAATAAATGTAAGATTTGCTTTAGCTGAAATGCCATATAATCTTTTAAAGGGTTTAATGCTATTTCCATTAGTTTTGTAATCTTAATTACAGTAGAACACTAAAGTAATAATATCAGGGATATAGTCGTTTCTTGAGAACTGTATAGAGAAATATTCTTGTAGTTATGACTATTATCTATCAGTCTGAACTGTCATTTTGTCAAAATCCTTTTTGCTAAAATGATTGTGAAATTATAATTTAAGATACATTTTAGCAAAATTACTTCACAGTTCCAATTATCATTGCTTTCTTTCATGACAGTTACAGTGCACATAAAATTAGACATATAGCAAAATTACCATGATTACAATAATCTCTGGGTGTAACATAATTCAGAGTTTTTTGTTTTTATACTTTATTATTGTATCATATGTCAAGGGAATTAAAATATATCATAATGAACTGGAGAAAATTTAAAAATAGCAAACAAACACAAATTAAATATGTTTCAACTTTTTTCAAATTTTGTTATAGTTTGGAAAAGAATGTGCCATGACCAAGTTACTCCTAAAGCATCTCTTTTTTATTATTTATGCAAAAATATATATCTGTGGTGACTTGTGTCATAACAGTCTGATTATCGATACACATGAGTAGCTCACGTGCCTGGGGTAAAGAGAAGGATATGTTTGTGTGCTCATCTGAGCTTTAAAATTTGTATCGACCAAATTCCTAGAATCGCATTTCATACAATCTTGCTTTATAGAATCTCATTGTATTCTTTTCCTGAAAGACTAAAGCCTGACATAATTATAGATTGATTTTGAGAAATTACTTTAGAGATGTTGGCTAAAATATTAAGTTTATATGTTTAGTTAGATTTCCATTAGAGACTTTATGAGTATTAGGATTATACATTTTAATTGCCAAGGAAGGATTCAGGGTAAGAAGTATGTATTTGTATCCAGTTTAGGGTGAGTAATTGGATTAAGGTTTAAAATTTAAACTAGAGATATGGGGTTGAGTTTGAAATTTGCATTCTCAATTGGAAATTTGAATTTTTGGGTATATGGTAAAAAGTCTTGCATATCTTGTATCATTATCAAACTGCCAAATCTATATCGTTGCAGAGACTTTAAAAATAACAATTGAAATGCTATAATGTTGTGCTACTGATCACTCTGCAAATAAACAGGCAAATAATGATCACCTTAGTTATTGAAAAATAAAATATATAGTTTGATCTGGAAATATTTGGATATTGACACAATTTTCATAATTTTGATTCTGCACACCACAACAATGGATTTAAAATAAAACAACTGAAATGCAATTGACTTTCAGCTTTAATTCAAGGGGTAAAACAAAAAATATGAAACATTTAGGAATACACAGGCACCTTATTTCAGGGGCTAAAATAGAATTTAAGAAATTAGCACAATCATAAATAAAATTTTTAATTTCTAATACTTTGTTGAGAATCCTTTGCAGGCAATGACTGCTTGAAGTCTGGAACACATGGACATCACCAAACGTTAGGTTTCCTCCTTGTGTTGCTTTGCCAGGACTTTACTGCAGCTGTCTTCAGTTGTTATTTGTTTGTGGGTCTTTCTGCCTTAAGTTTTGTCTTCAACAAGCCAAATGCATTCTCAATTGCATTGAGAAATAGCTTGTGAGCCAATTATCCATTTTCTTTTGGTCCCTTAAAAAAACAATTTGGATATGAATACCTTCAAATAAAAAAGTTGAGAGAATGCACGTACATATCTTATTCATTATTTAACTGTAACTTTATTTTGGTAAACAGCAAATTAACAAAACTTTTGTAATATCAGTAAATAGTTGAAATACCACCAATTAATTTTTATTAATTTGGGGTCTTTTATTTTTTATTTATTTTTTATTTTGGATTCTATGAAATTACAAATAATTTTAATTAGTCTATAATGAACACACGTGACTTATCTGAATCTATATTTTGGTTTATAAGCCTGGCAGACTCTTATTCTTGTTTTCCAGCCAATCCCACAGTGTCTTACATGGAATTAGAGGAAAATGTGCAGTTCTTACAGTGTATGTGGGTCTTTAAAAAAAAAAAAAAAAAAAATAAGCATCCTGTCGACTTTGTGTAAACTTTGTGTAGATTCCATAATTTTCTTATATAATAAAAATACAAACAAAAACAATTACTTGCTCACTATCCCAAATATATATGCACATTTAAATAACAGTATGGCTATATCCCTCCAAAGGCCATAATAGTGTAAGCTTACCTGCCAAGTCAAAGCAAAACCTTTTACATGAGTCGTACACTACCAATTAACCTTGGTTATTTGAGTTAAAGAGCAATATCTCTAATCTGTAATGAGATAGAGATGGACATTTTTCTAAACCACTATACACTTATTAACTCTTTATAGGGGGCACATGGGGTGGCAGCAGCACTGTAACATGGCTGTAACATGGCAAAAGCAACTGGAAACATATAAAATTAAGCCCTGCACTCAAGCTTACACTTTAATGGCCATTGACGTGGTACTGAGATACCTCCATTTATTTAAATGTGTATATTAATTTGGGATAGTGAGCAAGTACATTTTGGGTATTTTATTCTATGTATTGGGGCCGATGTGTATTATAGTCATTGCTGCCACCCAAGAATAGTAGGAGTTTAAGTGCAGTGGTTGAGGAACAATTAAGCAAACATTTATTGTATAACTTTTTATAACTTTCACTAAATGTGTTTTATTATTATTATTTGCAGATGAAAAAAAATTGCAATTATAAAAAATATAGAAGGCTTTTATAATATATGTAATTCAATCCTTTACATTTTGGGATTTTTGACACAGATCAGCTGGAGATCAAAGACATATTTAAGTTAGGTTACACTTTATAATCATGTTTTATGGTGCTTCCTTACTTATCTTCATGGTTGGTTTTAACCAATAACCCATATCATAATGTTCATACATTCCTAACTAACTGTAGATCTACAGTAAAGATTATCGTATTGTTTTAATTCACATATTTTCTAGGAGTATACAAGACAAAGTATCAGAGACAAACGATCTGTTACTGCAGTTGTTTGAGATAAACAATGACATTTCTTGCTTTTTGAAAAAAATATGTACACATTTATACATGGGCATCTTAAAGGAGTATAAAGAAATAGGAAAGCTCTTACCCATACTTCCCGGAATGTTCAATCTTGGCCGTTTCCATGGCAGCATCACTGATGGGTTCAATTCTAACTCAGCAGTCAGGACAGGAAGTATCAGTTAACAAATCTTAATAAACTCCCCCCCTTCTGCAGACGTGTCAGTTTTATTATAAAGCCTCCACTGAAGGGTGTTAAATTAATGCTGCCATGGAGATGGACAGAAAAAGACAATTCTGATAAGTACGGGTAAGAATTTTCCTATTTTGGGCCAACATGTCAGCATCACTAATGGGAAATCCTCAAGAAGGGAGGAAGACATAAGTGTACTGTATTTGAAGTGTTTTTAAGAGGTATGGAGGATAGAACGCTGAACCGAAACTTAGAACATTTATCCTTAGGAATGTCCACACAGTAATTTCTTATGAAAGTAGAATCTAAAGTCCAGGTAGCAACCCTACATTTTTGTTCCCGTGGAAACAGATGCCCAAAATGTCACTATTGCCTAGGAAGATCAAATGAGGGTTTATTCATGGATTTAGTATGACTAGAAGGACCATGGAATGATCATCTTGTGCTTTAGTCTGCATATAAACTGTCACAGCTTTAGTTTGTTTCCTACATGTCCATCTCATCTCACCTTCTATGAAGAAGAATTTGTAGTTTTAATTAAATAATTTTCTAGTAACCAAGTTTTAATTTTGTTTTATGTATCCTTGAACAGAAATATGATCTTTATTCATCTTTAGTTCCTATATATACATTCCACGTTTGAAATAAATGGTTTTGCTATTTTTAAGGAAAAAACTTGGTTGGGAATGAGTAAAATATAATTAGCAGCCTTATATATACTAAATTAAAGTGGTCATTAGCTAATTTAATCTGCGGTTGTGATAGGGTGAAATAGCAAAGTTAGGGTATCTGACCAAGTGACCAAGCAGATGATTTGTCTTAAGGTTTGAGATAGGCCCATTCTCTAAAATATTTCTCTGTTTATTTAACTTTGTTTGTCTTCAAAGTCTCTCAATGCCAGTTTCTAATTGTGCAAAAATGTATTTTCATTTAACCAGTGATGTTATTCTGTCATAAAATATATAAAAAAATGTTGAAAAAAAATAAATAAATTGCCAAATGGAAATGTGAACTTTCCATTCATGTCTATACACTTTTATCAAATTTTTTTTACATTTAAATTTGTATTGTAGCTCTAGTCTTTATATGCTTCACTTTGTCTTACAACAGTTTGTTTTCTTTTGTTTCTTTTATGAGAACTGCTTGTCTCAGAGGATAATTTTAGTATGCTATACATTTCATTAAGCATGTGATGATATTGTATTCATTTCATTCTAAAAGCAGCATATTTATTCCACTGAAGCTACAACTGAAAACAGCATACGCACATAAGCTGAATTAAAAACAAGAATTAAACATAATGACACGGTACAGAAACTAAGGGAATAACGGTTATAATGTTTCTAATTTGCTATTTCCATAAGTTAATGGAGCAGTTTCTGTCCCTTGTGTCATTTCCTCCTCTCCGGCTTTAAATCACTGGTGAAACCGTAACTCTTACAATTAAATATGCCCAAAAACAGTAATTGTCTTGCAACTTTTAAAGGACATATTGTCTAATGAAAGGTAACGATTCAGGGAAAAGGATTCTATGTAGATTAAATACAAGATCAAAAAGATAATAGCAACTTATAAATCAAAACAGTGTACTCTGATCTCCCAGCATATAATGGCCATATAATTTCCATTAATTTTGTGGAAAATGTAATTCATGTCTGTAGAGTGCATTTAGCCTGAGCTTAACACTATAGTAATTTATTATATATTCAAGTTTACCGTGTTATCCTGCCGTGGAATGCCGGAGCGTCCTACGAGGCTTTACATTTTCATCTTCATGTTAGACTAAAGATTGTACATGTAAACTGATTATAAAATACACTATATAAATCATTAAAAAGAAATATAATATTTACAACCAACATCTGGAGTTGATTGATTTGATGATTTCAGACATAACAGGTGCAATATGCAAACAAATACGTATGCATTCATACAAATTCAACTATTATTTTGAAAAGATTATATGAAAAGAGCTGACTTTGAAACAGATTAAATATAAAACGCATTTTCGATACACACTTATTATATTGGAATATGTATTATATAACCCAATATGAAATGTTTATGCCCCAGTGCTAGACATTAAATCCAAATTCCTTCGGTAGAGATCAGCAAGTTTAATTGGAAACCATTGCATTTGGATTTAGTTTGTTTCTAATATATTTTAGAAAGATCGTGTGGGACTTTCTGATTCAGACAGACAAGCAAGTAGTGGCCAACCAAACCTACAATGTGGTGGTAGACAAGGGATGGAAGACTGCAGTAGTGGTGGAAGTGGCAATACCCAGTGACTATAATATCAAGAAAAAGAAACAGATACAGTGATACCAAATTTCCCTGAGTTCTATCTTTTACATATATACCAAGAGTGGAGTTGAATAAAAAATAATGTAGTTATTATTCATATATTAATCGCTGCAAAAATAAGCATTGCTCAAAATTGGAACAAAACAATCCCACCAAATATCTTGGAAGTGCAGGAAGAGTAGATAAGACGTATCAATATGAGAGAATAGTAAATAAAATAGAAGGAAGAGAAGGTGGCCATAAAAAAGCATGACAAGATTGGTTAGCATATAGGTGTAAGGTATAAATAGAGGTTATAGCAAAAGGAGGAATAGACTAAAACAGATATGAGGTTAAAGCGTGTACATTATTGCATATTAATGAATAATTGATAGGGTATGACTGCAAAGCTGAAAGATTTAAGTAAAAAAATTGTTAAAACTGTTAAAACAGGATGAATATGCTGGGCATTCCGCTTGTGAGTAAGAACTAATTGTCAATGTCAATTATTTTTACTTTGCATACTTGTATAAGTTGAATATAAGGATTATAAATGAAATTAAGGCAATAGCAAAAGCAAAATTGAATTTATTTTATTTATGTATTTTTATTTTATTTAATTTCATGTTATTGTGTTTTATTATTGTTTATAACTTATGTTGTTTTTTCTGTGTATGTAAGAAATGAAAATAAAAAAATTAACAATGAAAAAAAAAAAAAGAAAAAGAAACATCAGAATGTGGACGAATACCAAGGACTGAAAGAAGAGCTAGAAAGGATGTGGATAGTGAAGGCACTAGTAGTCCAAGTTGTGGTAAGAGCACTCAGGCTGTGACCCCCAAGTTTGGAGAGTGGCTTCAGAAGATTCTAGGTGGGACATCTGAGACCACTGTCCAAAATACTACAGTTCTAGGAACAGTTAAGATACTGAGCAGAACCCTGAGAACCCTCAGGCTCTCTGGCCTCTGGTAGAGGGCATGAGAATAAGGAATACACTCACACACATACGCGCACACACACACACACACACACACACACACAAAATATATACATATATACATACACCACTCAGGAGGGGGAAGAAGATATAACTAGTTTTAGCACAATTAAGCCTCTTGTGCATGATTAAAGTTCAATTTACAGAACTGGAGATACAAACTTCTAAAGTAAGATAACATTTGATTTAAAATTAAACCATGTTTTTTATGCAGGTTGTGTAAGCCATAAGAAGAGGAGATGTGGCTAGGACTGTATGAACAGAAATTAAAGCTCCATTTAACTCCTAAAGAGAATGGAGTGGTGAGACTGTAGAGACATGATCTATACTTAAAAACTGCTTTATTAAGCTAGTTTGTTTTAATGTCTGTAGTATCCCTTCAAAGAGAGTGCAAAACTCATGCTTAGGACATTCTCTTATTTCTCCTGATATACGCCTGCATTACAAGGTTAGATCATTGGCTGAGGGTGTCACTTAATCGCTTTTAGCCAAAAAACTAAGCTGTGCACTACAGGGTATATTTTGGACAGAACGTTTCTGATTAGAGAGGAGATATAGATGCATTTCAATGCTTTATGCAATTTTGTGATTTCTGGAAAAGTGATGCCTCCCCTCCAATCACCTGAAGCTCAAGGAAAAAGGCTTCTTGCACTTATTTATTTTGATAACTTCCTGAATAATCACTTACTATGTTAGAAGGAAAGAAACATATTTTTGAAACTTCAGAAATAATCTGTGAGTGTATTTTGCTATATTTTATTTTTTATATATTTTGCTTTTATTCCAAGTTATTTAACCCATTCAGAAACAGATTTAGGCATTTTATCATGACAGCTGCTGCATTAAATGGACACTATAGGCACCCAGACCACTTCATCTCATTGAAATGATCTGGGTGCACTGTCCCTGTCCCCATTAGTCCTGCAATGTAAAACATTGTAGTGTTAAGACTGCCTCTAGTGGTTGTCTACCAGACAACCACTAGAGGCTCCTCCTGAAGTTACACAGAGTTTGGCTCCATGAAATGACACTGGACATTCTCACTCTTTGCATGAGGATGTTCAGCATCTTCAAATCCTCATAGGAAAACATTAAGTCAGTGCTTTCCTACAGGGGAGGCCTAATGAGTGTTATTGCTCATGTGCATGTGTATTAGTTTCCCCCCATCGACTGACGTTGGTGGAGGAAGAGCCCGACCTAGTGCAATGGGACATTGATGCTAGAATCAGATATGTGTTAAAAAGGTTTAACCCCTTATTTACTGGTGGGGGGACTACAAGTGTTGTGGGGGGAGGTGGGGAGGGCAGAGGAACACTTTAGTGTTACGAATACAGTTTTGTATTCCTAACACTATAGTGTTCCTTTAAGAGACAGTATGATAAACATAATTGAAAAACACAGAAAATCTTCAGCACAAACCAATTGCCTTTTCTCTATCACAATAGTGATTTGTCTTAATAAAGTAATAAATACAATAATATATAAATTAGATTTTACAGTAACCTTTGATTGACAGGTATGTAAACAAAACATACAACAGGTGAAACGGAATATAAAATATTGTATGTATCTTCAAAACTATTGTTTCATATACTTACCACAACCCATACACTTTTTGTAACTAGTAAGATTGTTTTTTATGTTTTAGAAATTTATTTATTTAAGACACTGAACGTGCTACACTTCATTGCTTGTATTTGTCATTGCAAGACATTGCAGAGCTTGTATAGTTTTAGTTCCATAAAAATGAATACACATTTATAAAATAGTACAATGCTTCTCTTTTAATTTCATGGGTTATAGCCATAATGGTTCCATGTGTGACATGTATTATTATGTCTGTTTGATGTTCATTTTGCATGGGCCCATTGCCCATCTACAACAGGATACCCAATCTTCTCCATCTTAAGTATCTCCTTTAAATAGTGAAACAAAGGGCTATGGAAATACGAGGTTCTTTGTTTCCCATTAACACACAGAGGACATTTGCTCTCTTCGTACTGCTCCAATTTTTCTTGCACAGTACACGTCTGAAATTATTTTACAATGTGCAGAATTAAACATAACTGCTTAAAAGCTGATGGACAGCTGATTTGCAACCAGTCTCTGTTTAGAAATATATGAAAAATGCACAGTAACATATGACATCATTTAAAACATGTAAAACACAGTCTGAGAACTAACATTTTAGAAATCATTATATGA